>NW_019154127.1:10190578-10392222 GCF_002288905.1 Enhydra lutris kenyoni
TCCTGCCTGCTTATTCTATTGATTACTGACAGAGGTTTGTTAAGTTTCTCCCATCATGATAGTGGACTTGTTATCTATATTTTGAGGCTTTATCTTGGTAGTGTTTTCATGTAAGGTAGCTCCCCATCTTCTGATGCTCAGCCCCTGTGTATACTTATATGTTAGGTGTACGTTTTGTGACTATCACAGAGCTCAATTTTCTTTGTCCTAATCAGACAGTTTTTTAATATTTTAATTGAAGCATTTAGTTTGTTTACATTTAATATAATTACTGACATATTTGGATTTCCATGTTATTTTGAGCTTTTTATTCATACTATCCTGTTTCCTTTCATCTTCTATCTCACTTTCTTTTGGGTCTGATTAATGATTTTTTTCTTCTAATAGTTTGAAAATTATGAATTCTGGGGCACCTGGGTGGCTCAGTGGGTTAAGCCACTGCCTTCGGCTCAGGTCATGATCTCAGGGTCCTGGGATCGAGTCCCTCATTGGGCTCTCTGCTCAGCAGGGAGCCTGCTTCCCTCTCTCTCTCTCTCTGCCTGCCTCTCTGTCTACTTGTGATCTCTCTCTGTCAAGTAAATAAATAAAATCTTAAAAAAAAAGAAAATTATGAATTCTGATTCAGTTGTTTTAGTTTTAAGTTTTAGTCTTAATGCTAGTAACCACAACACAGAGACTTATTTGATCAAAATCTAGAGTTAATCAATACCTCTACTTTCCTCTTGGATAATAAGACAGAACCTAATCATGTTAATTATGTTTCTTCCCTTCCTGGTGAAGGTTTAAGTTGTCATGGGTCTTAATTCTCTCATTTTAACCCCATTAGTTAATATTATTTCATAGTCAATGTTTACCTACCTTTACCCATCTGAGACCACTTTTTGTCACTAGAGAGAGGATACGATGTTAACACCTGTTTTCTCTTAGTATTTTGAAGTCTTCTTAATTCCAGACAGTTTTGGCTTCCACCCTTGCTGCTGAGAAAGCAGCTTTTGGTGTCATTGCCTTGCTTCCAGATTGTTTTCCTTGGCTGGTCTTCTGCAGTTTCACTATAGATATGGATTTATTTTTATCAATCCTCTTTGGGAATTGTCAGACTGGGGTTTGTGAATCTGTGTCTTACATCAATTTTCAATCACTGTTAGCTAAGTTTTCACATCCTTCTCTCCTTCTTAAATTGCTGTCCTACTATCTCATGCTACCCTCCTTCTTATCTTTTTGTCTCTGTGTCAAATTCTGAAGAATTTCTCCTTTTTAAAAAAATATTTAATTTATTTATTTGACAGAAAGAGAGAGAGATAGTGAGAGAGGGAACACAGCAGGAGGAGTGGGACAGGGAGAAGCAGGCTTTCCGCCAAGCAGGGAGCCCAATGCGGGGCTCGATCCCAGGACCCTAGGATCATGACCTGAGTCAAAGGCAAAACGCTTAACCAACTGAGCCACCCAGGCACCCCTGAATAATTTCTCCTAATATAACTTCTAGATCACTAATCCTCTGTTCTGATAGTTTAATATGGTATCATCGATTTACTTTCAATTTGGTTATTGTATTTCCGTTTTTTTTTTTTCATAATTTAATGTGGTTCTTCTTATGTAGCTGTTAGTTCTGCTGGGCCACTGTTTATAGTTTTCAGTTTGCTGGTTCTATTTCTAAGGTTGTCTTTTGATATTTAAATTAACGAAGCACAATGCTTTATAATCTGTGTCTGATAATCCCAGTGACTGAAGTCTGTGTGGGTCTGTTTCAGCCATCTGTTATGTCTGTTGTGTTACATTGCTGTGTTCTTACGTGGCTGACTTGCTTTGACTGTAGGCTGCTCATTGCCCTTAAAATTATCTGTGGGATTCCCTGAGGCCTGGGAGGAGAACGCCTTCCTCCAGTTCAGCACATGTGTGCTCCGCCAGTTCAGAGCACTTGCACTTTCTTGAACTGCCCTGGGGGGCAAGTCTGGGCTTCCCATCTGCCCAGCACCTGCCTGTTTGGTGACCGATTTTTTCCCTTTTTGTTTTTCTCCTCTTCTTCTTTTATGTTTTCTTTTTCTGATCCACTAAGCCCCAAAGGCAATATCACAGCCCTTTGTGCATGAGAGAAAAGGAGCAACTTCCCCTAATCCCAAGGATGTAACTAATAATACAAGGAACTAAGTTTGGTTGTCATCTTGAGGCCACCCTCAACAACACATAAGCCCTATACTTAGTCTTCTCTGGAGAAATTATATGTGTGTATCATCAGTATATTTCTGTATTATTCCATAGATAAGAATATTTATCTAGAGAAATAAAGAAAGCAATAAGCAAAACAAAATACATATGGAGCAACTTTCCACGTGGCTGGCTGCCTCCATCATGGCTCATGCAGTGCAGGCAGCAGCTGGTGTGTGGAGGAGGAGGATGGCATGTTCCATATGAGAGTGTCCCCTCCTCCTACTTGTCTCGCCGGGTCACACTGTTTCCTGAAGTGAAAAGAAAACACCTAAAGGATGGGGTTCTTCTCTTACATTGTGCCATTCTCCAGAACCTAACTATGACCTGATAAACCACAGTTGCACAGTAAATATTTCCCAGCTAAAGTGATTTTGGTACCATGGTTTTATAATGATTAAAAAAAATAACAGAAACAGCACAGAATCATTATTTCCTCCACTATTCTAGAGGATTTTATGCTTTCCAGTAAAGCAACTGCATTTGGCTGCCAGCATCCTTCTCCCTGTTTCTCTGGTTACAAATTTTACCCCTGCTGGTGGACAGGGAGGTCATGTGATCCAGTAATGACCAGTCAGAGAGCCTTCTCCCACTTCTTCCCTCAAATTGTTCATAGATGGAAATATTATGCACACTAAACCCACCATAATTCTTTGGGAGAGTCTGTATCAGAACTCTGGAAAGCTCTCTGAAGCATGCGTCAGGGAGCTGAAAGGACGGGTTCCAGGCTGCTTTCTGCCATATTCTCATTTGGAGAAAGCCTTCCAGTGGAGGCAAGGACTCCAAGCAGAGGCAAGAGGTGGGAGAGGTGGAAGAGGGTCCTGTGGTGCTGCTCACACCCATTCCTTGTCTCTGCGGTCCCTGGAACAGTCCTGATTCCTTAGCGTTTCTTCCAATTCTTTGAACTAGCTGAGCATCCTTTGAATAAATTACTCTTCTGTCATCGTTTATCCTGAACTGGGTTTCTACTACTCACAACTGACACTTTTCATTCTCAATTGTATATGAGTCAGAGGAAATACAGTGCACACCAGCTTTGAAGTAATGTAGGGCGGTAAACACACATTTACCCATTTTCTTTGAGTACAGTTCTTGGTCCCTTTGTCTCTCCCATAGTTTTTAGTGGGCATTATTCTCAGGTTCAAATACCAAATGAACTTTCTTATTATCCAAGATGAGCTGTGTTGCTAATGGAAGAGAAGAATATTATCATTGTAAATTTTTGAACAGAACTTCAAGGAAATAAGAAATGATGTCACCTGTATTAAGAAATCTCAAATTTAGTGCCATGCTGACATCAAGAGATGGTCAACTTCATGGCGTTTAACCATTTTAGGTAACAGGGTGATACCGGGGTTGTGCACTTGTCATCCCCCACTTTCTCCCACTCAATTCCACCACAAGGTGGCCCTTGGGAGAAGATCTTGGGGTTACACAGAGAGGAGGCGAGTGTGGAAAACCAAATTTTCATTTTCTTTTTTCTCATTCAGTTATTTTCTTTCCCCAAGACCTGTGCCTCCCCTTAATCCCTCTGACTACAAAGAAAATGTTGTCTTCTTAACCTAAATATGAGAAACTTTAGTGGGATTCAGTAATCGACATCTTCACCTAAAGATATGCACAAGCAGGTCCACGGCTGCACCATTCATTCTAGCCCCAAGTGGGAAACAGTCCAAGTGGTATAATGGATGACCCCTGATGTGCTCATATAGTATAAGACCATATGACCAGGAAAACCAGCCAACTAGCTTTACGTGCAGCAATGTGGATGAATCCCCAAAACATGATTTTGAGTGAAAATCAAAGCAACACGAATAAAATGCATTTACATTAACCCCCCAGATAAACAAAACTAGTCGGTGGTGTTGGAAATGTGGAGAGTGGTGGCCATTGAGAGGAAGGGGATAAGAAGTAACTGGGAGGGTCCTGACAGGGGCCTCTGGGATGCTGACAGCATTCTTCTTCTGTGACTTGGGTGATGATGCAGGTGTGATCACTTTGCAAGAATTCATCAATTTGTATAACTATAGCTTGTGAGCTTTTCTATAGGTGACTTACATGGACAAGAAGGCTTGAAATAAAATCCATACTCTTCAGGGGAAAAAAACATGAGGGAAATGGTCCACTTTGGAAAAGCTCACTATTCCAGTGAGACTGAGAGATCCTAGTAGACAGGGTCCCCCCATTGTATGTAATGTATGACCTGGTCTCCTGTGCATCTAAAATGGTATGAGTGGTATACTATCCAAGGGAGAATTAAAAATAGCCACTCAAATCATCCTCTGTGCACTGCAGTTCAAAAGCCAGCAATGAGGGACCGTCTTTGAAGCAGATGTTCTGGAAATGTGAATACATGAGATGATATATTCTGAATCTGAATTCCAGAAGCAATGGGACTTGAATTGGTGGCAACAATCATCCCATACCCTTTTTACACCTTTCTTGCTCTACTCTCATTTTGGAGACTGCAAAATAAAAATATTTAATATCTAGACTTCTTTGCAGCTAGGGTGGTTCTTTATAGAACTCTGGCTCAGGAGATGTAGGCAGAAGTCCCTGGTGGAGGCATCTCTTGTGCTTCTCCTCTTCCATCTGCCTGGGATGTAGGCATAATGACTGGAGCAGCAGCAGCCATTTTTGACCCCTAGAGTCACACAGTAATGATGATGCTGTTTGGGATTGGTCTCAGCCTATCCACAGTGATGCTATAGGGTAGGAGAGTTCCCAGGGAACTCGGAGGAACAAGCTTTATTACTCATAAGTCCTGGAGGGTACATGGCATGCCCCATGCTTGGGATGAAATGGATGTCTCACCAATCCCAAGCTTGATGTCAGGCACTTACACTACAGATATCCTCAAGAGGTTGCATTGGCCCTGGACCGTTCACCACTAACATTCATGTTACATGAGAAAATAAACCGCTTTATTTGCTTAAGCTATTCTTTGTCAAGTTCTCTGTTTTGGCAAAACAAAAAAATGAAGGAAAGAAAGAAAGAAAGAGAAAAGAAAAGAAGGAAAGAAAGAAAAGTAGGAAAGAAAGAAAGAGGCCTGATATCTCTAATGTAAGGGCAGAAAAAATTTCCCTTCCCCTCTACGTTATTTGGCTGGTCTCATAATTAATTAACATAACACAGATTAACAGAAGAACATTTTAATTTCATATGTATGGGAGCCCCATAGAAATATAAGACCAAAAGAAGTGACCAAAGCAAAAAGCTTTAATACCTTTTAGGTGAAGAAACAATAAATTTATGAAGAATTGACAAGAACAAAGGGGTTTGGGCTTGGGGTAGTAAATTGGGAAAGAAGTAACAAGTTTTGTTTATATAGCTTTCTTGACCCTAAATTCCTTGTCTCTGGTGATAAGAATGTCTTCCACCCTCCTGGTATAGAGAGTGAGCAGCTTTCACCAGCAAATTTGTACCCTGCTTGCAGGGGGACAAAGGACAGCAGGAGTGTCCTTCTCACCCCAGCTGTTTCTTTAGTACCTCTAATTAAAAATAATCAATATGCCCAACTCCCTTCTCCTCTCTAACTCCCCTTGTCCTCCATGCTATTTGTTATGCTCCACAAATCAGTGAAACCATATGATAATTGGCTCTCTCTGCTTGACTTATTTCACTCAGCATAATCTCTTCCAGTCCCGTCCATGTTGCTACAAAAGTTGGGTATTCATCCTTTCTGATGGAGGCATCATACTCCATAGTGTATATGGACCACATCTTCCTTATCCATTCGTCCGTTGAAGGGCATCTTGGTTCTTTCCACAGTTTGGTGACCATGGCCATTGCTGCTATAAACATTGGGGTACAGATGGCCCTTCTTTTCACTCCATCTGTATCTTTGGGGTAAATACCCAGTAGTGCAATGGCAGGGTCATAGAGAAGTTCTATTTTTAATTTCTTGAGGAATCTCCACACTGTTCTCCAAAGTGGCTGCACCAACTTGCATTCCCACCAATAGTGGAAGAGGGTTCCCCTTTCTCCACATCCCCTCCAACACATGTTGTTTCCTGTCTTGCTAATTTTGGCCATTCTAACTGGTGTAAGGTGGTATCTCAATGTGGTTTTAATTTGAATCTCCCTGATGGCTAGTGATGATGAACATTTTTTCATGTGTCTGATAGCCATTTGTATGTCTTCATTGGAGAAGTGTCTGTTCATATCTTCTGCCCATTTTTTGATATGATTATCTGTTTTGTGTGTGTTGAGTTTGAAGAGTTCTTTATAGATCCTGGATATCAACCTTTTGTCTGTACTGTCATTTGCAAATATCTTCTCCCATTCCGTGGGTTGCCTCTTTGTTTTCTTGACTGTTTCCTTTGCTGTGCAGAAGCTTTTGATCTTGATGAAGTCCCAAAAGTTTATTTTTGCTTTTGTTTCCTTTGCCTTTGGAGACATATCTTGAAAGAAGTTGCTGTGGCTGATATCGAAGAGATTACTGCCTATGTTCTCCTCTAGGATTCTGTCATGCGATCCTCCAAATGGCTGGAAAATTTTCTGGCATTTCATATGGATTACAATATCCTTAGGCAGAAGATAAAATATCCCTAACCAGTGTCTTGTGTTAGAAACAATTTTTTTTCAAAAGCCACAAAGTTGACTTTTCCTCACTTCTTATTTCCTAGAATGTTGCCCTGTGTCCATAACTAACCAAGGTCTTTACAAGACAATTGAGTTTGTTTATTAGTGTTTGTTTAGATTCATCAAGTTTCACCAGCTCCTAAATATCTTGATCACTTAGAGGACAGTAAAAAAAAAAAATTGAATTTTGTAAGTAACAAAAATGGACAGAATGACTGTGGATAGAAAATTAACAGAGCCTTAAACAGCAAAACAACATGCCAAACATATATTGGTCTTTTAAAAAATGAATTTGGGGGCACCTGGGTGGCTCAGTGGGTTAAGCCTCTGCCTTCGGCTCAGGTCATGATCCCAGGGTCCTGGGATAGAGCCCCACATTGGGTTCTCTGCTCTGCGGAGAGCCTGCTTCCTCCTCCCTCTCTCTGCCTGCCTCTCTGCCTACTTGTGCTCTCTGTCTGTCAAATAAATAAATAAATAAAATAAAAATAAAAAAAAATCAATATGCCAAAGTGGCGTATTTTGGAGTGGCGTACTCTGACCCCCTTCACTATTCTGCGTAAAATCCTCTCTCACACCTCTGGTTAGTTAAGGGAGAGAGTTTAAGGTTAACTTTACATTAACCTAAAACTAGCTTGCTTTAGGTTAATGTAAAGTTAACCTTAAAAATAAAACTGTCAGAATCTCCCCTGTCTAAATATTGATCCTCCCCCTAAATAAAAGGAATCCATTCAGCATTGCTCAGGGAGTCACGGCTTTGGGAATTATTGCCTGTGATCTACTTATTTGTTGCAAATGAAGTATCTTTTTATGGGGGGAAAACAAAACGAAACAAAACCCAAAACTGTCAGTTCTTTCACCAGCAAAAGTGGGTTTATTTGGATAGCAAAGAATTGAGACTCAGGACAAGCAATGGTAGGTGAGTGTGGAGAACAAAGGAGAGGAGGCTCTAGTGCCCAGGAAAGGGGGTTGGGGGGGGGCGCTGTGAACAGGACGCCCATTGGAGTAAAGTGTGGTGCCTTCTCCTTGGCTGGGCTGGCGACCTCCTGAATAAGCTCACTTAAAGTTAAGACTTCATTAATTGGGTCTCATTAGCTAGAGATTTGTTATACCTTTAAGTGTCTAGCTTATGTTCCCTGTTGTACGCTGAAGGAAGTGTTTGCTAAGCACATTAACAGTGTAATCAAAATCCCAGAGGGAATGTTCAAATGGTTAAGAGTCAAGGCAAATTACAATAGAGTATAAATGACTATTAAAGCAAGTACCTTAGGATTTTTCCCTAGAAACATCTTTGAGGCAAATCATCTCAGTTATTTTATACACTTAGAAATCCTAAAATATGATTTTTTTTCATTGTTCTACAATCCAGATTGACGCGACTTCTCTCTGGATGATGGGGATGAGAGCTTCGAGTGTACTTCAAAGAGTACAGAAACACTAATTATATTTCAAAGGGATTTTATTAGTTTTTAGCCATATATATATATATATATGTATATATATATATGAATCATTTACATATATGATTTTATTTATTTATCTGAGAGAAAGAGGGAGTGCACAAGTGGGAGGAGGAGCAGAAGGGGAGGGAGAGGGAGAGAATCTTGAGCAGACTCAGCACCGAGTGAAAACACTGTCATGGGATTTGGGGCTTGATCTCAGGACCCTGAGGTCATGATCTGAGCCAAAATCAAAAGTTGGATGTTTAACTGACTGAGTCACCTACGCACCCTTAGTTTTTAGCCTTAAACTAGATCTGTAATCTTTACAAGTGATTCCAGTTTAAAAGGGGATAATTTGCTAATCAGCTCATTTCTGTTGTTCAGTTTGCTCAAATTTAAAAATAGCATTTATCTGCCCACATGAAGACTTGGACATGATGTTATAGCTGTTTTTATTTGAAGTAGCCCAAACTGGAAATACCCAATGTCCATCCATAGGAAAAGGGATCTACATTTTGGTATATTCCTACGATGAAGTACTACTTAGCAATAAGAAAGGAACACGCTCCTGACAGGCGCAACATGGACAATTCTCAAAAATGTGATCCTGAGCAGAAGAAGCCAGGCACGAGACTGCTAATATTGTATGATTCTGCTGATGTGTTTTCTAAAAATGACTAATCTCACCTATAGTAACTGACGGTAAAGTGATGATTGCATGGGTGGCTACGGGTTCAGAGTATTGGCATCTCTGCCCTCAGGCTTCCTGAAGACTCATGGATGTCCCCCATACACCATGCAGTCACCTTACCCCAGTCCCCCATTCTCAAGTCACTGTAGCGTCAACTCAAGTCCAAAATCTCATTGGTCTCATCAGGTGATCTGAATCATTGAAGTCAGGTATGGTTGCAACTTTGGGTAGGATCCATCCTGCGGTAGAATACCCCTCCAACCGTGAACCTGTGAAGGGAATGAGTTGTCTGTTCCCATAGTACTACAGTGGACGAAGTGTAGGATGACAGTTACAGAGACTCCTATTCAAAAGGGGAGAAAACCAAAGGAAAAGAGGAGTCACCGGTCCCACATAATTTAGAATACAGTGGGACAAACTCCATTATGTCACAAGCTTAAGAAGCCTCTGTGGTTTGAGGCTGCACTACAAACCCACAGCTTGTTTTTTTGGGAAGGCCATCTTGTCTACCCCCCAAGTTGGGACTTTCTCCCTCAGAAGGTAATGTAGTGACAGGTTCCAAGGATTAGGACACGGACATCTTTGGGGGGCCACTGGTCAGCCTATTGCAGGTGGTTACACAAACATATAAATCTGTCAAAATGCATTAAAATGTGTGCTCAAAATGGGTGCATCTCATTGTATGTAAATTATACCCTGATAAAGCTGATTTTTTAAAATAAATTTAATTCTTCCTTGCCATATTGTCACTAAGTATGTTTTCAGAGTTAAGTGGCTTAAATGTCACAAAGAACATTGTCATGGGACATGTGGAATCAGTACTATAATCACTATTATAGTTTATTGTCGTTGCAAATAAGATCATCCTTCTTATTTCAAACTGAATTTCACGTGGCTTACTAAAGCTGGTGAGCACTTCTGAAAGTATTGTTTCTTGTGGTTTCAAATGCAAAATGCAGTAAAGCAAGGAGAACACTTGGCCTCTTGACATTAAGCCTGTCTGGGGGCTCCACGTTGAGACTCTGAATTTGGTAGAATATCTAATGGGATATTCACCTTAGCTCAAGGTGGTGGTGTCTCCTCCATTATTCATGCAAATATGATTCATGTGGTTCTCTAAAGGGGAGGGAAACACTTGCTTACAGTGCTGTGTTGTTGAGGCTAAGTAATCAGAGAGCAGGACTTGGAGGTCAGTATGGGAGTACACATCTCCAGGAAGCCACATATCATATTCTGCCAGGATTCACAAACTAGCCCAGCACTTCGCTGTGGGTTCCCTGTGCCAGAATCACCTTGGTGTGCACCACAACTGCCTGGGGCTTGTTCAAATACACATTTCCTGTCTCCATGAGGATCAACGACATTGTACTTTCCATAGGGTAGATGCCTGCCTGGGTCCTGCATTTCCTGCACTGTCTAGGTGATTCTCACCAAAGTCTGAGAATACTAGACAAAATAGAATGTAGACTAGGCAAAATACTAGACAAAAGAGATTGAGAAAAAGCAGGGAGGTGGAACTGAGGCACTGCAGGATGCTGGGAATCATGGAAGGGCGTTAGGAAAGAGAGGGTTTCCGCTCTGCCTTGGGATGCCAGGAGACAGAGCAGAATGTCGGTGACCACCAGGTGGCTCCTGACGACTTCCACCGGTGCTGCTTAAGTGGGGTGTCGTGTCTCTTGGCATCTACCTGATATCCCTGTGCACAGAGCGATGTACAGTGATGTTCCCCTTAAGCTTTAATTTTACTGGAAAAAAACAAGTTTTAAATGTCCACCAGCAACAGAAGCCTAAACAAACCAGACACATCCCTGTGATGGAACTCGCCACTGGATTTGCAAAGAATGAGGAGGAACGAACACCCTTGGGCGCAAGAAAGTAGGTTGTAATAAAGTTCTGTCTTTTAAGAGATGTCCCGAGATTTATGTGACTGCGAGGAAAATGTCTGAAGGAAATCAGACCACATGGTAACGGTGATCCTCTAAGAAAGGAGCTGGATTTGGGGAGGTCAGTTCGTTTGCTAAGACATGGCCTCTGGAATACACTCCCTGGGTCTCAAACCCAGGCTTTGCTTTCTACTGGCTGTGTGACTTTGGGCAGGTGATGCACCTTCTCTGGGCCTCTAATTTCCCATCTCACTATGATAAAAATAGCAGTATCTGTATGGAATAAAACCACTAAGTGAACTAAATGAATTTAATAGGTATAATGAACCACATAAAGGGGGCTGGCATTTAGTAAAACCTCCAAACGCATTAGCTATCATCATGTCAGGGGTGGTGAACGAAGGTGACTTTGGTGTTATCTGAAATGTCTGAATTTTCAATGAGACTGCATCTGATGTGCTACTAGTGTAATTAATAGTAACAATTGTAAAAAATTAACAGCAGAGCAAGTTGGAGAGAAAGAAAAGGAGATGACTTTCAAGAGGATTTGGGGTGAATGGAAGCACAAGGAGTTCAGGGAAGGTATGGAGAAGCGCTTCATGCTTCTCCCGAGTCAGCATTGTATGTTTAAGTCCTGAGCTCACCATACAAATTGTAGTCTCACGAAGCAAATCCAACCGTTAAAACTCATTTCTCAGCTGATAATTAAAGTGACCTGGAGAGACAAACAAGAGGAGCAGAAGTTCATTTTAAAATCACAGATGTTGGAAGAGAAATTTGTTAAGGCATAACTAGAAGGCATTTGAAGACAAAGTGTTATTTTCCTAAATATTCTGCTAACGGAGAATGAGAGGACCCTACCAAGAAAAAGGCGGGCACGATTTTGGAAAGACTTCCTAGTTCAGAGGTTTGGAATACCTTGGCACTCTAGACTTCAAGACTAGAGAAAAATTTTGTGGGCGCTGAATTTATCACTGGCCAGCCATGGCTCTATGACATCAGCAGACATATCTATGAGAAACGAAGATATGTTTTAGGAGCGTTAGTTGTACTCAAGCCTCTAGCTCACATTCTCCTGGAGTGCTAACACGGGATGCCGTGGGTAGGTGGGCTTCAGAGCTAACGCTGAAAAGCATGTCACTTTAAGATGTAGAGTCCCCAGGCAGCCCAATGCTGCTCTTAGCGCACACATAGAATTATGTGCAGTTCGGCCAGTGTTTTTTTTTTTTTTAAGATTTTATTTATTTATTTGCCAGAGAGAGAGAGAGAGAGAGAGAGGGCAAGCCCAGAGGGAGAGGGAGAAGCAGACTCCCCACTGAGCAAGGAGCCCCATGTGAGACTCGTCCCAGGACCCTGAGGTCATGACCTGAGCTGAAGGCAGACACTTAACCCACTGAGCCACCCAGACACCCCATGCACCAATGTTCTAACATGGGAAAGGTCCCTTCCTATCTGGCCCATGGTACCTTCCGATGGAGGTCAAGGGTCTTAGAAAAGCAATGTAAATTTTGAGACACGCACACATATATGCATCCATAAAGGAATGTCAATGAAATAAGCCACATTAGCAAAACATCACACATCCAATGATAGTTTTCAGTCTGAATGTTGCTGGGCATGGGCCTTGGGATAGATGTTCAGAGTGCACGTCATGCATCTTGAATCCTGGTTATTCTTCCAGGCTGGGTGACCTCCTTTGCTCTCTCTTTCATCTGTACAACTTATGAGGAGGAATTCTCTTTACCAATGAGAAATCTAAAACCAGGAAGTTAAAAAGCATGGCTGGAATCTCTCAGTGGACAGCAGAGCTCAGACTCAAATGCAGGACTGACTTGAAAGCCTCGTCTCTTAAGGTCAGTGAGTCTGACCTCAAGAAGCGTATGGTCCCAAACCATCAGAGGCGACAGAGAACAAAGACACTCAGGGTGACGAGGCCAAGGACCAGGTAGACATCATATGATTCAGCAGATTCCAGCCCTGGAGGGTGATTCTGGAGTCCCCGACTCTCTCACTTATCCAAGATGCTCTTGAAGACCCATAGAAACCAGATGCCACCCTGGGAAGAGGGAAGAGGGAATGAATCCCTAGTTGACTGAGTTTACCCAGACGTAACTGAGTTAACCCTAAATTACCAAGCTTGAATATTCTAGGAGGGGATAGGGAAGCACTCAAGATAGAAATTAAATTCAGACATAACAAACTTAAAAGTAAGGAAAGTTAAATCCATTGCCCACTTGAGCTTTATGGGTTGAGATACAGGCACTTTGAGAACTCTAGCTGTATGCCAGGCACTGTGCTTAGCAATTTACACTGAATGGACCATCAAATAATTACAACTGAATGGGTTATAGACCATCATCACATTATTGTTTTAGATGAGAAGCTCTGAAAAGTCAAGCCACCTCCTCAAGGTTATAGAACCAGCAAATGGGGGAGTCAGGTGTGTTGGGGTTTCTCCATTGCATTTCCCTCCTGAAGTTTGTATGACTGAAAAACAAAAAGGAGCCAAACAGACACCAAACTGTTAGTTTATTTACGGGTTGGTAGGGTTGAGAGAATGAGTCTTGGGGATGAGACTGAAATTCAATCCCCATGCTTCTTCACCTGTTGCCTCTCTAAATTCTGGCTTGTAGATCTTGCTAGGTCAGGATGCCCAGGAGACAGACTTTGAGATGGATATTTGTGCCCAGGTGGTGACAGGAGGGTCTGGAAGGCATTTAAGGGATACCTGGAATTAATATAAGGAATCCAGGGCTTTATATCCTAGCATCTGTGAGCCGCTGGGTGCTGGCTGCCTCTAGGGAGGAGGCAAGTCTTAGGCAAGGTAGCTCCCTTTGGCCAAGGACAAACTTGAAGAGGAAGTAGTCTCTGAGCTATGAGCAGGGAGCATTGTGGCAGCTGAGGGCATGAATGCCCTGAATGGAGGACAGGTGGTAGCCAGCACACTACAGCATCTAGGACAGTCCTGTTGCACCACTGTGTCAGTTTGCACTAATAATAAGCTCACTCTAGCTGGGAGAAACTCCTCCAGGATTCTGATTGATGACTTCCTAGAGAAACCTGCAATGGGAAGGTTGTTAGGATAAACTTCTGTCCCCATGCTGAGGCAGACTTGGGACATGAGGATCTTGGTTATCTTTCCCTCTTCTGTAGCCTTGATTCTCCCTCCTGACCCTCAGCCAACACCTCTAGGTCTAGGCCAATGTGGTCTAGAATGGTGGTGATCCAGACTCTCAGCCCTGGAGGGTTTTAGCCCCTCATCACCATGCTCTCCTCAATCCTCCTGCACCTTTCACTTTACTAACAAAATTGGACAAGAGAGTACCAACAGACACCCCAGAAGTTCTTGTGAGTGACAAGGCATTCTTCCTGTTTTCTGAGTGTAACAGAAGACCCCTTTTTATGATGAGGATCAATTACTCCTGCCAGAATAGTGATGCTTCTCTTTGTCTGCTGGTCGTATGGCACAAAAAGCCTGAATTATCAGGGAGGCAGTCATAGCTTAAGGTTTAGTGAGACTCTTGTGTGTCCCTTCTTGGAAAGAGTCCCTCTGGGAAGAAGGACCTCTTCCTGCAGGGTCCAAAGTTGCAGTGATGGGAAGTACAGTTCCTCAGGGGAGGCACTGGAAGTGATGGTATGTAGGGTTGATGGACTTCTGCCCTTGATTCCCATGCTTATAGGCAATACCTACTGAGGACACATATTGTGCCTTGGTTGCTGACGTAGAGAAAATACTGAATCCTGGAGGGAGTGCACCCCCTCGCAGTCTATTATCACCAAGCTGATACTTTACCTGTCCTTTCAAACGGTTGTTCCATTGTGTTATGGGGTCAGAAACTTCAGGGTGGACTAATATATGGTAGGACCAGTGAATTCACGGTCATTTTCCCACAGTCAAGCTTGCTTTGCTGTAACTGGGTTCCTGGGTCCAATAAAATATTACGTAGGATTCATACTGATGGGTCAAATATTCCACAAACCCTTAGCTCGTGATGCTGCCTGAAGCCCTATGGACAGGAAAGGCAAACCCATTGGATATATGAGTCAATGCCCATCAAGGTGAGTCATTCTTTTCCAGGATGGCTAGTTGGTCTGTGAATGATGGTACCATACTGACAGTTCAGGGCTGGTCTCTCTTGCCTACGGGTTGGACATTCAGGAGCAGCTGTAGCTAGATCAGCCTTGTTGGCTTCAGCCCATGCTGACACCTCATCTACGGGTTCTGTTCTCATCATAAGAATTGTTTGTTAATTGCTTGCTTGACCCTGTGAGTTCATGGGTCCTGATGGAACCCAAGCATGATGGGTAGTTGTGGTGTCCATGGCCAGGTCCCCAGTTTCTCAGAATGTGGAAGCAGGACAAAAGTTTTCCTCACTTAGTGTATACTTCTTTGCTCTAAGATCTTATGGGTCTATGCTGTGATTCTCCCACTGGGGCTTGTCCTAGATGGCACATGGTATACTTTTCCACCACAGAAACGTAGGGTCTACCAGGTGTATGGACACACTTGTGCCACAGCCTGTCCTGCCGCTGTGCCCTTTCCTTCTCTAGCTTCCCTATCACATAGTAAACGTGTTGGGCAATATTCCAAAGTTTGGAATACTCTGGAATACTACCTTTGGAACCCAGAGAGGTCTACCAGACCTGTGCTTCCTTCTTAGAGGTGGGAGGTATAAGATACAATAATCCATCTTTTACTTTAGAGGGGAAGTCCCAGCAAACCCCAGAGCACTGGGATCTTAAAAATCTACTGATGCCCTAGGTCCCCCAATCTTCATAGCATTTTCTCCTACCTTCTAGAACACATATATTGTACAAAGAACTCCGACACACTTGCCAGTTTTGCTCATTCAGTCTACTTAATGTGTCATCCAAATCATGGACCAATGTGATGCTCTGAGGAACGTCCAGATGGCCCAGCTCTTTTGGGATTATATTATGGCAGAGGGCAGGAGAATTAACAGAGCCTCACAGCAGAGCTATAAATACTTAACTCTGATCCAACCCATGTGAATATAAACTGCTTTTAATCCTCCTTCCTGATTAAGATGGGAAGAATGCACCCATCAAATCCATGGCTGTGTATCCCATCAATGCACACTGGCTCTAGAAAAGAGAACACATCTGGCATGACAGCTGTCCTTCAGGCCACTGTGGGGTTGAGCCTGCAGTAGTTCACTTTTGCCTCCCCAAATCTCTGTGATTTTGAAGGGTCCCAAACAGTGAGTGAAATGGGGGAGATAGCAGAATCCATTGATGGGGTCTGTGATCAAAGGATTGAGACTGATACAAAGTGAAGGTCAAGCAAAGCTTTATTTTGAGCCAGCACCAAGAGTCAAACCAACTGGCCGGGGCCATCTCTTACGGAGAGATCGACCACCTCCAGCTTCATAGACTAGCTTTTATAGAGCAAAGGCCATGTGGTTGAGCCTGGCCAATGAGATTGTCTCCACCTGGCCTGACTCGTCCTTGCATTATCTCCACCTGACCTGACCCGTCCTTGTATTTGGGCTCTGTTATCAGGGACTGGTCGACCATATTTTACTGGTTTCCCAGACTTGCTTTTAAGTAAGTTCCTCGGGCGGGGGGCGGGGGGCAGGGTCAGTTTGAGTTTTACTGCATAAACAACAAAATGGCTGTTCAACTGAGATGGAGTCACTCTGGCTAAGTAGGCCCCTACACCATCACCCCCTGCAGAGGCCTGGCAGGATCTGTCATTTCTCTTGGGAAATATGGTTTCTGAGTTACTAACTCGTCCTGAAGGCAATTTCATGTTTCCACTTTGGCCTTCCCCACGGCCACTGAATCCACGTAGTGCATCAGTGCCCAGGGCTGCTGTGATGAAGCACCATGAGCCTGGTAGTTCAAGCAACAGTGAGGTGCTGTCTCACAGTTCTGGAGGCGACAAATCTGCAATCGGAGTATGGATGGGGTTGGTTGCTTCTCAGGGTGGAGAGGGAGACCCACTCCAGGCCCCTCTCCTGGCTTCCGGTGGGTTTCTGGCACTCTTTGGTGTTTCTTGCCTTGAGCAAGCACCATCCCCATGTCTGCCTGCATCTTCATGTGGTGTACTCCCAGTGTGTGTCCCTGTGTCCAAATTTCTTTTTCTCATAAGGACACCAATCAGAGAAGATTAGGTCCCATCCTAATGACCTTATTTTTTAAAAGATTTTATTTATTTATTTGACACAGAGAGAGTGCACACGCAGGGGGAGTGGCAGTCAGAGCAGGCAGAAGGAGAAGCACGCTTCCCACTGAGCAGGGATCCTGATGCGGGACTCGATCTCAGGACTCCAGGACCAGGACCTGAGCCAAAGGCAGATGCTTAACCCACTGAGCCGCCCAAGCGTCCCCCTAATGACCTTATCTTAACTAATTACATTTGTAATGACCCCATTCCAAACAAGGTCCCATTCTGAGCTACTGGGATGAGGACTTCAATTTGAATTCAATAGAGATTCAATTCAATGAGTTTGGGGGGAGACACAATTCGACCCATAACATGTGAATTTGGTCAACTACCAAGTCTGTCTGTTCCAGTTCAACATGGAGCGTAGGGAAATGTCCACTGGACCTGCTGGACGTGGGCAAAGTCTGTTTTTATTGTTCAGCCCCAATGTGCTCCAGTCCAACACCACCCCACTGACAACACATTGAGTCCCTGAGTATTAATGATCACGTGCAATAACGTTTCACCTGGGAGTTCCCCCGTTCTTTTCTGTGCGGATGCCCAAGGGGCTGGAGGACCTCTGGGGAATGACCATGGAGTCATTACCAGTCGCACTTGCTATGCTGTTGAGGGTCCTTCTTCCTGAGAACCAAATGTCTCCTTTAGTCCCTGGGCGTCAGCCCTGAGAATTGGCTCAGGTACAGGAGCTGAGCAAGGGCTCCAACTTGTCATCGGGGGAGCTGCCCTCAGAGTCCCCGTCACCCATCCTGGATTTTGGCTGATGGCAGAGCTAGAGCACTACCCTATTGGCTGCCCCTCTCCGTGCTCCTAGGAGCACTGTTCCAGGCTCTACTTTCAGGGCTCTGTGAGAGGGGGCCCTCTTGACGCCCCTCCCATCTCACTGCTCGTCCCAGGAACTGCATCTGGCTGGCTGCTGACGGGAAACCCTGCCTCTTGGCCTCTGTGGTTTGCGGATCACCTCCTCTCCATTGTCGTGGAGCACAGTCCTGCCACAGCTGTCGGTGGCCACTTAGCCTCCTAACATGGCTGGTGGCCTCTCACCTGTGAATTCTTCACCACTTTGTGAACGTGGCATCTGTCCTGGAGTCCCGAGGAGCACAGCCGGTGAGGGGCACCTTTCTGTACTCGCATGCTCTGCGCGTTCCGGAGCACACGCTTCTCTGAGCCTTTTGATTCTTCTCCTGTCTTCTGCTCCCGGCAGATCTGGCACATTGACTTCATTTAATATGGACCATCGCTTTCTCCAAGGGCTATCCTGGCTAGTACACATCCTGGCTTGCCAGAGCATTGAACTCTGTACCACAGGAGGGCGTCTTTATATTTATAAATTCTCCCTCATCTAACTTGTGCTCTACCCTCACTGGATCCAGCACATCTGGGGACAAGTCCCACACGTGCTTCCCCAACCCCTGCAGGTGCATGGCATCTGGGGCCTGCAGCTGCCAGGGGGTAGGGTCCCTTTCTCCCTCAGCCAACCCAGCACTTGCCCTGCTGGGTTGTGTTGCAAGTTGACAGGGTGTTGGTCCGATGGTGAGTTTGGAGTAAGTCCTGGGATGAAGATTGGGGAATGTTCTCTTACAAGAAGAGGGCTTCTGGGGCACCTGGGTGGCTCAGTGGGTTGAAGCCTCTGCCTTCGGCTCAGGTCATGATCTCAGGGTCCTGGAATCGAGCCCCACATCAGGCTCTCTGCTCAGCAGGGAGTCTGCTTCCCCCACTCCCCGCCTGCCTCTCTGCCTACTTGTGATCTCTGTCTGTCAAATAAATAAAATCTTAAAAAAAAAAAAAAAAAAGAAGAGGGCTTCTGCATTGCTTTGAAGCAAGGTTGGAGGACACATTAATCAGAGGAGAGTTGGGTTTTTGTATAGATCCCAGAGGTGAAGGATTTCTAGATGTACTGACTCAGCTGTCACCATCCCAAATCTCTGAGTCATGGTCTTTCCCAACCAGGGCCCTTATCTTGGCGATCCAGGTTTGCAGAGGTTGAGGGTAACCTTCCCTTGGCTCTGTTACACTTATATTTAATTCCTGGGCCAGATTCTCAGCTTTTCAACCCTCTGGCTACGGAAGATCTGAGTGTCTTTCTATGTTTTCAAGGAGGCTCTCTGGTTTTCTGTTCATCTTGAATTGATGACTAATCACCATCAGGCTTTCTCTGTGTTTCTCCAGTCACTGATGATTCTCAGCCAGAGCCCCGAACCCATAGTCCTTAGGTTTCTCTCAGTGCTTCTGTCCCCCTGGATCCCATCCTGTCACCCATGAAGGGTGGCACAGTTGCATCTGGAATTAAACCATCCAAGGACGTTGAACTGTCCCAGGAACAGTTGGCCCCGCCTACCACAATGAGGAGGCCACACTGGCAGTGGACAATGGACGATACAACTTCCTGCTCCCCTTTGGAGTCGGCTTCCGGCATCCACTACCATTCCAGCTGTCCTCAGCCAGGTGCAGAGATGGAGGCCTGTGTGCAGGGCTTTGCTGGGCGCTGTCTGGACCTGCCCTGGCTGGGAGCTGGGGGGAGCAGGACCGGGTCCAGGGGGATACTGAGAGCAATGTGGTCATCACAGAAACTGCAGCCAACCTGTGGCACCGGGAAAGTGGGATGGCCCTTTGCAGGTGTTCTGAATTGAGGCCTGGGGCTAGACATTTGTCCCCCTGTCCCTGTGGGCCATTGGATATAGGCTGCCCCTGGAAGGGGATGAAGTCTTGGGTGAGGCAGCTGCCTCAGGCTGAGGCCATTGCTGGGGACATAAGCAGCTGTGAGCCATGCAGCAACACTCCCAGCAGCTGGGGGAGATCCGGGGAGCTCACGCCAGCATCCACGACGAGGCTGCCTTTGGAGAGAAGCATGCAAGGCAACGTGCCCCTGGCCAGTTTCAGTAAGAACCCTGCTCTGCTTTATGTCCTGACAGTTAGACAGTCCACAACCAACGCCCCACAAGAGCTGAGAGGCCCCAGATATGGCCTGAGCCAGATCCAGGTGAGCTTATGACAGGGAAGACAGGAGTGTGCGGAGAACACAGGTGCCTGGGATCAGGCCAGCCTGAAAATGTGTTCTGATGGAGCAGGGCCAAACGGGTTGTGTCCTTTCCTCACCCTCTCTCCCCAAATCTCTCACCTTTCTTCGGGGAAGAATGTGTGAGAGGTGGACGTGTCTGTGGAACAGTTCTAAGAGGCCGGGATGTCTGCTCTATGGGCAGGCAGGCCTCTGGGGAGAAAGAGAATGTGGTTTCCTCAATTCAGCACAGCCACGTGTTTGTTGATGTTTTGGCTGCCCAGTATCCATTCGTACTCCTTAAAAACACAGAGTCTCCTTTTGGAAAAATATTTCTTCACATGTGTGGCCTTGGTGCACCTGTCAGTCAAGGTGTTCTGCCAGCTGTAGCCAAGGGGCAGGTGTGTGGCCCAAACGTGGCCCAGCAGACTCTCGCTGGGATTTCTATCTTGAGGGGAATCACTCACGGACAGAGAACAGTGGTGGAGCATGTTCACTCCACAGATGGGGCCTGAACTGGAAGGTTGAGACCTGGATAGACACCACATCCCTAGTTCTCAGATCTGTCCATTCTTTGAGTTGGCAGCTGTTCCCCCACATTTTGCTTGTGACCCAGAGTTAGATGCCGTTTTCAGCCAAAGAACCTGAGTTGGTGGCTCTCAGGGACGTGGTCCTGGCTATCAGCTACTAGTGTATGGGCTAAGAAATACATCCTGGTTCCTCTGCAGATTTGCCATGTGGACCTCCCCTGTGTTCAGCTTTCATTTACCAGTTCCAGATGGTTTGGGGGAAAACAATTCTGAGAGGTGGGAACACAGGGTGAGGCCAGTTTCCTTCCTTCCTTCCTTCTTTCCTTCCTTCCTTCCTCTCCCTTCCTTCCTTCCTTCCTTTCTTTTTTTTAAAAATTTCTTTTCAGCCTAACAGTATTCATTGTTTTTGCACCACACCCAGTGCTCATGCAATACATGCCCTCCCTAATACCCACCACCTGGTTCCCCCAACCTCCCACCCCCCGCCCTTTCAAACCCCTCAGATTGTTTTACAGAGTCCATAGTCTCTCATGGTTCACCTCCCCTTCCAATTTCCCTCAACTCCCTTCTCCTCTCTAACTCCCCTTGTCCTCCATGCTATTTGTTATGCTTCACAAATCAGTGAAACCATATGATAATTGGCTCTCTCTGCTTGACTTATTTCACTCAGCATAATCTCTTCCAGTCCCGTCCATGTTGCTACAAAAGTTGGGTATTCATCCTTTCTGATGGAGGCATCATACTCCATAGTGTATATGGACCACATCTTCCTTATCCATTCGTCCGTTGAAGGGCATCTTGGTTCTTTCCACAGTTTGGTGACCATGGCCATTGCTGCTATAAACATTGGGGTACAGATGGCCCTTCTTTTCACTCCATCTGTATCTTTGGGGTAAATACCCAGTAGTGCAATGGCAGGGTCATAGAGAAGTTCTATTTTTAATTTCTTGAGGAATCTCCACACTGTTCTCCAAAGTGGCTGCACCAACTTGCATTCCCACCAATAGTGGAAGAGGGTTCCCCTTTCTCCACATCCCCTCCAACACATGTTGTTTCCTGTCTTGCTAATTTTGGCCATTCTAAGTGGTGTAAGGTGGTATCTCAATGTGGTTTTAATTTGAATCTCCCTGATGGCTAGTGATGATGAACATTTTTTCATGTGTCTGATAGCCATTAAAAGGTATCCAAATTAGCAATGAAGAAGTCAAACTCTCTCTCTTCACAGATGACATGATTCTTTATATGGAAAATACAAAAGACTCCACCCCCAAACTACTAGAACTCATACAGCAATTCAGTAACGTGGCAGGATACAAAGTCAATGTACAGAAATCAGTGGCTTTGTTATACACTAACAATGAAAATACAGAAAGGGAAATTAGAGAATCGATTCCATTTACTATAGCACCAAGAACCATAAGATACCTGGGAATAAACCTAACCAAAGAGGTAAAGGATCTGTACTCGAGGAACTACAGAACACTCATGAAAGACATTGAAGAAGGCACAAAAAGATGGAAGACCATTCCATACTCTCGGATGGAAAGAAATAAACATTGTTAAAATGTCTATACTGCCTAGAGCGATCTATACTTTTAATGCCATTCCGATCAAAATCCCACCGGTATTTTTCAAAGAGATGGAGCAAATAATCCTAAAATTTGTATGGAATCAGAAGAGACCCCGAATCCCTAAGGAAATGTTGAAAAACGAAAATAAAACTGGGGGCATCACGTTACCTGATTTCAAGCTTTACTACAAAGCTGTGATCACCAAGACAGCATGGTACTGGCATAAAAACAGACACATAGACCAGTGGAACAGAGTAGAGAGCCCAGATATGGACCCTCAACTCTATGGTCAAATAATCTTCGACAAAACAGGAAAAAATATACAGTGGAAAAAAGACAGTCTCTTCAATAAATGGTGCTGGGAAAACTGGACAGCTATATGTAGAAGAATGAAACTCGACCATTCTCTTACACTGTACACAAAGATAAACTCAAAATGGATAAAAGACCTCAACGTGAGACAGGAATCCATCAGAATCCTAGAGGAGAACATAGACAGTAACCTCTTCGATATCAGCCACAGCAACTTCTTTCAAGATATGTCTCCAAAGGCAAAGGAAACAAAAGCGAAGACTTTTGGGACTTCATCAAGAGCAAAAGCTTCTGCACAGCAAAGGAAACAGTCTACAAAACAAAGAGGCAACCCACGGAATGGGAGAAGATATTTGCAAATGACAGTACAGACAAAAGGTTGATATCCAGGATCTATAAAGAACTCCTCAAACTCAACACACACAAAACAGACAATCATATCAAAAAATGGGCAGAAGATATGAACAGACACTTCTCCAATGAAGACATACAAATGACTTTCTTTCTTTCTTTCTTTCTTTCTTTCTTTCTTTCTTTCTTTCTTTCAACAAGGAGCAGAAGGAGAAGCAGACTCTCTACCAATCAAGGAGCCGGATGCAGGACTCAATCCTAGGACTCTGGGATCATGACTTGAGCCTAGGTTTAACTGACTGAGCCACCCAGGCAACCCAAGGCAAGTTTTCTTAAAAAGAGACAGATTCAATGAGAGGGCAGTGTCATTGTAACTGAATAGTTCTTTCCCACAAATAGCTTTCTGTTTCATGAGAAATCGAGATATTCATTTAAGCTGTGAAAATTGTGCGTCAGGAATTAAAGCAGAAAGTCCTGGTGTTGGCCATGGACACTGAAGGTGGTTCTCTCTGCTTTCAGTATTTTGGCCGCCACCAGGAGGTGAGTGTGTCTATGCCTGTGGTGTTGGTGTGATTTATTACCGTCACGAATCTCTTTTTTACTGAAACAATACATGTATTTGGTGATCTTGTGAATTTTCTTTGTGTCAAGCTTCAAAAGGCAAGTAGGACTCAGTGTTTGAAAATGCTCCTTTTCCTCCTCAGTTTTGCTGATGGATGTTTTTTCTGTGCCTTACTTATTAATAGAAGTGAAAAATAAATTATTGAATGTTTTTCTTGATGCATTGGCCTGGAAAAATATTTTTATCTTTGGCCAGTTTGTTGCTTAGTGTATACTGTCTTCTGAGCACTAGGTATTAAAATCCCCCCTTGAATGTGCTTTACTCTTCACTAAAAGGGAAAATAGAACCTTTGCCTTCATGTTGAGAATAGAATAAGCAAAAACAGCTGGTGAAAATATGAGCTCTTTATTTTAGTTTACTTTTTTTTCTTCCTAGGAAGAGCATTTCATTTTCTCTTTTAAGACATATAGTTGATAATCTCTGGTGATGTAAAGACTTCTTTCTAAAGGTAAATAAATGTGCTTTTGTTTTTCGTTGGGCCATGCCATTCCAACTTCCAGAAAGTTCCAGCCCAAGCTACAGAGAGGTTCACAGGCTTATTTTTTAAATAATAACCCTTGGCATGCATGCCATTCATTCATTCATTCATTCATTCTCCATTGAGAACTTATCTATCCCTGGTACTAAAGGTACATTGTAATAAAGATACACTGTAAACAAGTAAGAAAATAGATCCCTGCTTTTGTAGAGTAAAAAGAATGTTTTCGCAATTTTAGCCTGAATTATGAAGTAGAAATATAATTTCTTTCTTTCTTTCTTTTTTTTTTTTACAATTTCATTTTATTCAAGAAAAAATATCGCTGGAGAATAATCATTCATAGATTTTAATAATTAGGATAATTTATAGTCTTCTTTTTGTGTGTTCCAAATTAAGGGTGAGCATAGAATTACTGAGTCACCCAATCTCGCTGAATAAAGTGAGGGGTGTGTGTGTGTCGCTGTGAGTGTGGGTAGGGGTGAGGAGGGAACCAATTCCGAGGTAATTAAGGTAAAATTTTACTGTCCAGGCTTGCTTTTTCAGCTTGTCGCCCTGCAGTGCCATCTGGTGGTCGAAATGGAGGAAAACATTTCCGCCTACGAGGACAATTTTGTAAACATTTGGTCCCTGCGCCTGTGATGGACATATAATTTATTATCCAAACTGGGGCAGTTTTGAACATTCAAAGGGAAAGTACTAATAATTTCCCAGGGACAACATGCGTAAAGTAAGGCTCTCCAAGGCCAACCTACATCAGATGCAAGAGTAGTAATGATAATATACCGGCATTTCCAGGGCACTGTTGCTTTACAGGCATTATTTCATAACTTCCATGCAATAACCCCATGAAAGTTCAAGTTCAGCTTTTTTTTAAGTAGGCTCCTTGCTCAGCAGAGCCCGATGCAGGGCTGGATCTCACAACCCTGGGATCATGACCTGAGTTGAAACCAAGTCAGAAGTTTAACCGGCGGAGCCATCCAGGCACCTTGGTAAGTTCAATTATTATCTTCATTTTACTGATGAAAAGAGGGAGCTTTCAGGTTTCCCTGGTAAAATCTAGAACTTCTGGTTCATTTCAGATAATCAGCAAATGATTTTGGTAAAAGTATGCACCACATATTCAGATAAACAATGGATAATTTTTCAGTATATCTCATGTGACACTTGAGATATATCTATACTAAGAATACCTTGTGGCTTGTCTAGAATTTAAACTTAACTCGATGGTCTGCTGCTGTTGTCCTAAGTCTGGTAACCCTCGCCCATAGAGGTCAAGAAACTCACGTGAGATGATGTAAGTAGCAAGGACATTTTTGAGACCAGCTCTTGCTCAGAATGAAGCTCAGACCCTTCCCTGCATGACCATAATCTACTCCTGACCAGGGAGCACACAGCTGGGTGGGGAGGCAGAAGCCCCATGATTTAATCATCCTGGGACTTCCAACTCAATACACAGGCATGTGGGGACCATATAGCACATGAAGGTTTGTTTGGCCCATAATCATTAACAGTGCTGTTTGTTTTAATTTAGTAAACCTCACAACGTTTTAGTACAAGTGCAATTGCGCCATGGGAAGAATTAGACCCAGGGACCAGACGATGCAGGAAGACTGGGGAAAATTTTCACGTGGTGAAGAGAAGAAACACCAGCTTTGAACTTTGGGTGTGGGGCAGCGGGAGTGAAGGCTGGAAGGGCACACGCAGGGCTCAGTGGCACAATCATGGGGGGGATCCTGGGAATTCTTAAGAGGGATTTTCATGCTCACTTCCCAACAGGGTGTCACAGAGGACGGACCCACATGAAGGCCCGCAGTGAGGGAGGGCTCCTCTGACCAACACCCATGGGCAGCCAGCCCCAGCTGGAGGCAGCTGGTGGTTGTGAGCACTGGGCCTAGGGCTGAGCTGCCAACTTCTAGAAGTATATTTTTGAAGCGGGAGAGCAAGGTTCTTGTCTCATGGAGTCGAAGAATGAATCTCGCAAACCAAGGAGAGTGAGTAAAGTGACAGAAGTTTATTAGGCAAGGATATAGAAAAAAAATATATATATATATATAGGAGTGAGAGGGATCTCAATATGGTTGCCACTGAGGGCTTTTAAGGTTGGTCTTTTATTGAAAGCTAAGATTTTACAGAAATCTTTCTGACTTTTCTACTGGCTGCACCATTGATTAAGGATGAGTGATAACATCTTTAATGGCTTACTTTTTTTTAGGGTCTGGTTATTTTCTGTTGATCACAGGAGACTGTCATAAATAAGAACCACCTCTCCCCACCCTCCCCACCCCTAGACACCTAGGACAGGGTAGTCTGGTGTGTTCTCTTACACCTCCACATTTTTGGGATTTCTGTGAGCCTGATCATGGAGCCCTTTATCTATTTCTCCCTACCTAGCCCACCTGTCCCTTTCTCATTTTGAGGAACCTCCTGGTTCACAAGTTTCTCTTATGAAGGAAGGAATCTATCCTCCAACCCTCAGACAGATTCTGGCATCTGTTTTTATACTTGGTAGCCGTCCCTCAGCCCATACCAGTATGTGGCAGTGGGGACACCAGACCAAGGTGGATGGTTAGAACCCATCCCCTGGGAACTTAGAATTGGAACCCGAGGCACTACTTAGTCTCTGGTGGTGAGGAGATAAAAATCTGGGAGCAGGAGGGTCCTGACAGTGGAGAGAGGGCAGGGAGGAAGGGCGAGGAAGAGGGAGAAGGAGGCGGGGGAAGGAAAAAGAACCACAAAGAGAAGCAGGGACCCTGTGGCCTCAGCTGCACCTGGGAGTCCAGGCCCTGCTTCCTGGTGACCTCCAGCTCCCAATTTTAGAAACTTTTGTCTGAATGAACCTCATGTCCTAGTTGTGGAAGCTCCAGAACCCTCCATGTGCTCTCAGCAGCCCCTCAGCTTTCCTGGGCACAGGACATGCCACTATCAGCACCGTTCTCCTAGATGACATCCAGCATGTGGTCCAAGAACCACAGCCCCCACCCACTGGGTCTCCCCTTCTCCTATGCAGTATGGAGAAACTCTGCATTATCACCAGTTTACCCAGAAACAGATTTCTTTGGAGACTATTTCCCCAGGATGTCTCCCCTGTAAGTGAAATGCTGGATCCTGGCCTCATGCTAAGTCTACCTCCCGGTGGGTCAGGAGGGACCCCCTCCTGGTTGGGCTGTAGTGCTCCCGCTCTTAACTCAGGGTTTTCCCATCTTGTCCCTGCATGAGCCCTTCCCTGAGTCCATGAAGCGTCTGTTACATCCCTGACTTGGGGACATGCTGGATGTTCCAGTCTTCCAGGTATCCCTTTGAAGGAATTAGGGGGGTTTGGTGTTGCAGAGGACATCATACCCAGGTAGTTGTGCCTGCCCTGCGAAGTCTGTTGCCACCTAGTGGCCAGGTGTGGTAGTGGAGAAATCTTGCCCAGAACAGAGGTGGTGCTCTCCTGGGTCAGGTGAAGGAGCCGGATATATGGACTCACTTACCGTAGGAGGCCAAGTCACGAACCTGGGGCTTGATACCTAACCTAGCTGCAGTTTCAATGTTTCCCCCTATATCTCAGTTTTAACAGGTCAGTCAGGAATTTTCTGTTAAGCACTAATGAGGTAGCCTGTCCCATGGGCCCCTTCCATCCCCGGGAGGAAGAGGAAGGAATTCACCCAAGACCCCCTGCCCTTCTCCCCAAGGCAAATTGACCTTGCCTGCAACAATTCTTTCTTTTCTTTTGCTAGTAACTTTCTTGCCCCACTGTCCTTCTTATAAAAACCATTCTTTTCTTTAACCACTCTGAACCCTCCTCTACTTGCTAGACGGGGTGCTATCCGACTTGTGCACCACTTGCTAAAGCCAACTAGATCTTCACATTTACTCAGTTGAGTTTTGTTTTTTGACACCGTGAACCTCCACCGCTTACCGTGGTTCAGACTATGAACTTGCTTGTGGGATTTCTTTGTACTGAACACCTTTCCCTTCCCCTTGACTGTATGCTCCACAAAGCCAGAAACCCTGTTTTATGTACCTGCAGCTGGAAAACCGACCCCTGACATACAGTAAGTGCTGCATATGTGTGGAGAAGGCAGCAGGAGCAGGACTCCCTGTATGGTCAACGACAAAATTCTAGAGGCGACTTCACTTTTCCAGGCCTTCCCTGGGTCAGTTCAGGCACAGAATGAATCCCAGGCCCTCTCTGCCTGGACACTGGGTTGGCTGAGGGCCAGTCTGGTTTATTCTCTTCCAGGCCAGGGCCAGGATGACAACCGATGAGCATTACTTGATGCCGGGGGAGACCCATGAAACAGACAGGAACTAGAATCCATGCATTTCCTGTGAATATATTAGCCAGCAAGTTTGCTTCATGCTGCCCCACAGAGTACTGCTTAATGCCATTTGTCCTTAAAATATTTTCCTACAAGTACTAAATGGAGAATATATGAAACAATCCATTTGGTTTGGTGTTAATGTGTATTTCTGACATAGTGTGTGCTGGTCAGTGTTGAGAGAAATCCCCCTGAGGTCTGATATAGATGGGACGGCATTTTAGATTTCTTTCTAAGTCGGCATGACTGTGCATAAACTTTACTTAGGTCAAAAGCCTGATTTACGGCCCGCCAAGCATACATTGTCCGTAGCCTAAAGGAAAGTCATCTGTCTCTACAATATTGCTCAATGCTCCTTCTGTTTCCTGCATTCCTTGACATTAAAACTGGTGATTCCTGCCTGTACGTTGATCTATAATCTTTTGAGCTTTCACAAGTTGTAAAGACTCTTCATTCTCTGAAGCGCTTTCTTTACTGTGAAGACCTTGTATCTCTGGGCAGCTGTCTTTTTTTTTTTTTTTTTAAAGATTTTATTTATTTATTTGACAGACAGAGATTACAAGTAGGCAGAGAGGCAGGCAGAGAGAGAGGAGGAAGCAGGCTCCCTGCTGAGCAGAAAGCTGGATGTGGGGCCCGATCCCAGGACTCTGAGATCATGACCCGAGCCGAAGGCAGAGGCTTTAACCCACTGAGCCACCCAGATGCCCCTCTGGGCAGCTGTCTTAACTTGGGCTCAAAGAAAACTCTCTTTCTATTGGAGATTCTGAAACACTGTTCATTTTGCATTGACACCAGTGAGAGCTAGTGAAGCTGACTGAAGCATCCCCTCCATCGGCCCTATGTAACCCTAAAGCTGAACGTCACCCTAACAATCACAAACAATCTTTCTCAATTTGACTTGAGCAATTGGTATCTCGATGATTTAACTTTCAACCTTACATAATTTGTCTTAGGATTTTTTATTTTATTTTATTGTTGTATTTTTAAAGATTTTATTTATTTATATGAGAGAGAGAGAGAGTGCACATGTGCAAGTGCTGAGCAGGAAACCTGATGCGGGGCTCGATCCCAGGACCCTGAGATCACAACCTGAGCTGAAGGCAGATGCTTAGCCAACTGAGTCACGCATGTGCCCCATCTTAGGCTTTTTTAAACAAACTTTTTATCTTGGAATGGTTTATCTCTATAGCAAAATTGTGAATATAGTACAGTGAGCTTCTATAGTCTCCTATAATTAACATCTTACACCTGTATTGTACATGAAAAACGTGAAGCAAATCCCAATTGAGGGATTCTACAAAATATCTACCTGGTCCTCAAAACTGTCAAGGTCATCAAAGCCAAAGAAAATCTCAGAAGTCTAAGGAGACAAGGTGACTAAATATCACACATATGATTTTCTGGACAGAATCCAGGAAAGGAAAAAGGATATTAGGGGAAAACAGGAAATCTAAGTAAATTACGGACTTTGATTCTTAAGAAGGTATCAATATGAACCATGAACTGTGACAGGTGTACCATACTCATGGAAGATTAATAATAGGGGAACCTGGAAACTCTGTGTCTATCACTGCATTTTTCTTAAATCTAAAACTACTCTAAAATAGGAAGTTTACTTAACAAAAATACCTATGTGAAATCTAAAAAATACAAAGACAAAAACCCCCCTGAGATCATAGATAAGAAAGAGATTGGTGGTTGGTAGAGGCAGGAGGCAGCTGAAGGTGATCAAAAGGTACAAACTTTTGGTTATAAAATAAGTAAGTCCCAGGGATGTGATGCACAGTATGGTGACTATAGTTAACAGTGTTGTTCTGTATATTTGAAATATTTGGAAATTGTTAAGAAGAGTAGATCTTAAAGGTTCTCACCGGAAGAAACAAAGTTCTGTAACTATAGGAGGTGAGGGAGGTTAACAGACTTATCTGGTCAGTCATCCAGCAATACAAACAAATATGTTGTACACTTGAAACCTATATAAAATTTTATGTCAATTATATCTTCATTTAAAAAATCCAGACAGTACAAAACAAGCTACCATCACCTTTAACAGAAAAGTGATATAAAGGGGCCGATGAGTTGAACTGCAGGAGGCAGTAATTTAATCTGCAGGATTGGATGTTTGAAATCACATCTTTCATTGTTAGGACAGTTTTCCAAATGGGAGGTTAGGTTAGGGAGGCATCTTACAAATTTTTCATGATCCTAATGGAAAAACAGTGCAATAGCATGGGAAGACTATGGGGTATCTTTGGGGTCAAATTCAGATGCAAATTGGCTTCCGGACAGCATGGCTCTTGAGAACATAATGCAATGTTGAGAGCCTCTGTTTTAGTCTCTGTAAAATGCGTATAATAATGCTCACCTCTCATGACTGTTGAGTTGATTAATGAGACTGTAGAAACAAGCCCTTCACAGTGCCTGGCACAGGGGAAGAAATCCCTTCACCTTCCACCATGTCTGCAAATGGACACAAGTCACAGTGAAGCCTTATTTGAAAGTGGAAACTGTTTATAGAATGTATTTAGTTCAGGAAGTTAGGTTATTTTTGATTAACATATAATGTATTATTTGTTTCAGGGGTACAGGTCTGTGGTTCCAGGAAGTTAGTTTTATTTTTAAAAATTTTTGGATTTTATTTATTTATTTGACAGAGAGAGAGCACAAGCAGGCGGAGCGGCAGGCAGAGGGAGAGGGAAAGCAGGCTCTCCACTGAGCAGGGAGTTCAATGTGGGGCTTGATCCCAGGACCCTGGGATCATGGCCTGAGCTGAAAGCAGCCGCTTAACCAACTGAGCCACACAGGCACCCTCAGGAGGTTAGTTTTAATTCAAGTGCATATACTATCTAAAGCAGGAACACCGAATCTGAAATTTTCTTGCCTATTGTAGGTAATTGAGATTTGCATGGAGATATAATTGGTTAAACTAAATCCTCTGAAAATTAAACACCAGGATCTTATTTGCAATGTTCATTTGATTCAGAATAGTTTCAAATAATTAAAATTTGATATTATCCTGAATTCTGAATTAAAGAAATCTAAATCTATGGGGTTTTAATTTAAAGTTAAAATAACCCGGTGCTTAAAACCTGTAGTGTCCTTCCCCATATGGATCACATCCCTCTCTTGATGGTGTCAGATCCTGGATCTAATGAGGCAGCATTAAATATAAATAATGTGCTTCTCCCCTACTGCCAAACCAGATGACATACTCACCAGTGGGGAGCAGGGACATTTACTTTAGGAACATCACAGAAAGTGTTCTAAGGACAAAAAGGGAATCAGAATGATGTGGTAAAACAAACAAACAGCCAGCTAGCCAGCCAGCCACAGCGGTTTAAAAAGAGCTTCCATGAATAAAATCAGAGGATATCAGAGAAGGGGGCAAACCATAAGAGACTCTGAACTCTAGGAAACAAACTGAGGGTGGCTGCAAGGGAGGCGGGTGGGAGGATGGGGTAACTGGGGGATGGGCATTAAGGAGGGCACATGATGTCATGAGCACTGGGTGTTCTATGCAACTGATGATTCATTAAATTCTGCTGCTGAAACTAGTAATACAGTATATATTAATTAATTAAATTCAAATTAAAAAAGAGCTTCCATTGTTTGGGTTTGGGGTGAGATGATGCTTTTGATATTCAGAAGCTTGCTGAAGATGTCTATGGGGGCTGAGTAGATCTGCTGTGAGGAAGACCTGAAAGGAGCTGGGTAGAGCCATATATATGTATACAGGGCTTTCAGGATAGTTTCCGAATACAAGGTTTTCAGCCTTGAGTTCTCAGATTGCAAAGGTAGTGTGTTCATTGTTGCAACCTTGGAATATGCAAATAAGGACAAGGAACCAACGTTTTCGAAAAATCTAATTTTACTGTCCAGAGATCACCATTGTCAGTGTTTTGGTGTATATGTTTTTAGTTTCTGTTATGGACTGAATGTTTGTATCCTGCATAGAAGTCACATGTTGAGGCCATAACATCCCTGTGATGCTCTTAGGAGGTGGGGACGTTGGGAGGTGATCAGGATAAGATGAGGTGGAGTCCCAGGATGGTGTCCATGTCCTTAGAAGTGGAAGAGACAACTTCCTTTCGCTTTCTGCCATATGAGGACAGAGCCAGAAGATGGCCAACTGTAAATCTGGGAGAGAAAGGGGGAGCTTTCATTGGACACCATCCCTGTCAGCACCTTGGTCTTGGAAACTCAGCCTCCAGAACTGTGAGAAATAGTTGTCATTTGTTTAAGCCACCCAGTATTTAGAATTTTGTAATGGCAGCTTGAGCAGACTAAGACAGTCTCCCTCTCCCTCTCCTTCCCTCTCTCTCTCTGACAGTCTCTCTTTCTCACTCCCCACCCCCATAAACATCCATATACATACATTTTTAAAAATTGCAATTATGTTACACAATTTTCTCTATTTTTTCCTTTTCTTTAAAAAATTTTTTTCATTATATTCAGTTAGCCAGCATATAGTACATCATTAGTTTTTTGATGTAGTGTTCAATGATTCCTTAGTTTAGAGTCTATCTCGTCTCATGACATGGTTCTGCAACTTGGTTCTTATCAACTTCATAAAGTTCCATTAAAGAATTTCCCATTCTTTATTTATTTAGTTAAATGATCACTATACTACATTTAAGCAATTTCTGCTTTGCTAGTTTGCTTCCTTTCTCTCTCTCGTATCTATCTATGACAAACTCTCCTTGTTTCTCCTCTACTCAATATTCACCTTGAACACTACTGCGAGGTGTTTCTCCCTGACGCCAACAATTCTGTGACACCAGTTGGGTGTCTTCTGATTTGATTCAATTCTGACTTATCTGCCTGGATAGCATCAGATTCACAGGTGAAGGGCAGATGCTGCGGCCAAACTATGTTATGTGGGCGAGATGTAGACTTGGGCAATGTGAGGCCACCAAGATTCAGGGTCATTCATTCATGTATACAGAGCCTAGCCCACCCTGACTGCTACACCTAACATCAACCACACCCTTAGCTGAAAGAGTATCCCATTACTGTCTGTCTTTTGTACCCTCCCTTGTCTTCATGACATATACCACAATTCAACATACACTTATCTGTTCATTTATTGGTGGTTTCCCCCTCAAGCATATGAGCTTCTCCAAAGGGGAGATTTCTATTCATCACTGTCAAAGCATAGTACGTATGCATTATGTGAATTAACCAACGTCATCAAGATCATCAACAATATAAAGAAGCACAAGTACCGGGTGTTGCATAAGGAGTTTATAGTCAGTATCTCAGTCAGTCCTCACAAAGCTGGGTGAGGTTGAGTATTGTTATGCTTCTTTTCCCTTATAGGTGAATTTTTCTCATTTTATGTACAGGTAATGTATTTGTTAGCTATTTCTGTGTAACAAATGACCACCACAGCAGCTTTAAACAGCACACATTTATTATTTTCTTAGTTGCTGTGGGTCAGGAATCCAGACGCAGCTTGCTGGGTCTCTGTTCAGGGTCCTTGCACGATGCAGTCAAGAAGTCAGTTAGGACTGACATCTCATCTGAAGGCATGCCTGGGGAAGGGTCCTCTTCCCAGCTCACATGGCCACTGGCAGGATGCGGTTCCTTGTAAGCTGTTGAACCGAGGACCTCGGTCCTAGCTGGTTGCTGACTATTGGAGTCTGGCCTCAGTCACAGTCCTTTGCCCTTGGACCTCCCCAACCTGACTGTGTGCTCCATCAAGGGTGCTGGCAGAGAAGGCAGCAGTGAGCTTCTGCTGGCAAGATGGACGTTACAATCTTACGTGATTATGGAGGGGACATCCCATCACTTTTGCTGTGGTTTGTGGGTTGGAAGCTACTCAGAAATCCCACTCATGCCCAACGGGAGGAACATACACAAAGGCATGAATACCAGGATGCAGGGCCATTGGAGCCATCTGGGAGATCAGAGAGGAGAAGTCACCTGCCCAAGGCCATGTGGCTGGTACATTGGTAAAGACCTTGCTCCCCAGAACTTACCTTACTGAGATGGTAGCAGAACTAAAGGTGAGGGGCACCTGGGTACCTCAGTCGGTTAAGAGTCTGACTCTTCATTTTGGCTCAGGTCATGATCTCAGGGTTGTGGGATTGAGCCTGGGGTTGGGTTCTGTGCTGAGAATGGAGCCTGCTTGAGATTCTCTCGCCCTCTCTCTTTGGCCCCTTACCTCCTGCTCCTGTATGCTCTGTCTTAAAAAAAAAAAAAAAAAGAACTATTGGTGATTATGGATCAAAAAGACTGTATGCCCTGAAGCATGATACAAATATTCACGTTGTTCCCACGAGGGTCAGAATCAGGACTCTGACTAATACGCATCCTCTTTTTTCTTTTTTTAAAACATGAAATAGAAAATTTAGACTTACTTTAAGAAAAAAATCAGCTTTTAATGGTCTGAAATGATGAAACAAATTTCTTTTAAACTTAAAAGTACTTTGTGTCTTCAGGAAATGTAATAAGTTTGTATCTCTACACGGGTCACAGAAGCCAGTGGACCTATTTCTGTTCACCCCTTTTTGTCTTTTTATTTGGGCCAACAATGTGTCCAGCTGAAAGATGCGAAAGAGTGCATTTCTCATCCTCTGTGGGCGGCGTGGACATCTGACTGAAGTCTGGCCCCGGTGTTATGTGGGGCTCCCAGGTGGTGCCTTGCAGCCGGGTGGCTCAGCCCGCCTGCATGTCCTCTTCAGCTTTCTTCCTTGCCGTTCCAGGCACCAGCTGGGCAGTGAGAGGATGTTGGGAATGAGAGCTTCCTGCTGAGGACAGAGAGAAGAAAGAAGGACTCTTGGAACTGGTTCAGGATTACTCACCTATGGACATCATCTTCTTCTTTTCTTTTCTTTCTTTCTTTCTTTTTTTTTTTTTTTAAAGATTTCATTTATTTATTTGATAGAGAGAGAGCAAGAAAGAGAGAAAGCATGAGCGGGGCGGCAGGGGGCAGAGTGAGAGGGAGAAGCAGCCTTCCCCCTGAGCAGGGAGCCTGGCCAGACTTCTGACCTACAGAAATAAATAGGTACTCGGAAAAAAAAAAAAAAGAAAGAAAAAAAAAAAAAGAAAAGAAAAGAAAGGAAAGGAAATAAATAGGAAATAGGTGCTCTTTTAAGCCACCAAGTTTGTGGTAGCGTGTCACAGAAAACTAATCCAGCAACAGTGTGCGAATTTCCTGGTCCAGGCTTTAAAAGACCAGCCGCTTCCGTTTTTTTTGTATAATGGACCAAAGGCTCTTGGACCCCAGCAGCTGTGCTGTGAGCAAGCTCCGAGGGGAGGAGGAGATGCCCACCTGGAGAAGAATGAAGAACGAAGACCCTCTGTGTAACCACAGCCCTGCTCCCACCGCTCCCCAGCCTGGGAACCAGCCGCTTCGTCAGGGGAGCGGCGGGGGTGGGAGTCCCGCAGCCGCATCTGACCCGTCCCAGCTGCAAGCAGACAAGCCACCTCCCCTGAGTCCTGCCCAGATCGCAACATCAACGACTCTCCTCGTTTCCAGCCACCAACTTTTGGGGTGTTATAAATACAGGGTGAATTTTCTGCTCTTGGCCCTGGGCCAGGATTGCTAATTGTTTTTCCCATGGTATGAATGACATTAAAAAGAAGGTAAAGACACTAGCACATTTCTACCTCGAGGGAGAGGAAACAGCCCTGCAACTCGAAGGGCCCATTATTCTACCGACTTTCCTCCTGGATTTTATGAATCAAGGACAGCAAGGGACAGACAGCATTTTGCAAATTCCTAGTCACAGGAGGGGTTTATTAACTTTGCATTCCAATGAACCAAGAGGGGTTTATTATTATTCCAGTTAACCACACTCACAAATATGACCACAGCCCATGACGTGGAGGGTGTGGTGAAACAAGTCATCTTCGAAACCGCATGTGGGATCCTCAGTTGCATGGTTCTGGAAACTCTCATAACTTTATCAGTCATTTTAAAGTGACTGATGTTTTCACATGATCCTAAATGAAAAGAGTCTAATGTTGATAGGGTACCAAATGTATTCCCCCAACCCCACTCGGTATATAAATACATGCATGCTGGTGTTATCTGCAACACTAAAAAGATGGAAGCCACATGAGGTCTAACCACAAGGGTATTCTTATTGTCATTACGATACACTTATAATGATGCTGTATTCTGTATCATAATAGAGCATGTTATTATGAAACCATTAAGACGGTGCTCATGAATGGTTTTTAATGATAGGGAACAATGCTTATGATGTAGCGTTAAATTAAGAAGCTATAAAATCATGTTCTACTATATAATACATGAAAGTAAAATGTGATTCTTCAGGTAAAAGATTTCTAGTAGCTGAAATGTAGATGCAACTTAATGTTTAATAATAAAGAATTCTTTAAATAACTGATGGTACATCCACAGACAAGACTTTTTAGGCACCTAAAATTGTTTTGTAAGGGCACACATTTATGGAAAGACACTTAGGCCATTTGGTTAAGTGCTTTTATGAGTTGCCTAGGGCTACTGTCACAAAGTACCGCAAAATAAGACACATTTATTCTCTCTGTTCTGGAGGCTGGAGGTCTGACAACGAGGTGCTGGCTTGGCCATACTCTCTCTGATGGCTCTAGGGGAGATGGCTTCCTTGTGTCTCATAGCTTCTGGGGGTCACCAGCAGTCCTTGGTATTTCTGGTAGGTACAACACACCCATCTCCACCTCTGTTGTCACGTGGTACACTCCTGTGTGTGTCTTCACGTAAACGTTCTTCTGTATGTGTGTCTGGGTCCACCTTTCTCTCCTCTCATAAGGACACCAGTCATACTGGATTAGGGCTCTCTGTAATGCAATATGATCTCACCTAATGTAACCAGTTATATCTGCTCAGACCCTATTTTCAAATAAGAACACACTCTGAAGTTCTAGGCAGATAGGAATTTTGGGGAGACACTATTCAATCCAGTTTAGCGGGTTAGGTAAAAAACAAACAACAGATTTTGTATATAAGATGATAGATAATACTTCAATAAAAAGTTATAAGTTATACTTGTCGTACACACGTAGACACAGTCATAGACATACAGACGCGCGTACACACACATTCAAGATTGGAAGGCTTTATAACAAGTACTCCATAGTGGGTCTCTCTGGACGGCAAGGTTTTGGGTTCTGCTTTAATGAACTGTTATTATTTTTCCTGAATTTTCCACATTTTTTACATTGACAACACAGTCCTTTTGTAATGAAGACAATACCAAATTAAACAAAATTTGCCAAGTTGTCAAAAATTAAAATAACTGACCGTGTTGATCGCATTGGACATTAGCTGCTGGGGGCCACTGTAACTATCTTGGGAGATTTTGCTGATCCAGAGTATCTCAGACTTCTTGCAATGTGCATGTCTTTTTTTGCAGAGATGCATTAAAAAATAGACTTTTCTTTTTTAGGGCTGTTTTGGGGTCACAGCAAAATTGAACAGACAGTACCAAGAGTCCTCTCCACACATGTATAGTCTGTTCCACCGATGCGTCCCAGGCCAGAGTGGTACGTTCTTTGCAACTGATGCATCTGTAGCAACACGTCATAATCACACGAAGTCCACAGTGGGCCTTAGCGTTCACTCTCGGTGTTGTACATGATACAGGTTTTGCCAAATGTGTAGTGACACCCACCCACCAGTACGGCACCAGGCAGAGTACTTCCACTGTCCTAAAAATCCTCTTTTCTCTGCTTATTTATTTACCCACCTCCCCAGCAATCATAGACCTTTTTACTGTTTCCATAACAGCAGTTGCATCGTCCAGAACGGATCATAGGGAAATCTTTAGGGGTAGACCCCCGGTCCAGCTGCCATGGGGTTCACCACCCACATACCGTGCAAAGCCGGATAGGATCGGCTTTGGTAAGCGATGCTGCCTTCCGCTGATGCCATTATGCTTAGTCACTCAAAACCCTGTATTTTCTGACTGGGAACAGAGCTTTATTATATATTACGTAAATAAAAACTGGCTATTAAACAGCGGATCCATATGAACATTTTTTAGCGGATACTCGCTGTGTTGTGGACAGTGCTTATCTGCGTGGTGCACTTAAAAGCAAGAGGGGAGGGGGTGGGGGGACGTGCCGGCCTGGTGGTGGGTATGAAGGAGGCACGATTGCATGGAGCCCCGGGTGTGGTGCATAAACAATGAATCTTGGGACACTGTGTCAAAAACTAATGGTGTACTGCATGGTGACTAACAACACACACACACACACACACACACACACACACACAAAAGCAAGGTGTTTTTAATTTTTCTCCTTTTGGTTTACCTGCATTTTCTAACTCTTTTTGAGAGTGAATATGTCTCACTTTTTAAGTAGGGGAACTAACAGGAGCCATTCATTAAAAATGGATAATACTCACCCGTCGGTGATATTGGGAGTATAGATGGTCTTTATTTTATTCTTTATATTAGCTTGAGCCTCATATGAAACTGTTTTCTGTAAGAAAAATAATGGCTACATGTAGGCACTTTTCTATCATTCAAGCTACTACTTTTAGTATTTTAAGAAAGTTCTGTAGGGATTATGCCACTTGTTCACTTAAGTTCCTCGAAGGTCTCCTATTAATGGGATTTAAGACCGTGGCTCTCATACAAATCTAAAAGGAAGACGTGTCCGAGATTTTATTTAACTCTCTAATTGACGAGGGAACCAACCAGCAAGATATTGAAACAGGTTCAAAGGAAATTTAAAGAACACACACACACGTGCTGTTGTAATGTTGAAAATTTATGAATAGATGCAAAACTGGTCCATGTCCAAAGAGCAAGGGTCAGCTGCATCTTCACCAAATTCACTAGCGTATCTGCGTACTAGATCGGTATTACTATCAGTTTCTTACCGCTTTGTATCAGTCAGGTTCTTTAGAAATAGACCCAGTAGGTGTGTTGTGTGGTATGTGCTGGTGCCTGCTTTGTGCAAACACACCCCGAACATCCCTGTTAATCACTGTCTTGAGAGTATACAGATCCTGTCCTCCCACTGGATTCCCATCAAGCAGGAAATGTAGAAAAATATGTTGTTCAAGGGGCGCCTGGGTGGCTCACTCGGTTAAGTCTCTGCCTTCAGCTCAGGTCATGATCCCAGGGTCCTGGGATTGAACCCCTGATGGGGATCTCTGCTCAGTGGGAGCCTGCTTCTCCCTCTCCCCCTACCCTCCCCTGGCTTGTGCTCTCTTGCTCTCTCTCAAATAAATAAAATCTTAAAAAGAAAGAAAGAAAGAAAGAAGAAAGAAAGAAGAAAGAAAGAAAGAAAGAAAGAAAGAAAGAAAGAAAGAAAGAAAGAAAGAAAGATGTGTTGTTCAGTGTTCGAGGTCAGGCACTTTGGGGGCAACCAACATGGAATGACCACCTTTGTAATAAGGGTGTCTGGATGGCAGGCCTTGATGTCTTTGGAACAGTGGCTATACAAGGAAGGGAGAGATGACAGGAAGTTGCTAGGCTACTTGGTACCTTATGAAAGCAGCAGAAGCTTTGTCCCTTCAGCTGCTCCTGGACTCCTTATTGTAAGCTCCTCCAAGAAACCTGTATCTTGATTCCTGTCTCCAAGTCAATTCTCTGGTCTTGTGGGACTTCACCTGCCCTGGACTTAGAGTCTGCTGGGGAGCGGCTGCACGGTATGTATGGATTATGAGAAACTAACTCATGCAGTTTTGGAGGCTAAGGAAGTGCAGACCCAGGAGACCTGGTGCTGTGGCTCCCGTCCAAGTCTGAAGCCCTCACTCCAAGGTCCAAGGGCAGGAGAAGATGGATGTCCCAGCTAATAAGCAGGGAGAGAAATTTTACCCTTCTTCACCCTTTTGTCCTATTCAGGCCCTCGTGGATGAGATGAAGCCCACTCACACTGGGGAGGGATATCTGCTTTATTCAGCGTCCTGATTCAAGTGCTAACGTCTTACAGAGACACCGCCACAGACACACCCAGCCGTAATGTCTAACCAGCTCTCTGGGCACCTCGTGGCCCACTTTGCACAAACTGTCTCACATTTAAAGTTTTCCTTAGCTCAAAGACAGCTCAGGTCCTGTTACACCAGGTCACCACATGTGGACAGCAAGATGGAGTCACTTATGTTAAGCAGTCACTCATGTCAGACATGACATAAGGAACCAAGGGCATGCAGGGAAGACCAGATATCACCTAGGGCAGCACTGGCCGGCCACGCCCCGGAACCGACAACCAGTAGAAGCAGGGGAGGTCTGCAGAGCCCAGGACTGACAGCCCTTTACAAAGGGACGACTTCTGCAGCAAACTGTCAGACTCCTCAGACCCCGACCCCTGCGTGTGTGACCACTTCAAGCGGCAGCTGCTGCTCGGGGCTCTGCCCCACTGATCTCCCAGAGGAACCGAGACCCTTCCCTGCTGGGACAGAAGCAGCAGTAAGCGCCGGAGCTGACCTGAACAGGACCGAGACCTTATCTCAACCACGCGCCCACAGACTGATGTTGTGTGGGGATTGTTGGCTTCTACGTCCTGTTCTACCCAATGTGTTGTGTGGCCCGTCTCGCGCTGTGCTCTGTGTGACCTGTAAGAAGCCGAGGTCAGCACGTGGGGAGATGTCACTGAGTGTGGAATCCCGACCCTGCCTCATCAGCACGTTAACCTGGAGGAATAAATAAAGCTGGTGTTGGAAAAGACACCCCTCGTGTGCACCTTCATAGTACACTCACACCACTATCTTTGCTTATTTCAAAGTTTTTGGTTTTTTTTTTTAACCACTTTTTACGACATTCCTTTTTATATGTGAAGATAAAAACCCAATTCTTGACTGTAGCTTTTGGTTTGGACCCTGCTTCTCCTCTGGGCTCAAGGAAGGACCTCTCCCCCCACCAACTCTCTCTCACCTTTTTGCATTCAGGCCCCTTTAGGCTCTCCAACTTCTTCTGGCTTGGCTTGTGGGCCTCTGGCCACCCGTCGCAGGGAAGCCACCCTTCCCTCTGCTCCAGGAGGCAGTCCTCCCCAACTCTGCCTTCCTACCCAGTGATCTAATGTGCCCACCGCCTCCTGAGCTCAAACTCTGTTTCTCCAGGGAAACCCCCTCCCAGCCCCAGCACCTTTATTAAAGCTTTTCTTCTTCTTCTTCTTCTTCTTTTTTTTTTTTTGAGATTTTATTTACTTATTTGACAGAGAGAGACACAGTGAGCGAAGGAACAGGAGCAGGGGGAGTGATAGAGGGAGAAGCAGGCTCTCTCCGAGCAAGGAGCCCAATGCGGGCTCGATCCCAGGATCCTGGGATCATGACCCAAGCATAAGGCAGATGCTAAACCGACTGAGCCACCCAGGAACCCCTGTCAAAGCTTTCTTTAGAGCCTTTACCCCAATTTGAGTTTGAGTGTGAATATGTTTTATGTAAATTTGAACTTTTTGATTTTCGAATAGCATAGGCTAAAAATATTAGTAAATCTGTATGCTTAAACTTAGAAATAATGCAAACCTCCCAAAGTACCCCCCCCCCAAAACAAGTCCCTTGGAGCTGTACCGCCTCAGAGCTGTGTTTCCAGTGACCTATAAACTGGGTTTCCACTCTGGGTGGCTGTACCCAGGGTTAGCAGCGCAGGGGGTCGGGGGGTGAGGGGTGATGGGGGGAAGACGGCCTGTTGTGATGCTTCTCAGTGGGGGTTACTGTCGTTGTGTATGCATGTAATGTGGCACTTGCAGGGGGCCGGAATATACTGGAATTATTGTAAGCTGAAAATAACTGAGGAACAGGAGACTCCAAACAAAGTGTGCCCTCCCCTCTCCTGTATGGAGAAGGGCAAAGCTGTGATCATAACCATGGGACACTCTTACCAGGATCTACAAAACAAACCTTACACAACCTCCTCTTCCTTTTTAGTCTCTCCCAAGCATTCACCTTTCCATGGTTTGCCACGTGTAGAAGTCTACATTTCTTCTCCTTTGTCCTGTCAGTTCTCTTCAGATGTATTGCCTTGTGAAGACTCCTTTGGGTTACTCAGCACTGAGTTTCCCCTGTCTGTATGCAGGCTGTCTATATCAATAAACTCTCACTATTCTTTTGTTTTTCTCTTGTTAATCTGTCTTTTGTCAGTTTAATTTTCAGAACCCATGCCACAAAACCAAGGAGAATATAAGAACATTTTTTCCCCCTCTCCTACACACTTATTGTTTTTTTTTTGAAGGACAAATAGATTTTCAGGAGAAGAGACAGGAGATGGGAAAATTTGTGATAATGTTTATCTATACAGGTAAGAGTGGTCTTTCAATCTTATTCTGGGTCACAAGCTCCCTGTGGAGAAGGGGCCTGGAATAGGCTTTATTTGTGTTCTCCCTTCTGGGAGTAGATCCACCCTGAAGACGAATTTATGGCAGCCTTATTTCCCAGCAGTGGCTGCTTTCAGTCAGCAAAGGGAAGCTCTGAGAAGGCTTTTCAAAAAAGTTGGTTAAATGTCAAATATTTTCAGCTTAAAAAAATCTTCAGGCCAAACGTGCATCTTTTGGAATGTATTCTGATGCTGTTCAACTGGGGAGAAACATCCCCTCCCCACCCGGACTTATTTGTGTCGGTGCCTTCCGCTGAGTAGATGACCCACATGTTGGTGTCTATTCTGTTCAGAGGCCCTTGACCCTGAGTCCCCTGACAAGATGAAAACGCATTGAGGGAGACAAGCCAGACGCTCAGAGAGAACCGCAGAGAGCAAACAGTTCAGGACCGGGCTACACAGCGGATTCCAGGTCGTAGTCTTTTCCAGAAGTTTCCACAGTGCTCGGAGAAGCCAAGTTCCTTTGTTCCCGCAGGGGGCGGGGTGGCCACATTCCAGAAGGCTCCCCCCTCAGGGCTTCTTTCCTTTCAGCCAAGAACCAGTTCTTGCCGAGGTGGAGGTGGAGGTGACAGGCCCAGAGAAGGAACCCGCTCCGCCAGCCCCGGGCCTGCACTGACGCCAGAGGGCGGCAAGGTTGTCCAGGCCCGTGTCCTGGGGTGGGAAGGACCCCCAGCCCGGGCAAGAGTGACCACCGGCCAGGCCCACAGGGCGCAGGCAGGGCTGCGGGACCAGGACTGAGAGCGGCCCAGAGGAGGAGCCGGGTCGGAGGCCCAGGGCCCGCGGCCGTGACCCCGAGGTGGCCGTGGCGTGTCCAGCCCCACCGCACTGCCCAGGCTGCTGTTTGGGGCTGGCTAATGGTTAGCAGGAAAAACGTCAACTCTGGGGCGCGCTCACCTTCCGGGAGCGAGAGGCGGGTGGCAGGCAGAGGCCACCTCTGTGTGTATAGCCTGGCCTGTGATGTGGAAGAGCATTTCGCCGGGAACTTCCTGTTAACAGGTGACATGGGTCGGGATTCTCCGGAGGCCGCACAGGTGTGTTCCTGCGTCTGTGTGGACTGAGACAGAACCGTGGCTAGATGCCCCGGGGATCGGAGAACCTCTTCTGAAGCCGGGAAGAGGAAGAAGGCCTTCCTGCCCGAGGTAAGGCAGCTCCAGCCAGCGGCCGGGCGTCTGTCTGTCCAGCGGGCTGGTCCCCAGGCACCTGTCTCGGTTGAGGGGCGGGTCGCCCGGCCGCCGGCCTCTAGCTGCTGTCCCAGGAAAAGTGTCCCGCCTGCAAACACACACTCGTTGTTGCCCAAGGGACACAGAGTTAAACATTAAAAGAGGGGGCTGCCCTGGGGGTTTCGGAATTCAGGAGGCTTTCTCACGGAGCGGCAGCCCCTGTCACAGCGCGCTGCGCTCCGCGCGCGGGGAAAGCTGAGACGCCGCAATCTGGGAGGTCAGGATTCCAGCGCTGGAAAATCCCGGCGGCTCTGCTGTTCATCGCACGCACCTGCAAATGCCGTTTGTGGGAAGGGAAGGAGAGCTGCTCTGAAGTCCCTGCGGGTCGGCGGACGCCCCGCTGTGCTGGTGCCGAGTCCCGAGAACGGCCAGACGGCTGCAGGGCGCCCTTTTGAGGCAGCTGACTCTCACTCACCCTGAGGGGCCCTTGTCCTTCCTGTCGGGTCTTGGCTTCCTGCCTCTGCCTGGAACAGAACGTCGGCAGGTGCCTTCGGATTTTACCATCTCAAGCTACTTCCCCGGCCCCAGAAAGCAGGGCTTGTGTGTGGGGCGTCGTGAGATGGTAAAGTCCAGCACTGCCCTCCCTGAGACCACGCCTTCTGTTTTTGCCTTCTCTGGGCAGTAAGGGACTGGTCGGTGGTTCAGCCCTGCCTGTGCCATACACTTTAATAAGGTGTGAGATCTTAAGGAGGCTTTGCAGCTTCTCACCTGGAAGGGGGCCCTTCCAATCCTCCATCACAAAAGGAATGAGATCAACTCAGGGATCTGTCCCGCTTCTCCCTAGAGATATTAACTTGCAAATTACTTGCCGTAGGTCCTAATTTAATTAAAGCAAAATGTCTGAGTTCAGTTAAAACTTGAAATCGGCTTCCTGACGGCACGCACCCTTCACGGGGAGCCCGGCGCGCATCAGCGTCTGCAGTAGTCCTGCTCCAGGTCCTGCAGCTCTTGGGAGCTCCTGACCCGCCCGCCCTGTGGGTTCCGCTGGGCTCTGTCGAAACCAAGTGCGGGTCCTACGGAGAAGCCAGGGCCTGAGAGGACGGCGGCAGAACGGAGCCTGCCGCAAGCGCAGCCCTCTGGCCGCAGTCCGGAGCCTGACTCCTCTCGGTTATCAGCGTCCCCGGTGGACCTTCCGCTACCACCGCAGTTTCAATAGTGCAGGCTGCGCCCTTGGCATTTATTGCTTTCGGTGAAATGTGTAAGCTCTATGACGTGATGGTTCAGCTTCTCCTCCAGCTGCTGCTGGGGTGCAGCACTCTGGGCTACCCCCGCAGTGGACTGGTGCGGTGCCTGGCCTGCTGCGTTGTGCTCATCGAACTTTGACAATTAGCAAATGATTTCTTTGGCACTTCATGATTCAGGATCTGGAATCGGTCTGGGAAGGCTGTGATTTCACTTAGGGTGTCTGTGCACCTTGCTGCTGAGGCGTGTTTGTGTGGGTCTCTAAGCCTGTTTTGGGTTACTGCCGGGGTGGGGCCCGCCGGGCAGGGGGCGGGGTCCACCGCCGCTGGGGCCGCGGCACACATTCTTTGAATTTTACCTTACGCCCACGAGTGGTTATAGCTGAGCACACATGCTCAGTTTTGCTTTCCCAACACATCGGAGAAACAAAGGGGGTAGAAAGCCTATGTTCCTCCTCGTGAGTTGTGAATACCCAGGATCTCGCTAGGAGGGAAAGCGGGTTACAGGGCTGGGTGTCTTTGCCATGCTTCAAACCACCTCTCAGTTGTCTTCTGCAACCTGTATGCTGTGTGCTCTGCAGACTGAGGTGTGGCGGGTTTTAGTCTGTGCCCTGTCTCCCTGCTTGTGTTTCTGCTTGTGTGTTGCTGTGGGGGCTGTCTCTTTTGGTCTGTACCAGAAGAGAGGGGACTGAAGCCCTGGACAGGTGTCAGCTCATGACAAAATCCCACGGTTGGGGAGGTGTTTCTCCCGGAACCCAGTGCCCCACATTTTGGAGGGTTTGGTTGGGCTCCCCTGGGTTCTCCCCCACTGGCTGATGGGGCTGTGAAATCCCTGTCTATGCCAAAGCCACAGAAAACCATTCCCCGGTTAGGGTGCTGTGTACCACATGGTGGTGTTGAAGAATGTTTGAAAGAAAAAGACCCTTTTCTGAGGCTAAGGGTCTGTCGTTTTTGCGGACAGTTCCCGGCCTGTTCAGTGGGTGATTTACTTTAAATGCTCCAGTGGGACCTCACGGAGCGGGTGACTTTGTCACATAGGCTGGTCGCAGGGGAGAAGGGGAAAATCACAAGATAACATGTGGGGGTGTAGGATGAGCAGAGGTTTATCCAAGAATAAGGGACTCAAAGGAAGGGCCAAGAGGTGTACATGACAGGATCTCCCTGTGCTGTCAAGGGGCCAGTAAGGACTTACTCAGTCTACCCTGGCCTCCCCTAACTCTGACCTCTCCCCCTTTCCCTCGCTCCTCACTCTGCCCCAGCCCTGGAGCCCTTTCAAACATGCCAGGCACTATCCCACCCCAGGGCCTTTGTACTTGCTGCTCCGCTGCCTGGAAAGCTCCTCTGAAGATGCCCACGGGACTGTCAACCTCACCTCCTTCACTGTTCACAGGGCAGCTTCTCGGGAGCCTTTCTCCAATTTCCCTAGTTGTGGTCATAGCCAGCCCACCCCATGCACACAGTCACGTGTACACACTCTCCTATTCTATTTTTCTTCATAGCTTTGGCGCCTTCTAATAAGCTTATGTTCTGTCCCCCCCCCATTTTGTTGCCTCTTTTTGAGAATGTGAACTTGTCATGGGCAGGATTTCTTTTTCCCAGTGATTAAAACACCATGATTGAAATGAAGAGCAGTAAGCCCGCACCCCTGCATCTTGGTGAGGGCTTCCGTGGTAATGGTATACCATCTGCATTCCGTAATTTATACATGGGCTTGGGAGTAAGATCAATTAATACAGTGATTCTCAAACTTGAGCACATGCCAGAACTGGCTCCTTGTTGCATTGCTGAGACAGATCTCTGGGCTTGCCGCTGGAGTTTCTGATCCAGCAGGTGGAAGGGGGAGGCTGGTGCTGTGACCATGCTGAGAAGCTCTAACCCATCCACGGACCCATGAGCTAGGAGGGGCTCTGTGTGCTCTGAATGGCAGATGTGCTTCAGTGGTAGACTGTGACCTGCCTGCTTTGTTTCTCCAGGGGTGAAGAAAACGTGTGGGGATGGAGAGCAGCTGGAAAGGCATCCCGACCACACTGGTTGTCCTGGCCGGGCTGGCAGGTAGGGCTCTTGCGAGCTTGGTGGAACTTTCATGGGCATCTGCTGAAGTGGGCAGAAGGGAACCCAGAAGAGGCAGCCTGGACAGGTGACTGCCAGAAGCTTCTGCTTTGGGCCCTTCCCACAGCGGGGTCCCTTCGGCTGGGCCCATTTCCCAGCTCTGCTGACTGAGCTGTGGGAGAAGTCCTTCATGGGCATTTGGCCCAATAGTCCTGTTCATTGGGTTGTTGCTGGTGTGGGCCTTTGCCTTCTGTACCTTCCCATACTCATGCTTTTACTGAAATGTCCCATCCTCTTCCTGGTTTTCTCTTCTTCCATTTATAGTTGGCCTTCAAGGAAGGCCCCATTCCTCCTCCCTGAAGCCCTCCTGACTGGCAGTGTTCAGGGTGATAATGCCAGCTCCTGTTTATTGACAGGGCGGCGGAGGGAGGGGCGTGTGGATGCCTGTGAGGCCTGACATTTCTCCCATCAGCTTCTCCTCATCCTGGATCTCCCTCAGGGTGTTAGCTGGAATGGACTCCAGGGTATCCCCGGCCAGGGCCTCCCGATCTGACTTCACTTTGCAGGAGGAGCGAGCAGACAGAGGGGTCCTTAGGGCGACTGGAGTTGGCTCCCTCAGCTTTCTCTCGTTATGTCTTGTCTAGATTTCTTTGCTTCAGGTGCATTTGTCTTGTCTTCTCAACTAAGTTTTAAACTGCAAAGGTATCCGTGCTGTATTCCTTATGTGGTGACTTTAAGGCATTGCACTTAAGCATAATAAACATAGAGAAAAGTGCACAAGTCATAGAGGTGCCGTCTGATGACTTTTCACAAACTGAACACCTTCGTGTATCAACAGTGACATCAAGCACCTCCCACGAATGCTCCCTTTCAGACACTCTGATATCCCCTCCCCCAATATTCAATATTTATTGAAAAACGGAAAAGACATAAAACAGTATAGGGACTATTGGAGTGTGTTATGGGCAGTAGGGACTGTTTTGTGAGTTTTGGTTGGGGTGTGTGGAAACATTAAGCCCAGGGGACCAGGCTGTGGTGTTAACATGTTTTTGGGCACCAAGATGTTTGGAAACTCCTGGCTTACAGTGCACAGTGAGAGGTGTTTAGTAGCTGCTGGATAAACATTTGTTTGTAGAGTGGAGAGGGAACACTGTCCCCGCTCGTGTGGAGCTTAAGGACTTGTCTTGGGGCTAGTAGACCACACTCAGCACACATTTTAGGGACAAGGCTCTACTGTGGCTACTTCAGCCACAGCAGCAAAGATCTCTTCTGGCAGCTCAGCAGGAAACTGATATGCCATGGGGTCTACCGTTTTTCTGAGGTATTTTTCCCCGACGCTCTATTTTGGACAAAGGGATGGCTTTGGTTGAGGCGTGGAGATGGTTGTTCCAGGAGGGGAGAGGGTTATGGGCTAATTCCTACGCTCCCTGAGAGATGGGGTCCATCACAAAATCCTGAGCCCCTTGGATGTTTCATCTTGGAAAGTCTTGGAGTAGAGACACTTTCATTTATGGAGTTGGCTTTGAATAGCTGAGAGCGGCCTCCCTGTGCATCCAGCGGGTTCTTGCCAGCTCTCTCCTCTCTACCTTGCCCCAGTATAATGGGTTATTTAGAATCCAACACCCTTACTTATTTACTCAGTGAGTATTCCCTGAGGGCCTGTTAGGTGCCATTTAGTTGCAGGCACTGGGATGTGGTGATGAGCAAAACCAGGCATTGTCCCTGCTAACAAAGACCTTACAGTCTAGCAGGGGAATCAGGCATTAGGTGAAAAATCAATATAAAATCACCATTGTGATAATTGCTTCTATAATTTGAAAGCCTGTTATAGGATAATTCAACCTCAAATTCTGGGAAGCCTTCCCTGGGGAGGAGACAACTAGACTGGGAGTTGAGGCGTAAGCAAGACTGGTATGCCAGGCTGATCACTGCCTGTGCAAAGGCCCTGGGGCCAGAGAGACTTGGTGAGTTTGATAAATTTAGGATAGTCTGGTGGCCAGAGTGTGGAGTTTGGGGCAGAAGGAAGTTAATGTGAGACTAAGTAAGGTCTTAAGATATGATAATGGTAAGGGTTATCTGGTCTTTATTTAAAGTGGATGTGTTTAAAATATTTTAAATATTTAAATATTAAAGGTGGAGGAGGGGTCCGTGATCACACTGGTTTGCTGAGAAGATCCCACTGGTTGGTTGTCATGTAGATAACAGTTCTGGGTGCTGGTGGCACAGCAGTGATTGCAGGGACTCTGCAGGTGTTTCGGGACCCCTCCCTCACTTCGCAGTTTCCTTCTGACTGTCCCAATCCCTGATGTGCTCCGACTCCCATTTTCTTTCTCGGAGCTGTCACACCAGACCATTTCTCTGCTGCTAAATCCATTTCATTTCCCTTTGACCCTTCTGCTTTTAATTGTCTGCTTTTTGGTTCCTTCCCAGTGCTGAGTAAGAGAAGGGGGAAGGTGAGGGGTCCTCAGGTACAGTGAGGAGCCTGCTGGAGGAGAGTGGGAGGATAGGGGGATCTAACCTCCTGCCAGGGAGACGGCCAGCTGCTCCCACAGGGAGCGGAGAGACAGCCTTTGCAGAAGGTTGTATCATCCATGTTTAGGATCAAGTGATGGAGGCTGGTGGGAGGCGCGGAAGCAGGCAGAGGAGCTACTGTTGGAGTGATTCCCATTTTGCGGATGGGAAGATGCTGTGACTCAAAGAGATGCACTTCAGTCCGGGCTGCAGCCCGTCGTTCATGGAGATGCCTGGTGGAGTAGGATCCTCGGCAGGGGAGGAAGCAAGGTGTTGGGGTGCTAAGATGGAAATTAGAGTGTGAGTGTGAGTAAGGATCCTGGAAGTGGATCGACTCCTGAGTTGGGCGACCACCACGTTGGCAGCCAGGGGAGTGTCTGGGAGGGGGACCCTGATCTTTGCCGCGGCTCTGCCCCAATTTGCCTATTTGCTCTACAGAATGAAAGGGGGAGGAGAAGGAAAGGGTGGTTTTGTGTTTGATGAAGGTCTTATTTACAATTTTCTCGTATTTGTTCTACACAGGGCAGGGTCACACACACCACAGCTGATAGGGCTCAGGGAGAGGGGGGCGGCTCCAGGACCTCGCATTATCGGGATACGGCTTCTGAGTCACGAGGCAGGCCTAACCATGGGTTTACCCATGGTGGGAAGCCAAGGCTGTGGGTGACACTGTCAGGGGAATGGAGTGCTTAAGACTGGGTGCCTCCTGTTTAATATAGAGGGCAGGCTCAAACTCAAGGCGTTTCCATTTGGCCTTCCTCTGCCTCACCTCCCACCTGTGAGGTAAGGTAGGTGGCCTGCGTGTTGTCTTGGTCACACGCGGCAGTCTGCGGGCTTGGAGTGAGATAAGCTGTCAGCCCCCACCGGGCTGTGAGGGAGTCATGGTTCTGAACGGGTCCGCGCATTCAGTGGGACTGCTTGGACCGAGCTCCTGGCAGGGAAGCCTGGGTCTCAGCCGTCCGGGCTCTGTCCACATCCGAACCTGGGTTCTGTCCACGTAGCTCTTGTGACCTGCCTCAGGAGCAGGGGAAGAGCACTGTTGTCACACTGTGGGGGTGGAGAGAGCGCGTGTCTTTCCTCAGGGTGTAGACTTGGCTCTTTCTTTTCTTTTGTCCTTCTTCTTAAGGTGCAGCTCAGGGTTTGCGGAAAGAGCCGAGTTGGCACAGCGGCTGTGGCTTCCCTGGGGAATCAATTCTGATATCCCTCCTCAAGCTTTTTTCTTGTTCTAAAATCCCAGATCAAAGGGATCCTTGGATCAGAGGCACTTGTCCAGGGAGAAGGGAGGATACCCAGTAGAGGCTGCTTTTAGAATCTCACCATCTCTCATTTCCTATCACACCCAGAGACCCCTCCCCCGCAAAAACGAAAAAAAAAAAAAAATGAATAGCCATCATGCTTACCCAAACACAGCAACCGTTTTAGTTAATTCTGATTTGCCCTTGGTTCTGCCTCTTTGGACTCCACAGGATCCCTTCCTTGACCTTGACCCTGGCCGCCTGTCCCCCGGTCCTGCTTGCCTCTGGGACATGTCTGTGCGGCAGACACTGCATCCTGGGCGCTCAGGTGATGTGTTAACATGTTAATGCCTGTCCGGGGTGTGGTGTCTCCCCAGGAAGCTGTAGGGCTGTAATGAGATTCTTTTAGAACCTGTAATTTAAGTTGACCTTATGAAGTTGGAAGGACGGGGGGCTGCAGTGATTTGGGGGCAATCAGTGTATATGGCTGGCTGCCTGGTGGTCCCACCAGAATCATAAAGCTCCAGAAAGTCAGAGGAACACATTGTTGTCTTACTGATGAAGCAGGTAGGGCTGAGAAGAAACCACCGGGCATGGCCTGCCAGGGGTTCTTTTTGCTGTAAACCCTGAGTGGGATCAGAAGGGAAAGGAGGAAAGAGAGAAGGTCCGAGTTTGGGTCTCAGCTCACCACTGTGATCCAAGTCCTGGGTATTGCTGCTCTTTACTTCTTCGTCGTTAAACAATAGGTGGTAAAAACATGAGCATTCAGAGATTTTGAAGACTATCCTTTGCTGTGCAAGTTTTACTTTGAATTTTTATTACAAACATGGGAAGGTCTTGAAAACTTTCACTGCTGGTTAGCTCCTCTAAGATGATTAGAACTTTGGTCCTAAATGCCCAGAAGATACCCTGAGCTCTTCTGGTGTAGAGCATTCCATCTCAGGTGGTTATGGCTGAAGTCACATGAGCTAGAGAGCCCTTGGCGTACCCCATGTGGAATACCAGTCAGGAGTTGTCACTCCAGATTTCACTGGAGTCACGGTGCATCTGGTGAGCTAAGGGTTGAATGTGGTGTAAAGGGTGAAGGAAGAAATTTTACTTCAATCTGTGACATCCTTGGCTTGTCTTACAAATCAACACATCCTTCGTTGCATGTCACATAGGAATGAACCTTTGCTGAGGGCTTGGGGGTCCTGTGAAGGACGTCACGTGGATTACCATATTTGGCTTTTGAAACAAGTTGCCGTAGTATTAGTGACTGTGTTTGCGGCTGAGGGGAGTGGGGCATGGAGAAGTTGAGATCGCTTGTCCATTGAGCCAGGAGTCCCACCTGAGAGACCGCGGTCTTATACTTGTGAGCACCTGACTGTCTGCTGGCGTTTTAAACCTAGCGCTCAGGGTAGTGAGACTTGGACGAGGCTGCCGGACGCATCGCTTGGTGGTTCACAATAGGAAAGCCTATCCCCCACATCCTTCTATCTACCCTCTTCCCTCTCTTTGTATCTCCCCACTGAGGTCTCTTCTGGACCTTAAGAGGAGAGGTGTGACTCAGTGATAGTACGATTCTCTTGATACTTGGTGACTGATGGATCTATCACTCCATGACAGCGTACTCAGGACGCAGCTGTTGTCTTTTTCCAACTGGATTCCTTCTCTCTTGACCTTGTTTATTCTCCGGCCCAGACACTGTTCTGAGCATCCCACTTGGGGACTCTAAGAGCTCAGGGTACACATGGGGCTGTGATCACTGCATGCTGTGTTCCCCATTCTCTTTGTGAGGAGAAGCCTTGGGATTTCCTCAGAGGTGGGAATCAAAGATCCTTCCCCTTTTACTGGGAAGATAACTCTCATTTCATAGTAAAGGTGAAAAAACTTTTCTTGGCAGAGCTGGGCTACAGGGTGCTCGTGGGACTAGGCTGGGATCAGGTATTCAAGGTAACATATCTCTGGAGGTTGAGGAAAGCATATTTTTTTACTTCCAGTTTGGTGGGAATGCTGAGAACTGTGAAGGGAGGGGTTGGAAAGGCGGGATGTGTGGCTTCCTGTCCACTGGGGAGACATGGTGTTGGGATCAGGAAGACATGGAGTCTGACAACTGGGTATCCAGAGGTCACAGCTGGTAAATACAGAAGGGTTAAGCCGTACGGTTGACTTACATAGATCCGCTCACTTACCTCCTTGAAAAACTGGCTGCCTTCCAGCTTCTGGATCCAGCTATCAAATCATAGAAGGTCCCAAGAATGCAATGGTGCTGGAGGGCTCAGAGGCTCGCTTCAACTGCACCATCTCGCTGGGCTGGAAGCTCATCATGTGGGCTCTGAATGACACGGTGGTGCTGAGCATCACACCCTCAGAGCCCATCATCACCAACAAGCGCTTTACCTCTGCCAGTTATGAAGAGGATGGAAACTCCATCTCTGAGATGATAATCCATGACGTGCAGCTCAGGGACACCGGGCGCATCAAATGCAGCCTCCAGAACAGCGACCGGGATGCCTCTGCCTTCCTTTCCGTCCAAGGTGCGTACACAGGGGCCCCTGAGTGGAGCAGGTGGCATCTGCTGGGCCAGACACCAGGGGAATGGAGGGACCCTTCGGAGTTCATGTCACGTGTGATGACGGGTCTGCTGTCGCCTGGACTTACACTTGGAATAATTCCAAACGAACAAACACCGATCTCACCCCTCCCTCACTGACTCTCCTTCTGCTTCCCTTCTTGCTGTTTCTCTCGTCTCTCTTCTCCTTTCCCGCTTCTCTCACTAAGATTCTTAAACACAGATCTTACCGCTTTCCATCTGAACTGTATCAGTGCTGATAGCTTTTGTGACATTTACCCCGGATTCTCTCCAGGCCAGTTGTGGTCACTGCTCTTTGATTTAGGGAGGACTGCCAATCCTTGCCTTTTCTCTAGTTTTTTATGCACTCGACTTTGTCTCTTTGCCTTATGTCCTGTATGCACTTTGAATCATGCTTTCCCTTTACTTCTTTCCAGCTGAACTCCGCCCATCTTCTGTTCTCTCCTGCCCCCAGAAGTTCTTATAGTCGAAGATGTGTGTTCACTAAGTATACAAGTGTTTTAGAGAAGAGTGAATGAAACTTACCGTAATGGATGACTTATTTTTCATTCTTAGAGGGAATTGTGAGATACTCAATTGTGAGATGCTCCAAAACATGCCATATAGTGAAAAAAAGAAAAAAAGGATGTTTTTCAAGAATTCAGAACATCTTTATCAAAGTTTAATCACTTTGCACTCTTTTTGTAATTCGGTGGTATTTTTAGATGCACTGGAGCTGGTAGAGCTTCTGATTTCTGTGGCAGCATTTCTTACAGCTGACCACATCATATGTTTGAAAGTTTTCTTATGTCTATTTATTTGCTTATCTAGGAGAAATTTCCAAACGTTGGATTTGTGTTAATGTTGCATCAAATCCAGTTTGATAACACTTGGTAGAGATGCATGCCTACCTATTTCTACTTTTTTTTTTCTTAGTGATTGTTGTCAATTGTAAGTCAAATTTTTGTCTCTTTATGTTTATGTGTCTTTAATTTTGTGAGGTTTGATGATGTTTTGTGAATTGTGCTTTTCTGAGACTACCTAGATTATTGGCTTAGTTTGCATGACTAGATTCTTACTATAATAATTTGTGGTATAAGGGAATGAACACAGGAGAAAGGGAATCAAAGACTTGAGTTCTGGTTTGGCTTTCATCAATTACCAGTTTGGTGACCCCTGAGGAGGCTCCACTTCTTCATCTCTAAAATGGGGATAAGGCTTCCCTGCCCACCTTGCTGGTTTACTGTGAGGATTTGATAAAACAATGACAGAGGATGGTTTGAAGACTCCAAAGTCCTGTCTAGTTCAGCTCATTGCACACATAGTTGGGAGCCAGAGTGGTCTGGTGGTTCATGATGCAGGCTGGGACCCGTATGCTAAGTTAAGATTCCAGCTTCATCACTTACTAACTGTGTGACCTTGGCCATGTTATTTGATGACCTCATGCCCTAGTTTCTTCATTATAGGGTAATTGTGGGATCACATGAGTAGGTTCATGTAAAGCCTTTAAAATAGCTCCTGGGTTCTAGCAGTCTCCATATAGCTAACTGCTATTACTTATTGCCTACCCAATAAGAGCATGCCCTTGTGTGAGGCATCTGAAAGGGGCCTCAGAGATGAGTAGGATAAGGCAGAGTCCTGAACTTAAGGACCTTACATGAAGAGTAGATAAAGCAAATGCTTGAATAACATTGGTGCATTGGAGAGACTGGCAAGGACCCTGAGCGGGAGACAAGCTTAGGTTTGAATTGGGAAGGGGGAAGAGAGAATAAGCCAAGATTTCATGGATGACTCCATAGTGAGGTGCCTTTTTGTGCTTGGGGGTCTGAGGATGATAGGTAAAATGGAAAAGTGAGAGAGGAGGAGAGCAGCCCTGGATCAAGGAAGCAGGGTCAAAGGCATGACTTCTTGATATGCTTATAGCCTATCAAATTCATCAATCCATGTGGTTTTAAGGCAGCTTTCTCAAAGCTATGCATCTATAAAGTTGTCTGAATATACCCAAACAAGCATTTTTATTTGTTGGTAATTACTGTAGCTTTTGGCTTTAATACAGATGGAAGAACAAGCTCTATGGAGATTAAATTCTTTCCCAAGGTCATGCAGAAGAAACCTTACAGCAGGGACCAAACATGGTTGCATTACCCAGGTTGCAGTGTCTGGAATGGCGCTTTGTTCCTAGAGGAACAAAATGTTCTCCACGCAGCAGGATCTCTTTCAAGGGAAAAGAATCTTCCAAAAAAGAGGAGGCATCCATTTTATTTTTAAAATGAATTATCCAAAGATTTATTTTTTCCTCCTCGTGTATCAGCAATAAAAATAAAGACAGCTTACATAACTCCATGTTGAGTCATCCAAAATCTATGTGAATGTTCTAGTCATCACCTTTGTATAAAGTGTTTGTCGTGCTGCTTGATAAGTTCTGTGAAAGCCCATGGGAAAAGTTGAGTCACAAATATGTATAGAAAAAGGAAATACTTCAGACTGTTTCACTCGTCCAGTCTATCAACCATGCACCAAATTCTAGTCCTCTTGTATTTTTTTTGTTTTTGTTTTTTAAAATTTTATATATTTATTTGACACACAGAGAGAGAAACAGTGAGAGAGGGAAGCAGGGGGAGTGGGAGAGGGAGAAGCAGACTTCCTGCTAAGCAGGGACCCCGATGTGGGGCTTGATCCCAGGACCCTGGGATTATGAACCAAGCAGAAGGTAGATGTCCAGCGACCGAGCCACCCAAACTCCCCAGATCTCTTGTATTTTGAGGGCCACTAGACTTCAGTTCAAGATCATCCATTATTAATTGAGGCAATACCATTCCTTCCGGTTTCTGTCATCTTAAACCTGTCCATCACATGAAACAATGAATGGAGGAAAAGGAATAAGGACAAAATCCAGTTTGAAGGACAAATCTATTCCCTCTCATTGTTGCATTTGTAGTAATCCTCGCATTAGCAAAGGTGCTCTACTTATTCCAAGAGACTACTGAGGAAAGTCATAATTGGAAATGTAACGTCTCAGAGTAAGAAGAGCTTTCAGAGCTGAACCAGTTCCATGTAGGTGGGGAACCCTTGGGCATCCCCTAGACCCTTTCAGGGTCTGTGAGGTCACGACTGCCCCATAATAATACTAAGATGTGAGTTGCCTTTCCTGCTGTCATTGTATTAGTGCACAGGGTGGCTCTCACTGCACATTGGGAAGGTCTGCATAACTCTGTGGACCCTCATTTCCTAAGTTATCAAGGGATAATGACACAAAGGAGTGTGAAAGTGAAAGATCAATCGAAGTGCCAGAACAGTGGATTTTAACTTAAAAGGAAATGAAAATTCCTTTATACAGGTTCAGTTTCCACAGTGTGACTAACCTGTAAGAAACCACTACTTGTGAAGTTTTGGTACAGTATCAAAGACTATCCTTGATTATCTGAAAAACCTTCTCACTGTTCCATCTATATATCCACGGGGGGTCAGATGTTTTTAATATATTTCAACTAAAGCAATATATTGTAAAAGATTGAATGCAGAAGCTGACATGAGAATCCAGCCATAAATTAAAGAGACTTGCATAAATATAAAACAATGATTTTTCAAAATAATTTATTTTGGTTTAAAAATAGAGGTATATTCTCATAAATATATGTGGGTTATCATTGTTATTATAAGATAAACATTTAAAAATTTCGATTTCAAGTATGGTAAATATTGGTAGGAAGAATCCACATAAACAGTCTTTGGAGTCTTCATGATTTTTAAGGTTTTAAAAGATACTGAAATCTAAACATTGGAAAACCTCTGATTTAATCAAATTATTTCACTTGTCTAGTGAAAAACGGAGCCTGAAAATGTCAGTGACTTGTTCCAGGTGATGGCGATTGTGTGGGATATCCAGGAATGAGAACAGAGTTTTGGATCCTCAGTCCAGTGTTCTTCCCGTTATATTATGCAACAGGGAGGCTGTTTTAATTTGGATGTTCCAATATTTATGTGTTTCACTAAGGCTGTGTCTTTACCGGAGCCAATCCTCAGGTCACTTGGTTAATAGTAGCACGCACAAGCACTACGTCCAGATGGCTTGCCTACAGTGTTCCCACTGGCATGGGCAGGTGGGTCTTTAATAAAATCCTGAAAATACTTTATCGTAGTATTCTATTCTGATATGTAATTTAGGGGAACTGTTTTTGCAGTTAGATTTGATTTTGATTCAATTTGTAATTGGAAAAATACTTTAAGGAACTGTCACAAGAAGCTATGTTCAAAATGTGTGATCCAAAAAATAAATAAAATGAATCTGACTGACCAAAGGCCAGGAGAGACTTGCTTTTCCATAAGACTTTGAGATGTGATCTCCTTTCAATGGAAAAGAATGTAAAGGTTTTTCCCTTTTTGCTTTGGCTCCCAGGACAACTTGGCAACCCCACTTTGTTGTGGTTCTGTAGCCTCTTAGGGCAGGCACATTTGCCCTCTTTTCCATATAATTTATACTCCCCTGGATCCTGATTTTTATTTAATCATTTTCTCTGGAATTATTTGTTTTCTGATGAGCAGCCTCACCTTCTTTCATGAACTTGGTGGGTATCAATTATCAATAACACAGATAAAACCTGAGTTAAGTTTCTCGATACAGACACAGCCAGTTTGGACTGGGGAAGATAACGCCAGTGATATGTGATTTGAAGGAAAAATTAAAGAAAACTTGGAACCAAGAGAGTCATGGTCACTCCTTCAGAACATTTCTCTTTTTTTCTCTAGTTATGGGGGAGTTGCTAATTCCCAGAGGCAACCTTATAGTCACTGAGGATAAACCCTGTAATGTGACTTGTCATGCATTGGGCTGGATCCCTCTCCCGGATATTTCCTGGGAGATCGGCGTTCCGGTGAGCCACTCAAGCTATTATTCTGGTCTGGAGCCCAACGACCTCCAAAGTGCAGTGAGCGTCCTGACTCTCACGCCACAGGGCAACGGGACTCTGACATGCCTGGCTAACATGAAGGGCCTGGATGCCTACAAGTCTGTAACTGTGAATCTTACTGTGGTTCAGCCTTCTTGGGGTAAGTGGAGACATTTTGCTTTATATAAAAAAAAATTATTGTTGCATGCTTATACTTTATATGTGGTGCTCTTAATCAACAATGCCTAGGACAACTGTAGAGTGACCTTGACTTTGGTAGGGATGGTAATGGAGACAATCAGCATCGGCTTCATAACCCTGTGATTCCACTTGCTTTTAAATTTCATCTTTGATGTGTCTTTCTTTTCTACTCACTATGAAAACCATTAAGAACTTTGACAATTATTTATCACAAAACAGCATCAGTTCAGTGATAAATACTTGAAGTCAGTGTTTCTCTGTAGCTTTTAACCATTGTTTCAGTTTAATCTCATTCCCTGGGTCAGTATGAGACAAGTTCTTCTAATATTTGAGGGGGGTGTACAGGTGCTCTTGGATTCCTTCCAATCTTAGTAGATTATGGTTTCACTTTTTTTAAACTGGCAAATCCACAGTGTATTTGAAAGTACCAAGTCTTATACTTCTTAAAACCCAACAAAGTGACATAAATGAGATGAAATCAGAGAGGTAGACAAACCATAAGAGACTCTCAACTATGGTAAACAAACTGAAGGTTGCTGGAGAGGAGCTGGGTGGGGGGATGTGGTAACTGAGTGATGGGTATCACTCATGTGATGAGCACTGGGTGTTGTATGCAACTGATGGATCACTAGACTCTACCTCTGAAACTAACAATACACTGTATGTTAATTAATTGATTTTAAATAAAAAGAATTTAAAGTTTAGATCTCCAAGAGAACCCACTGTAGGGTCCTCAGCATACCAAAACCTTTAATTACACAGCCTAAAGGGCTGCAGAGACTGCTTGAGCTTGGGGTCAGACCAGGCTAATGAGAAAACATGGGACCCAGAGCTGGAGATTTACTTGAAGTCCTCACTTTGCAAGAGGGTAGAAAGGGAGGCCCAGAGATGTGCTGTGCTCTATTCCAGGTCATGCATTGGGTTGGGGTGCAACAGGGGCCAGAAGCCAGGAAAGGGTTCCCTCTTGGTGCAAAGATTTTCCCACTACAAAAGCAACTTTATTCAAAGTTCAGAACAAAGCTACAGCCAGAGAAAGACTGATAATGAAGAGGAAGAAGAAGGAGGAGGAGGAGGAGGCGAAGGAGGAGGAGGAGGAGAAGAAGAAGAAGGAGAAATAGAAGAGGAAAGGGAGGGGGAAGGAGGGGGGAAGGAGGTGAGGAAGAGGGGGATGAGGAAGAAGAAGATGAAACAGTGCTTCACAGCATTTGCCAAGTAAAGGCTCTATTTTAAGTGTTTATCTGATGTTAACAAAATTAACTGCACAACAGGATTATGAGTGGATCCTCATCTAGCTAGATGTTTGAATCAAGGTGTTGGTAGGGTTGGTTCTTTCAGAAGACTATAAGGGAACGATCTCTAGTCCTCTTTCTTAGCTTCTGGTATTTTCTGGCAGTCTTTGGTGTTTCTTGGCTTCTAGAAGCATCAGCCTAACCTCTGTTTTCATTTTCATACGGTTTTCTCTGTGTGCTTCTCTGTGTCCAAATTTCTCTCTCTCTCTCTCTCTCTCTCTTTTTTTTTTTAAATAAGGACTCTAGTCATATTGGATTAGAGGACCCATCCCATCCAGTATAAACTGATCTTAGTTAAATTATGTCTGCAATACTCTATTTCCAAGTAAGGTCACATTCTGGGAGCACTGGGGGTTAGTACTTAAACATATGAATTTTAGGGAGACACAAGTCAACCCATGATAATGTCTCCATGAACCTCTAAAAAGCCATTCAGAGTCTACCCTGTGGTCGGTACCAGGGATTTTGTGCTTTGCACTGCAGGGATTGATCCTCAGTGCAGTGAGCACAAGCTTGCTCCCCTGTTGTTAGGACTTTGCCTCCTGTCTCTGACTCAGATGCCCCCAGAGACCAGGCAGTCAACAGAAATGAAAGCATGAATGAATACATGTGTTAGGTAGAAGACAGAGTGCAGGGGCCCATTGGGAAACAGCCATCAAGCTCCATCCACACGGAGCAGCCATACCAGAACCAGCTTGTTGTTGCTAACAGGAAAAGGGATCCAGGACTGCCAGACCTTTGACATGGATCTAGTGAACATCAATGCTTTTGAGACTAAAGCATGCAGAAATCTGTGTTTCTTTTAAGTCAAGATCAACTTATTTTAGCATATTTAAAAATGTTTTTAAAAGATTTTATTTGAGAAAGAGAGAGAGAACACAAGCAGGGCGATGGCCATGGGAAGAGGGAGAAGCAGACTCCCCACTGAGCAGCGAGCTCAAAGCAGGGCTCAATTCCAGGACCTGGAGATCATGTCCTGAGCTGAAGGCAGATGCTTAACTGACTGAGCCACACAGGTGTTCCTCCAGTTTATTATTTTTAACAACAATATAAAAAACATTTAGCAGGGGCGCCTGGGTGGCTCAGTGGGTTAAAGCCTCTGCCTTCGGCTCAGGTCATGATCTCAGGGTCCTGGGATCGAGCCCCACATCGGGCTCTCTGCTCAGCAGGGAGCCTGCTTCCTCTCTCTCTCTCTGCCTGCCTCTCTGCCTACTTGTAATCTCTGTCTGTCAATTAAATAAAAATAAAATCTTAAAAAAAAAACATTTAGCAAAGTTGCAAGACTAGTACAATGAATACCCATGTACCTTGACCTAGATACAACTAATGTTAATATTCGTCATGTTTGCCTTTCTCTCAGCTTTTTTAATTCTGAACCATTTCAGAGTTTATGACAGTTTACCCCTAAATACCTCAGCATGTATATCATAAGATCAAAGGCATTCTATTTAACCACACCCAGTGTAGTTGACAATCAGGAAATGTGACATTGATACAAGACTGTTATATAATACACAGTCCCTATTAAAGTGTCACTAAGTATCCTTTACAGCAATTTTCTTCTCTAAAACAATGTCCAGTCAAGGACCATGCATTGCCCTTGGCTGTCAGGTGTGTAGTCTCTTCCCTTTACTCTTGAATGCTTCCCTTACCTTTTCTGTCTTTCCTGACATAAACATTTTTGAAGGGTCCAGGCCATTTTTGCAAGACGCCCTTCAATTCAGATTTGTCTGAGGTTTTCCAACATAATTTGATTTGAGGGTAAATATTCTAGGCAAGTCATGGGTAATGTCACGTGGGCTCATGATGCCGATTTTCTCTATCATTGGTAATAAGTTTGATCATTTGGTTAATGATTTCTCCATTGTAAAGGTCCTTTTCTCCATTATAATTAATATGTATACATTGAATATTGTATGAGTAGTTTATTTCCCAGCAGTCTTTCCCCTAATAGTTTTTGCATTCATCAATAAGTCATTGTCTGAATCTGTTGTTTCTATGGTGATTGTGAAAGAAGGATTTTCTGGCTCCATGATATTTTCATATTCGTTGGTTGATAGTCTTCTGTAAGAAGAAACTTCTCTCACATTTCCTTTTTCTTTTTATTCAATACACTATGAACTCCTCCTGTCATTATTCATTTTGATGCTCAGAGTGCTCCAGATTTGGCTAGCGGGAATCCCTTCCAGCTGGCTCTGGTGTCCTTTTGACCTGGCCCTATTAATTTTCAAGCACTTGGCCCAATATGATGTTATGAACTCCCTTTGCGTTTTCCCTGTTCTATCCCTGAATCAGCCATGTCTCCAAGGAGCCAATCCAGCTGGCTTTGAAGCTATTAAATTATGTTAAAGTATGGTCCAAGCTTTGAAAGGAAAGATTAAAAAAAAGTTCCATTAGCACCAAATGGAATGAAATCGATGGTTTAAACCACATATCTTAACAAGGTTACAGGGCAACAAAGAGGTCTGGTCTGATTGATGATGTCCTGTAGAGATGGATTTTAGAGATTCACTTGCCTGCAAAGTTCTTCTTTTGTAGGGAAGGGCAAGGGGCACTTAATTTCCCCTGATCAGGTTTCATTCAGCGGAGTGCTTCCTTGGTCGGCTAGGACTAGGGAAGTTAGCAGCCTTAATTATGGCAGCTGGAGTCTCCACAGCCTCAAAGGGAAGCTCATTGGGTGCCTTGCAATGAATCTTACTTTATTGGACCCATTTGGAAAAGGGTAATTTGTTTCTAAATTATTCATCAAGATCCAGAGCAGCTGGTGGCTGGCTGCGTGTTGTGTATTTTATGCAAGTTGTAGTAGCTGAAGACCTCATTACAGCCCCGGCTGCTCGTGTCTGGGAGGCTTCCAGGAGCACAGCTGGGGGTGCAGAGAGCCCAGAACGAGGCCACCTGTGCTGTGCAGGCTTCTCCAGGAATCGATAAGCATCCATCTTGCCACCCATCTCCTCCTGAAAGTGCAATGAGTCTGTGTCCGTTGTGTTCATTTCTGGAACAGTCCCCGTGAGTCGTTGCAGGGAGGACAATAGCAGTTTGGGAAGGCTAATTAGTCCAAGCCAAACAATCATTGATTCTTGAAAGAAAAGCATACTGCAAAGGGTACTGCTAATGTTTTTGAAAAGACCGATTTTCTTGATTCCAGAAGCAACACAGACTTCAAGCACTGCAGACACAGGTACCAGTGAAAGGTGGGACCCCCTCCCCTGCCCCATTGGGACAAGCACTGTCTACTCTCAGTGCTCCCAGCTGCCTTGCTTTGTTTTCTCGCTCAGGTGTACAGGCTGTGAGTCGTTAGAGCAAAAGAACATTCTGGGGACGGGGAAGCACCTGGTAGAGCACAGAGATTCCTGGTTATAACCTTAGTTTTGTGAGGAGTGGCAATTTTGAGGGCGGACCGAGCGGAGACATCACAGTCCTGGGTCACAGGCCTGGCTCTGGCTGTGGGACTCTGGGCAAGTTGCTGACCTCCGCGGCTCAGTTTCCTTGCTTGTAAAATGAGAGGGAGAAGAATAGGGCAGAAGCTCTCTCTCCTGGCTGCCCGTTAGTCTCCAGGACCTTCAGCACACAGGATGGGGCTCAGGCTCCTCCCCGGAGGTTCCGACTGAATTGGTTTGTGTGCAGCCTGGAAATTGACTTTTTTTTTTATCCTCTAAAGATTTTATCTACTTGACAGAGAGAGATCACAAGTAGGCAGAGAGGCAAGCAGAGAGAGAGAGAGAGGAAGAGAGAGAGAGGAGGAAGCAGGCTCCCTGCCTAGCAGAGAGCCCAATGCTGGACTCGATCCCAGGACCCTGAGACCATGACCTGAGCTGAAGGCAGAGGCCTAACCCACTGAGCCACCCAGGCAGCCCTGGAAATTGACATTTTTAAGAAAACTCCCTGATCACTGGGCAGTCAGGCCTGGGGGCTGCAGAGCAGGGAGATACTGAAGAAGGCCTTGCCTCCTGACCCAGCCTCCTGACCCAGCCTCATCAGGTGCTACTTGCCTCACAGGCTTGGACACCAGACAGCCTGGGCTCTGATCCCAGCTCACCTACTTACTTGCTTTGTGGCTTTGGGCAAGTTACTTAACCTCTCTGTGCCTCAGTTTTCTCATCTGTAAAGCTGAGATAATAATAATAATAATAATAATAATATCTACGTTATGGGCTTGTTGGTGTGAGAAGTAAGCGGTTAACATGTATGAGGCACTCAGGACAGTCCCTGCCACAGAGCCTACAGGGCAGGTGAGGGGATGGCTGCTGTCCCTTGTTTCACTGATTCAGAGACCTCCTGTGTCCCCCCACAGTGAGCACAGGAGCACACTTTGCACACGCTGTTGGTGACATTTTCTACTGATCCAGTTGGTTTCGAGAAATTCCGTGTGGCCTTTTTTTTTTTTTTTAAAGATTTTATTTATTTATTTGACAGACAGAGATCACAAGTAGGCAGAGAGGCAGGTAGAGAGAGAGGAGGAAGCAGGCTCCCTGCTGAGCAGAGCCCGATGTGGGGCTCGATCCCAGGACCCTGGGATCATGACCTGAGCCGAAGGCAGAGGCTTTAACCCACTGAGTCACCCAGGCACCCCTCCATGTGGCCTTTTAAAACTCTGAGCATTTCTATGAGAGCGTCTGGGAAGTACTTCTTCCTTTTCTGCACAGATGGAAAAAGGGCAGTCCTGATGCTAAGATAAAAGTTGCACAGCAAATTCAGTCGTGTGGTCCTGACGTGCACAGATGTGTAAGGGAACACACGGAGGAAGGCAAGTGGTGTTGAATGTGGAGGTCATCTTCCTTGGTCGTCAGGTGCACATGCACATCCTTTCCAACAACTCAAGCATTTGCCTTGAGCCATTATGTTCCCACCCTTCTCTAGCACACAAGTCAGGGACCAGTGCCCACACAGACTCCCCATTTCCCATAAGACCTGGGCTGTATCTTTCCAGAAGATATTCCAAGTTGGACACACAAAATGAGTAGAAAGACAAGAGTCACAACCCCGGGTTTTTTCCTTCTTCTGAGTGCCCTTGTCCAGTTTACTGAGCCTCTTTGTCCCAAGAATCTTATCCATACAGTAAAGGGGTTGGATTGCACACAAGGTCATTCCAAGATTCTGTGCTTTCTGTCCACTGCCCTGCTTTTTATCAATATATGATAATTATTTTTCTTTCAATGCACTGTAAATGTACTCATTTAAAAATTAGCATCACGCTGAATCATGTACAATATATATGCATGCGTATATTCATGTATATATCATATATGATAAATTAAAAATTATTATTAAAATAAGGAAGGTTCTTCTGTGCAGTCTGGTTCCAAATTGCACCTCCTCATGGCTCATATGCCATGCTTCTTTGGGAGAGCTCCACTGGAGTAGAGAGAGAATGTAAGTCTTCTCTTGGTATGAAACTCTGGGGGAGATTTGATTCTCAGTGTACTGTGGTCACAGCATATTGGAAGCGAAAGAAAGAGCCATGTGGCTTCTGAGATAAACTGCTGTTTTGGTGAGAGTTTGGGCTTTTAGAAGAGAGCAGGCATCACTTTGCTAAACTTGGTAATTAAATTAAGAGACAAGAGAGTTATGAGGTCACAATATCACCTGCTGTCTTCCTTGGTTTGATTACCAAATCCAGTGAGATGACCCTTCCCTCTCTTTAAACAACTCCTCCCTGATGATAAGCAGCTGTTTCTGTGCTAGATCAGAGGAAAGGTTGTCACGTCAAGACTTGATTGACAGAAGCTTGGCACACTGAACGTTTTCTCCAGTAAGGGAGGAAAATGCCCCTATAGGGAATGTTTCAGTAAGTCAACAATGTGTGTTGACTTTTTCCAGTAGGAATCTCAATCCCATTTCTTGAATCTTGAGCCAGACCTTAATGCTTAACACCAGCTATCTCCCTTATTATGAAGCGTTCAAATATTTGCAAACTTCAGCTTGTAACAAGTTCATCAGACTGATTTAGGATGATGTCAGCCATCTTGAATGTGTGTGTCATACCCTGCAGTGTTCTCAGCACTTTCACACACAGCCTGAGCCTCTGAACAGCCTGGGGGGTGGCTGGGGGCAGGAACTGTTGTGGATGAGTGAGCCAGTGGCCAGAGGGAGCACAGAAACTGTGGCCATGAAATTTCCCTGGATCCACTGAGCCCAAAGCTTTTTGTCAGTCACAAAGCTTCTGTGCGGTGATCTGAGTTTTAACTCCAGATTGTGATTATCATAAACGTGGTTTTGGACTTAATTTTTCTTTCTTTTTTTTATCACATCCACAAGAGGGAGATTATGGGAACATCCTGTAATGTGGCAGTTTGCTTGGGAAGCGTTTCCATTTCGGGCATTCTCAGTGTGTGAGTCCACCGAACACATACATTCCAGACCCCCTGACGTGGCACCACAGCGGGCAGCCTCTGAATCTGCTTGTGTAACAACCATTCCTGGTGATGCCTGGGAATTTTGCTCTCTGTGTAGCAAGTGGATAACTTGTATTACTCTCTGCGAGTGAAGAGGCTGGCTTGTTTGGAAGCTCCAGTTGTGGGGCGCCTGGATGGTTCCATTCGTTAAGTGTCTGACTCTTGATTTTGGCTCAGGTCATGATCTCAGGGTCGTGAGATAAGGCCCAGTGTTGGACTCCGAGCTCAGTGCAGAGTGTTGCCTGTCCGTCTCCCTCTGATCCTTCTCCGGCTCTTTCTCTCTCTCTCTCAAATAAATAGATAAAAATAAAATCTTAAAGCCCGAGTTCTGGGGCTGAGGAGGGGTGATATGGGAAGGGCAGAATATTGTCCCCAGCACCTCCACCTTTCCTGAGGAACTCTTTTCAATCTTTATCTGTCCCAACTCATCTCCGAAAAATGGTGGGTGATGTGGAGACCCATCCTCCCCTCCCCACATTCATCCAATGTGCCCAATATGTGTCAGGTGCTTGGGATATAAGGAAAATAAGACCGTCCTTGACTTTGAGGGGACTAACTTTCATTTAGAGAGTAGCAGATGTGTAAGGAGAGCTGGAAGTGATAGCAAGTAATTTCACAAACATTTAAGGTGAAGATGAATAGGAGATTTTTTTTAAAAAAGGAAATTAAACAAAAAACTATCACAGGTCATGCAGAGGAGCTTTGCACCAAGAGCAGAAGATGCGTATATTTTTATATTATGTAATTCTTCAAAGCACAGAGTTCTCTGAGTTTTAGCACTTGCTTGGAGATTAGTCCTTGTATTACTTTGTAGTGGAATCCTTGCTTGTCCATGAGTCACAATCCAGCTGGTTGATGGTCACAGAAACCAGGGCATTCGTGATCATGTCTAACCATTACCACAAGGTACTCTGAGCTTTTCACTTTGACACAGGATTAGCAAATTATGATTTCAAGGTCAATTTTCATGGAAAACTAAGGGAGAACACCCAAAATGGGTTTCCCCTATAACTGCTAGTTCCAACGAGCTGGAAAGGCTATTGATTTACAGACTGTATCTTCCTTCACAAGAAGTCTGTGGTTTCAGTATTTCTTGATGATTTGCATTTAATAAATAGCATTCATCCACAGTGAGAGTCCAACCAAGCACTCAGCTGAGTGACAGACTTTACTGAGTAGCACTTCACATTTGAACAGATCGACTTAGATGCGACTTGACCACAGCGTGTTTCAGGAGGGGAAACGCAATGCTGGATAGGACCTCCTTGCAGTTCTCACAACCCGGTGCTGGGCGGTGCTGTCCAGCGGGACTTTCTGTGATGAGAGCAATGCTCTATACCTGTTGGAATTGGGCACTTGAAATGTGACAAGTGCGACTGAGGAGTTGAGTATTTAATTGCTTATCATTTTGATTATTTAATTCAAATTTAGATAACTGCATGAAGCATGCTGGACAGCTCTGGCTAAGACAGGACTGCCCTACTCAAAATGGCTTTCTCTTCTCCCTTCCCTCCTGCCCCGTTCTCTGTCACTCCCCGCTGGCAGCTGCCTGTCCATTCTTTCCCCAACTCCATCACTACTGCACACAGCAAGAGGGCAAAGTGGACCTTAAAGAAGGTGGCTCCTGAAGAGCCATGGGAAACAGCAATCAGCTGATGAGAGAAGCGTTCTGTATGTGGGGTCTAGGTGGGCTGGGGCTGAAAGGCTTGTAGGATACTCCTTTAGATGTGACACCTCTACAGCTTATTCTCATTTCTTTTGGACTCTGGATCCCTGAAGGGTGGGGACACGGAAGGGAGAACCAAACACCAGTCTTGCAGTCTTCGTCCAGCAGTAGCTGCTCAGTAAGGATTCCATGGCTAAATAAAGGATACTGGAGTGTGGTAATTTCTGCTTCAACCTGGGAGCTGTCTCCCCTTGCCATCTACCCTCCCTGAAGGACTGGTAGAGGCACTAACCAACGGACACTGGGACTGTGGTGCTCAGCGGTATTTATTGGCAGCACTAAGTATGTAATGGAAGATCCTGCAGAGAATTGAGTATCTGAGCATGCTGAAGGGAAGTTGGCCTATGACACCCACCTGTAGTGGGCCACATAGTTATATTATTGGAAAACAAAATCTGACTTACAGAGTAGCAGAATGAGTGGTTACGTACTCTAGACAGTGGCAAGCACCAGTAAATTAATTTTTTTTCTCTCCTTTCAACCTTATAGGCAGCATTGATAAAGCAGGGACACCCTTGCCTACCTGGGCCATAGCTGTGCTTGCAGAATCCCTGTCATTGCTTTTCATCCTGATAATTGTTCTGACTATAATATTCTGCTGTTGCTGTGTCTCCTCAAGACAAGAGAAAAAAGGTAATTTTTTTGTTCATACAAATTTGTGTATATTTTTCAACTTTTGGTACAAGCACTTGAAATCCATTAGCTCCTCAGCAATTTCATAAGATGCATTGACCTTGAGAGCGTCCTTCACTTGGAAGTGGACATTTGAGCTTCAGAGAATGAAAGGACTTCCTGAAAAGGGTTACATTCCTTTGGGGCCTGGTGTAACCCCTCCGGGGAAGACCTAGATCTTCACACTTTTGGGAAGGTGAAGAGACAGCACCTTTCTGAGCAAAGACACCGACTACTTGAATTTTGTGCTTATTTTCAAGGATGTAAGGGCATTATAATCTGCCATTCAGGTGCTGTGCTTTTTTCCCTATCTGAACACATTAAAAGATTATTTCCTATTTTGTGTAATTCCAAATTGCCTTTTGTAGGCAAAAGTTGTAGTGGTAGGAAGAAAAAGAAGGTCTTCTGTCAAGTTAAAATAATACAGATAAAATTAATAAAGGTAATTATGCATCTCTTCTGAATAAGGTCTTTTGGGGTACTCAAAAGCAGTGACCTTGTTTGGGGGTCAGGCTTGAATTCGAGGTTGGGGTGGGCTTGTCATAGAATTCAGCTCTCTGTGACTCCAGAAACTACAGGATCTTTTTATGTGGATGTCTTAGGACTTTCCAAATGCTGAATGTATGTCCAGCCTTACCTTTCTTTGTCTTGTAAAAGCTTACCTATATGCCTATTTGAATATTTTCTACAGTTAAGGTATTTTTCTTAAAATCAGACTTCTGATATGAGACTATGTGTCAGTTCAATTGCATTTAAAATTTTATTAATGCTAATTGCCATTCGATGAGCACTTTTTGTGGCTGTCAGTCACCGTGTTAATTACCTTACATGGAATGCCTCTGTTACTGAGATATTCTGTGTAAAGTGCATAGTTACGCTGTATCTAGGCTAATTGTCTAGCCCGAACCCATGCGTGGATTTGGTTTGGGATTGGGAATTAATTCTGTCATACGACTTTATTCCCTAGGAAACAGAACATGAAAAGTAGTAAGCCTCTGTTGGCCCAGATTTGATGGAATTTGCTTTTACCTGGGAGTTACCCTATACACCACAGATGGATTACTCAAATAAAATACACTGGATTTTAAGTGAAAACTATGGATAACTTAAATTTTAATTGGGAAGTGACTAGGATTGTTCCGCACCTTCACAGTATTATTTTCAACATCAGCTGCTGTGGTGTTGAGGACTTTCTGGTTGTTTGGACTTCTGCTTCTCTTCAGCTGTTTTTTGTCTGTTCCACAACAGCCTCATAAGACGGTTGTGAGGGTTGGTAGCCCACGTTAAGATGTGCACCAGGGTGACTCTGATTCTTTGCATCCTCATTTACAAGCTGGGAATAAGTACCATCCTATAGACTGGTTGTGAGGATAAAATAAAATGGTATATGAAACTGTTTGTACCCTAGATTTTATCCTTTATTTAACATTGAGATGAAAATCTCGTATAAGAGTGAGCTGTTTTTATTGCCCTTGTTCATAACAAGTCTAGGTAAGGGCTATGGACAGCGCCTAAGGCAGCCTACTTACAAAGTCCACTGCATTGGGTAGAATTCACAGTGGACACTACACTTCCCCTTGACATAAATGTAAAGGATCAGGGAGGTCTGGATTTCCCCATAATTATCTCTATGCTTGAAAACAACAAGCATCAGTTTTCTTCAGAAGTATTTTCTGGCACATTGCTTTGCCAGTGCCTGGGAATTCTCAGTGCTCTGGCTGGTTAACTGGGGACTGGCTGAGGAGGGGTAAGGACCCCACTCAGTGTGGTCTGAAGGCCTTGGGGTTGCTTCTGCTAATAGAGCAGAGAAACCGAGAGCCATCTCCTGGAGCGCGTTCCTTATGGAAATGTTAGTGACATTTCAGACTGTCATTCTCTTTCATTTCAAATAAGATTGCTTCTTAGGTCCATTTTGGGGTGTGAATTGGCAAACGTTATTTCAACTGGAAGTAAGTGAGAACATACCTAAAAATGAGGAAAATGAATTCTTTTTTAGATTTCAGTAAATCTTGATGAATAGAAGGTCTAGACAGGAAAGCAGAGTTGCAAAGAACATTGGCTTTTGAGACAGATGATTGGGGACTGGTGTGTGGTTATCTTACTCCCTATTTCCAGGTTTTATGTCCCCTCCAGTCCAAGAATCCATTGATTAAAAACATTAGTAATTTAATGACAGCTTCTAGGGGTGGATGCAACTCCGTGCAGTAATACCATTACTACATACTGATTGAAAATGTATCTTAGAATTAAGGAAGTATGGTGCTTATACAATGTAATTCCTTATTTGTTATAGTATGGTAATAAAATATAATAGTGTCTAGTTTGTTAAAAATATGACCTTGCTAACACCTACCTCTTGTGTTGTAAAGATAAAAATGAAATAATCTCTTTCAGAGTGCTGGCACACAGTGAGTACTGAACGAATGGCAGTAGGTACTGGGAATGCAGAATGCCTCTTCCTAGTGAATGGAGTCTTTGTATCTCCCTAAACAACTCAATATTCATTAAGTACTTATTAGGTACCCACTATACTTCAGGTGCAGTAGTTATGATATGATAGTTAATAGTGAATTCTATTTTCCTTATGTTTGAAAGTCATTTGGTAATTTGGCATTGGGGAATTTACTTTTATTTACTCTAATGGGTCACAAATTTACTCTAATGGGTCACAAATACTCAGCAATGTATTTAAAGTCAGGGAGTTATTTTCAGAATAGCTATCCTGATTTTGCTAATGTGACTTCTGTCCCCCTCCCCTTTTTTGCAGATTCTAGTTATCAAAGTGAAATAAGGTAAGTTTGAAATCACATCAATTTTCTGAAAATGAAAATGAACAACTGAAAAATAACCAAACAACACCAACCCTACTAACACTAACATATACAACTGTGGGATTTCAGGATTATGTTACTCAAAATTAAATACCAAAAATGGACAATTCTGAAAAACATGTATGCCAAACACAAACTCATACGGCAAAATTAACTGTAGAATAAAATAAGGGATGGAGCTACTGCCTACATCTGACTTGCTCTAGCTCACTTAGGAAAACAGAGATTTTCTGCTTGGTGTCTGACATTTGCAACTCTTTCCACAAGAGGACACTATGCACCGAGACTGTTGTCCCTCCTGTTCTGAGTCAACGCAGGGGACTTGAGGACCATTTCAAGGGTAAAGAACAAGGCAGAGGCCCTGCTGGAATTTCTGGAACCGTGGAGAGCAGTGAGACCAGCTGGATGTCTTCAGGCGCATGAAACTGAACAGGCAGACAAATTAGGTCACGTTCGCTGCTTGTGCAACTAATGTGGGAGGGGACAGAAAAACCCCTGGTATTCCCATGGCCATCCTGAAATGGCTGCCAGTACTTTTAAGGAAGCTGTGTCAAGGACCTACAATAACCAGTTTAAATGTCTCAATATTTACACAAGTATAAACGCAGTAAGGGGAGGGATTTTTAGACAGAGCTCATTTTGCTGGGGGTGTTATAATAAAACCGTGGCTAATTTTCAGTATTTTATTAGATACTTTTAGTTTTTGAAATGCTGAGATTTTAAAACACCTTTTGGTTATCCATGGTGAATGAAGATGTGTATAGTCATTGTGTAACAGACACTAGCCATACTCCCTTTGACCCCAGTCGCTTACTGGTGATGATGTAGTGCTGGGAAAGCTGGCTGGGGTCTCTCTCAGGACGCTACAAAGCAGCAGTCTGAAACCACCTCCTCTGGAGCTTGACTTGGGGCAAGAGGAGAGGACGGAAAATGGACTCCAGTAATTATTCAGCATTTCTCCTGATGGCTGTCTCCAGCAGGGTGGCAGCCTGGATTCTTCCTTTCACCATTATTGACTTTGTAGTATTTTTTATCTCTATTCTCTGGGATCTTAGATGATTTCAAGACATAGAACAGTGGTCAGCAGCTATTTGGGGTCACGGATAGAGGATAAGAAGAATAATGACAACAGCAGCAATGATACGACAGTGGGGATGACAATCTCTAGTATATGCTGAGTGCTGAACGTATGTTAGGTCCAGGGAGGAAAGACAGGGCGACTCACTGGGACCTCCATGTCCCACCTGGCTTCCCTGCACTGTGCAAACTCCAGCTGCTCCCAGGCTCCTTCTGCAGTAAAATAATGCACACATTCCTTCCTATAGAACCAATGCATGTTTATTATAGAAAAAATTAAAAATTTACTTTTAGGAAGTGATTTTGAGGGGCCCTGGGGGTACAGTCAGTTGAGCATCCGACTCTTGATTTCTGCTGGGTCGTGATCTGAGGGATGTGAGACTGAGCCCTCTATGGCGCTCCGTGCCCAACGCGGAGTCTGTTTGAGACCTTCTCTCCCTCTCCCTCTGCAACTCCCCCCATAAAATAAATGAGTAAATCTTTAAAAATATAGAAATGATTTTGAAGTCACCCCTAATTCTACGGTTCGGAAGCAGGTATTGTTAAGTAAGTATGTACCTGCTCTCACACACATGTGCTCACATAGGTACATGCATGTATGCATTTTGTGAAATTTGGATCAGCATAAATCTAATTTCCTAACTTGCTTGTCTTACTTGGCACTATTCTGAAGATTATTTCTGTTAATAAATTTCTGTAATAAATCATTTCTGTTAATAAATGGTAAAAATAAATTTCTGCTTAATAAAAATATCTTACTGAAATATGAGTTCAGGGATACAAATTGTAGGTGTGTAGCTCGATTACTTTTCACAAAGCATATGGGCCTTGAGTGGGGACATGCAGAACTAGAGTACCCCCAACACTCCAAACTCCCCATGCCCCTCAAATCACTGTCTGACCCTTCCTCAAAGAAGTCATGTCTTTTTTTTTTTTTTTTTTTTTTTTAAGAGAGGGAGAGTGAGAGAGAGGGGGCCAAGGAGGGACAAAGAGAACCTTAAGCAGACTCCACGCCCAGTGCAGAGCCCAACACTGGGCTGGATCTCACAACCCTGATTCCAAATCAAGAGTCAGACATCCAGGCATCCCAAAGGTTATGTCTTCTGACCTTTATGCCCACATCCCCCAAGATTAGGTTCATATGAACTTTATGTAAATGGAATCATATTGTGTATACTCATTCATTTTGGTTTTCTTAAGCATCACACTGTGAGATTGGTCCATATTGTTCAGTGAAGAGGTAGATGGTTTACTATTATATAATAGCAGACTGTGGGTATATATGCAATTTATTTTTCCTTTATGTGGGCATTTGGATAGTTTTTGGAGTTATTATGAATTCTGTGGCACTAAACAGTTATGGATCTTTGGTGACTTGCTCATTAGTACTCCTTTCTGTGTTGTACCCAGGTGGGTGCAGGTGTACCAGTGAGAGCTGAGTAGGTGGAATCAATACCCCACAGTTTTCTAAAGTGGGTGTGCCAGTGTATACTTTCACCACAGTGTATGAGAGCTCTCATCTGTAATAAATTTTACAGGTGACATGGAGTTTCATTTTAGAGATGTATTGTCATTTATTTCACTAGTCCTCTATGGTGGGGCACCTGTGTCATTTGCAGTTTTTGCTATTACAATAGCTCATGAATGAATATTCTTTCATACCTGGTTATTTCCCAAGAAGTCCTCAGTGGTCAAGTATGAATATCTTTAACTCTTTGGATTTCCACTGCCAAGTTTTTTTCCCCTGGGAAGTTGCCCAAATTTTTACTTTATTTCAGAGATTGGAATATGTTCTCTATAAAGGGCCAGATTGTAAATATTTTGCTTTTGCAGGCCACATGCTCTCTATCACAGTTACTCAGTTTTGGTGTGGTACCATGCAGACAGCCATAAATAATATGGAAGCAGACAGGTGTGGCTGTGTTCCAGTGAAACTTTACTTACAGGAGGAGGTGGATTGGCCCTATGGGTTGCAGTTTGCCAACCCTGCTTAATTTGGTCACTGGCTTCTGGGGGTTGGTTGTGGATGGGGGAATGGAGTCCATGGGCGTATTTCTGTCCACCTCAATGGGAGCATGAGCAGGCAGACCACCTACACGGTCGTGTTGGTGCCTATGAGTTTCCATCCCGATGCTGTGGTTTAACATGCAAGAGTGCTCTGGGTGGACCAGAGTGAACCCAACATCCATGGCTGGTTAACATTTGTTTTTTTAAAAATAAGTAATAAATTAAGTAAAATTAATTAATTAAATTAAAATTTAAATTAATTAAAATAAAATTAAGTAATAAAATAAAATGGTCTAATTCCAGAAAATCCGCAAGTATGAAGACAAAGAAAGAAAGTTTGGAGACAAATGTAAAAAGTGGGAGTGGAAACAATGCCTACAGCCCAGATGAGCCCAGGATGGCAAGTGAGTGGGTGGGTGGGGCTGTCGGAAGACCTGAAGGGGAGTGTGGGGGAGGGGCTTGCTGACCCTGACCAGGCTCCAGCTGCACAAGGCAGGGGACTCAGCCCTTGCTGGTCATTATTTTTTGAGTAATTTTCAGAAGAAGGAGAAATTTCAGGGCTGGAAGTATTCTAGAATATAGAAATATTCTATAAAAAGTAAAAATCTACCTATTTCTCCAAAGTTTAAAATAGAGTGGGATGAAAATTTAAGGGCTTTAAAATAAATTTTCTGTTTTGTTTTTTTTTTTAAATGCTTTCTCTTTCATTAAAGCCTTCTAGCTTTAGAAAAGCGTTTGAGGAGGGATTTTAATATATTGAGGGTCTCTTTCCCAAAATGTCAGATAAAACCGAAACTTAGCGAGAAATCTGTTCCTACTGAGCTTTGGACTGTGTGCAATGTTGAAGAACAAAACCCAATTTCGAAAAGTCTTTGTAGCACAGGAATGTCTTCCCTTTGGAGAACAGAATCCTCGAAGGGACATCTCGGAAGGCTTGGCCACTGGGAGGCAGCAGGGATCTGGTTTGATCTGAGATCCTCCTGGAAGGTAGATGAGAGAGGGGACGAGTGTGAATGGTTCAGAGAGGGAGACCCTAACAAGCTGCCAGGCAGAACAAATTCCTTGGAGAGATGTTTCATTAATCAGTTCTTGCTGAGAGCCCCTCCACCCCTCCTGCAAATTGTTTTCACTAAGACTGGGGCCGCCCTCCCAGCCCATTTCCCGCCTTCACCATGGCGGCCTCCCACGTCCATTCCAAATGGCTCACTTCAGATTCTTAAAAAGTCCACGAAGCATGACTGTGTTCTTTCATATTCTGATCACAGCTTACAAAATTTCCTTGGGGCGAATATTTATTTATTAGTGTTTTGAGCAATTAATCAAGTAGTTTGGCCAAAATCTAGGCCCAAACCAAACCTCTCTGTCTTTTTGTCCTCTTGTGTCGTGTGTTTATTTTCCTTGGTCAGCATTAAAGCCACAGATTCACCTTGTCTCTGGATGAGACTGAGTCAAGGAAGGACTGGATTGTGAGTTTTCCATGTTTTTATTTCATTAGAAGAATAAGATTTGAAAGTATATAGCCTCAAGGAAACTCTAAAAACAAGTCTGTTTATGGTTAAGGATTGCTTTATGCTTGGGTTACTGTATAAAAGCAAACGTGTTTCCTTGTAAATCAGAAATGCTGGACTATTATTTGGGTTTTGTTACTTATCACTCTAAAATCACTCTTCCATTGCAGAACTTGCTTCTCTTACTCAAGAGTTCTCTGAATCCAGTGTTTGGGAACAACAAGGAAATAGACAACCTGATAAGGTGACTCAGATCATTTTCCCCATTTTGAGATTTTTTTTTTTTTTTTGCCATTTAAAAACCGTTGCCTGGTGGTAGGTGATTATAAAATGGTGCTTGTTTTATGTGCATGATGGAGGAACTTGGCCTGTGCTCACTGGTTAACCCGTCAGCATGGAGGACGTACACATCTCTTGCACAAAAGTGTAGGTGGGGGCTTGTAGACCTTGGGGTATCTCTTACATGCCCACCTAGAGATGCTGAGCGGGCAGTTAGATGTACAGGTCTGGAGCTCCAGGGGAGGAATGCTAGTTGTAGATACTGTTGGTTGTTAGACGAACTCTGATGGGCCCCTTCTTTCCAAAGAACATGAAGAACACAGTCACCCATGAACTGCGAGGACATGGTACGTTATTTTTCTGACACGGAGTCAGTGTTGGTTGCCACAGATGAGTGAACTGGAGTACATACACAGAAAATACGATTCTTCGTATCCACAGTCATATTAGGCAAAATATGCATTTTCTGACCTGCACAAAGTCACCTTCAAATGAGAAGCACTTTGATGTGACTCTGCAATGCTGCCCCTCATAGGCATGGGTATTCTCCTCTTTAGCTTTTAGAAAAGGCAGATTTGCAGATTGGGCTCCCGAAGCAAGTGAGTTCCCGAGGTCTTGGCTGTGTTCTGCCTACAAATCGCCATCGGTCTGAAGTGCTGCTGCTGGGAGTGCCTTCTCAGATCCATCATTCTCTCTTGGGCTAGATATTGACTTGGGTTTCTGGGCCACTCCAGGCTGTAATACTCCTCCCTGCAGTTGGGAGTCATCTTATCTTATCCATATATCTTGCCAGTGACATGTGCCTTCTAGGCCTTTGTGGGGGCAGGGGTGAGCTTTGATTGATGCTCAGCTGTGTATTGGGAGGACCTAAGTGATGTCACTACTGGAAAACCAGTGGTAGCCAGATGGGAAGACATGTGAGGATCTATGGCACCAAAGAACATTGGCCCAAGTGACAGATTGTTGGGGACAAGTTCAGGCTATGTCCTTAGGCTGGTGTCAGGAAAATGGAGAGGAAAATTCCCTCGCATTAAGGCTGTTGTCTTTGACACATATGTCTTCTTCTTCTTCTTTTTTTAAACATATAATGCATTATTTGCCCCAGGAGTACAGATCTGTGAATCATTGGGCTTACGCATTTCACAGCACTCACCATAGCAGGCACATATGTCTTCTGATGCATCAGTCTGGCCCTGGGAGGGAAGTCTATAGAGATGCAACCGATTCTCTTCTGAGGTGCCATCTCTTGAGTAAGGGGCGGCTGGCCAAAGGGAGTTATCACTAGGCTGTGAAGGATGTTTCCTGTCAAACCTCTACAACTGGACCTGAGTGGGAGCTGTGGCTGATGGAAGGGTTTTCTTCACCTAGTACCAAGCATGGTCACCCAGGAACACATTTCCTCCAGCCTTTATTTCTGTGGCTTTTCTATGGTTACCTTTTACGGTCATGTGTGTTTCCACCAGAGAAGCTGATGTGCTTATTTCTGGGGTTGGGGGCATGGGGGTAAGCAGGGAGGGAGTCATAAAGGTCATGTCAGATGATCTCCCCCCGAGGTAGAAATGAGGACAAAGGGGAACTCCAGATGCTTTTGGATATAGGAATGGAGAACGACATTTTGGAGCTTGGAGTAGATGCTTCTTAGGCTTGAAGTGTTCTGAGAATACGCATCGAGAGAAACTTAAGAAGTTTCTGCTACTTAAACATGTAACCAGCTAAATAATCTATTGGTGGAAAAAGAACAGTGGCCCAGAGTTGCTGGGCTCTGGGGAATGGTCACGCACACCTGTGTTTCTTGAAGAGTCTGTCAGGCTTCTAGGGAAGCATGTATCTTGGCCCAGAGCATCATAGTCCTTAAGATACCAACAGAAGACAAAGAAGATGAGCTGTTTTTGCCTGGGCTAAAGCCCGGTGGGGGCTGCTTAAATAGCTGCGTTCTTCTGCGTAGAGTTGGGGCACTTCAGTGCAAGGACAGTTTTGAAGAGGCCCCTCTCTGATCGTGCCTCTCAGGGACGGGCCTAGGCCCTGTCTGTAGGTTGTCCATTTGGAGAATGTAAACCCGAGATGTGGGCTATGCTTTTTGTGAGCACATACGGAAGGGATGGAGCAAGACAGATGGTGGAGGAAGTGGCTGGGCTTTGGAGCTCATGGCCCAGAGAAGACATAGTCCTGCATGTGGGCAGCTGGCCACTTGAGAGCTGCCAAGTGGCCAAGCCACCCCCTACTGAAGAGGTCAAGGTGAGCTGCGGCACCCTGGGTCCAGGCCTGTAGCCGTGCCTGGTCCAGGCTGCCATGCTGTCTCTGTGCAGGTGGAAGATGTCTTTCCTCAGAATGTTTTCTTTTTTCTTAGCCTTTCTCCATTCTGTAGGGAGCCTTGACCCCTAATGGACCAGGACAGGCAGCTGAGAGCTTATTAGAGCTCCTTCATCTGTTTTTCATCTCAGCCTCTTCCTCTTGGGCCTCAGTGTGCCTCCAGCCTGTGACAGAGCTGCCAGGGCTGCTGCGGGGTCCTTCCATGCACATGGGCTCCAGTGGGACTCCTGCCCAAGAAGCTGGCTTGCGCGAGTTTAGGACTGTTGACCCAGACTACACGATTGTGCAGAGTATCTGCACTAGCCTCGGGTCCTGCAAAGCCTGTAGCTCCAGCTGAGAGATTTCCAGCTGGCAGGCAGCCTGCAGCCAAAGCTCTTCCAGCCCCAGCACCTCGGAGCTGGTGGAGGCAGATGCACGTCCGATCCGTGGAGGCGAGGTGCGTACATCAACGACCAAGGCTCCCGTTTTGTATTAATAGGTCTCACAGTGGGGCGATCTTGGCTTTGCCAACAGCACAGCCACTGTCGAGTCTGTGCTCCCGTTCTCTCTTCATGCTGGCTTTCTCATCTGCTCAACCTGCTGGTCTTATTTTCGCTCAGCACTTTCAGATCTTAACCAACGGGTGGCCATGGACCACATGCAGTCTAGTGCAGCATTCCCGGGTGCTCATTAAAAAGTTGTTTGTTAAAGTGGAGAATGTCCTCAGTGCCTAGACTTCTGCTGTCACAGGCCAGGCGATACAAGGGATGTGCATGCAGTAGACACAGTTCCTTTGCAGAGAATCACAATCTAGTCATGACAAGCAGTATTATTAGACTGATATAGATGAATATGCTACATAAAAATGCTGTGTTTTGGGTCATTGAGGAAAGGTATATAATTCCACGTCAGATTGTCACTTTGCTCATTTGCAGTCTTGGGCACTTTTTTTTTTTTTTTTTTTTTTCCCAAGGGTATCCTGTTTAGACATGATCCAAGAAAGGGAAAGCCTGAAGGGCCAGGGGTGACATATGGGAATTATTATTTTTAAAAAATTTTTTAATTTATTTTCAGCATAACAGTATTCATTGTTTTTGCACCACACCCAGTGCTCCATGCAATCCGTGCCCTCTTCAATACCCACCACCTGGTTCCCCCAACCTCCCACCCCCTGCCCCTTCAAACCCCTCAGATTGTTTTTCAGAGTCCATAGACATATGGGAATTATTGATACAGCTTTTAGGATGCCCAGATTCTTGGTCCCACCTGTGGACCCCTGGCTCAGTGGACTTGGGGTGCAGCCTGCGTGTGTCTGAATTTTAAGACAACACGGAGGGATTGTCTAGGTGACTAGGTCTAAGGGTAGATGGAAATGAGGGGCTTTTGGGCTGCAGAGACCCTGGAGCATGTATTAAGCTGTAGGAAGGGTCAGAAAGGAAAACAAGAGAGTGATGTTTCAAACGGATGCATACCAAAATGTGATGCTTCTCTCCACTGATGATTCCTATCCGGGCTGGACTTACCGTTTAGGATATGTAATACCGACTTTGTTTCTAGAAAGGAGTTTCTGTTGGTGAAGTGCAGTAAACTCAGGTGTAACTGCCCATGAAACACGTGAGGAAAAAATTAATAAATAAAATTAGAAAGTCTCACTAACAATTACAGCTAACGGGAAGGACAAGCACCCTTTGTTTTATATGAAGTCATGGGCTTTGCAAATGTTTTGCATCTTGGTGAATAGTTAACACAAAGAGTCCCCCTTTTCCTTTCCTGTTTCCAGGGCTCAACTCCCTGCCAGTCAATTTTTCTGTTTATTTTGGGCAACTCTGTTTCTTTCTTTCCGGAGTCTGTCAGTTTTGAATGGTGAGCGCATGAACGTCTTGAAACGCAGATCAAGTCTTCCCCGCTAATCACCACCCTTCTGAGATAAACAGAAATACACTCTTGATAAATTTAGAAAACAGCAACGCGTTAGCGTAGCCCAACAGGGAAAACAAAAGGCAAACCACAAATGCAAAAATGTCAAGCCTATTCGCAGCAGAAGGCCAGTTCTTAGAGCAGGGTGGTGAGGTGGCTCCCCCAGCTTCCTGTTCTCCCTGCATGACTGGGAGTCACTAAGTTAAGCCCCAGAGCCAGAGTGATTCTATCCTCAAGACTTAATGACATTCCATTGCGACGTAAATAATGCATGGTGCCCAGTTACATTATTTAGGATGTGCAAGGCAGCTGCAGTGCCCTGGAATCTGAGCTGACAGCCTCAGAACTGGCAGGAAAACATAGCGCATGCTTTGCTATAGGGCAGTACTGCTGGGCAAGCACTGGCCCGTCTGGAGGAGTGTGCGGAGTGGCTGCAGTCACATTTCCCAAGGGAAATGGCAAAGACCACGTTTCTGAGAGGAGGCGGCTGCATGGCCTCCCAAGGAGAGAGCAGGCTGACCTGCTCCTCGCCTTTAGAATGAAAGTCTGTTTTTAAAGAAGGTTACAAATATTTTATATTTTCATACCGATTAGAATGTCCTTAGGAAGATTGAAAAAAAGAAAAGAAAAAAAAAAAGGAAAGCAAACCGGAAGAGTGCATCTTTCCTGTCATTTTCCTTCATACAAACAAATTCTGGATTCTTTGAACTGCATTACTCGTTAGGCCCTGAGCTTGGACGCCTCTGGAGTGTGTGGTTATTGAAATAATGCAAGAAAGGAAGGATGTATGTTAACATCTTTGGTTCCTCTCTGGGCCCTCATGCGTCTTCTTATCTGATGAGTGGAGCTATCGGCTCAAGTTTGCCTTTTATGTTGCTCTCTACTGATAAAACCCACTCTCCTCCCTTTGTCCCCAGGGACCTGACCACCGGTCACCGGGACCTGCAGGTTGTCCGCAGGTTTTCTTCATCATGGCCAGTCCTAAGACTGTCAGGAATGCAACTCTGGTCTAGCCAAGATGTCCCTCCAGTTCCATTTTGCACGTGGATGATGACCTGCCTCACGCCGACACGGTTTCGACTTCCTCTCTGTCCCGAGGCTGGGCTCCCACTTCACTAGCGTTTCGGGGACAGAGCGAGGCTGGAGTGATCAGAATGGACACTTGATGTGGGGAGAAAGAGTCCATTTCCCCACCTTCCAGGGTAAAATTTGGCTTTTGAAATGTTTCAAGATTTTCATGAACTCCACCAAGTTTCTGGTAAAGCTGCAAATTCATCATCTTAATTTACTTGTCACTCGACACTCCTTCTTGCTAATCCCATCAATGGCGGATAAACCTCCATCTTACCATGACTTTTAAAAAATATTTTTGTTCTCTTACGTCCTATGAAGACAATATTTATGTGTGTTTAGCACGTGGGGCATTAATGTATGTTATCTGTGAAAAAGGAGCATATGCATTAGGAGCAATCAGAAATCTAAGATTTCCTGGAAAATCAGAATTTATAGGTTAAGAATAAGATTAAATTCAAAGCCAATGGGCATACTATGAAATATCTCAGTATTGGATATTTACGTGAAGGCAGTCACTTTTATCTGCTCCTTATCAGGCTGCTCTCATGTCGTCCGATGAGTTAGATGTGGATTATGATTTGTGGGGGACGTGCCTTACATGCCACAAATGCCGTGAAAAAGCTGGAAATGGGTAACATGTTCTTTAATAAATAAAAGAGAAAACACCAAAGAATGTTATTGCCTTTCTGAGTTCTGAACTATTCAGGTGGTGGCTTAAGGAATCATGACATTTAGGAGATGTCTATTAAAAAAAAAATCACATTTTCATATTAGTCTTTGATTATTGTACATTTGCCCCACAGAAGTTAATATGAATGTTGCTATAAAGAATAAAATTGCTGCCTTTTCCAGATTTTTTTTTTCATGTGAATGTTGTCAGTGAATTTCCTGCCCACTCGTCTCTTCATGTTCACCCCAGAGGCAGGGCTGTTATTTGGCAGAGAGCTGAGCCAGTTGGTACAGATTTCTGTGATGGTTAGTAATTAGCAACTGCTCAGTAATTAACAACATACCCAACCTTGGTACTGCTAACATGGAATGTGACTTTTAAAATGTGTTAAGGTTTTAGTGCTGCCTTAGAATTAGGCAGTAGCAATGACAGTCGCTAGTGTGTGCTGAATGCCGAACATATGTTAAGCCCAGGGAGGAAAGATGGGGTGACTCACTGGGACCCCCATATCCCACCAGCTTTCCCTGCACTGTCCCCATTGTGCAAACACCAGCTGCTCCCAGGCTCCTTCTGCAGTAAAATAATAGACATATTTCTTCCTATAGAATCAATGCACGTTTATTATTAAAAAAGTAAAAATACAGGGTTAAGAAATGATTTTAAAATCACCCCTAATTCTATTGTTCAGAAGCAGGTATTACCAGGTAAGTATATATCTGCTCACACACACATATGTTCACGTGGTTACACACACATACATATTTTGTGGAATTTGGACCATTTCATAGCTCGCTCTTCTCAGTTGACACGATCCTGAGGATTATTTCTGTTAATAAATACTTGCCTACAACATTTTACTTCATTTGCTTAATAAAAATATCTTCTTGAAGTGTAAGTCCAGAAAAGTACACAAACTGTCGGTGTGTAGCTTGGTTACTGTTCACAACGCATATAGGGCTTGAGTGGGGACATGCAGAATGGGAGCGCCCTAGCACCCCAACCTCCCCATGTCCCTCAAACCACTGTCTGCCCCTTCCTCAAAGGTCACCTTTCTCAAAGTTTCCTTAAAATGTGTTACGATCTTAGTGATTCTTCAGAGTAAAAGATGTCAATTCCTCATGGTGATGTTTCTCCTCATTTAACACTCTGCTTGCGAATCCACTCAGTGGTCGGCAGACCTACATACCACCATGATTAATAAAATATTTTTATGATCTTGAATCACATTCTGCCTCTACCCTGAGCCCCCTCGTGTGACTCAACCACTAATTCCAGGGCCGGTTGCTGGCACACATTGGGCTGCGTCAGGTGTCCGTTCTGATTCACTGGCACTCATATGTTATCTGTTCTGAGGGGCTGGTTCTCTTGCTGTACGGGTTATCAAATATTTTGAGGATCACCACTGCTTAGAGGATCCTGAAAAAAATGTCATCTCTTCCAGGACCGTGTCACTACCGGAAGGGAATTGGCTGCCTATTTCCTTTGAAGTAGAGGTAAAATGCAAAATTTTTTTTTTTTTAAATTCTTATTTATTTTTTTAAATTTCTTTTCAGTGTTCCAGAATTCATTGTTTATGCACCACACCTAGTGCTCAATGCAATACATGCCCTCCACAATACCTACCACCAGGCTCACCCAACCCCCCACCCCCTGCCCCTCCAAAACACTCAGATTGTTTTTTTATTTTATTTTATTTATTTATTTGACAGACAGAGATCACAAGCAGGCAGAGAGGCAGGCAGAGAGAGAGAGGGAAGAAGGCTCCCTGCTGAGCAGAGAGCCCCATGCAGGACTCGATCCCTGGACCCTGAGATCATGACCCGAGCCGAAGGCAGAGGCCTAACCCACTGAGCCACCCAGGCACCCCTCTATTTTTAATTTCTTAAGGAATCTTCACACTGTTTTCCAAAGTGGCTGCACCAACTTGCATTCCCACCAACAGTGTAAGAAGGTTCTCCTTTCTCCACATTCTCTCCAATACATGTTGTTTACTGTCTTGTTAATTTTTGTCATTCTAACTGGTGTAAAGTGGTTTTATTTTAATCTTCCTGATTACTAGTGATGATGAAGATTTTTTCATGTGTCTGATAGCCATTTGTATGTCTTCATTGGAGAAGTGTCTGTTCATGTCTTCTGCCCTTTTTTTTTTGACATAATTATCTGTTTTGTGTGTGTCGAGTTTGAGGAGTTCTTTATAGATCCTGGATATCAGCCCTTTGTATTGTCATTTGTGAATATCCTCTCTCATTCTGTGGGTTGCCTCTTTGTTTTGTTGACTGTTTCCTTTGCTGTGCAGAAGTTTTTGATCTTTTTTTTTTTTTAAATATTTTATTTATTTATTTGACAGAGAGATCACAAGTAGGCAGAGAGGCAAGCAGAAAGGGAGGAAGAGAAGCAGGCTCCCTGGCGAGCAGAGAGCCCGATGCGGGGCTTGATCCCAGGACCCTGGGATCATGACCCGAGCCGAAGGCAGAGGCCTTAACCCACTGAGCCACCCAGGTGCCCCGAAGTTTTTGATCTTGATGAAGTCCCCAAAATTCATTTTTGTTTTTGTTTCCTTTGACTTTGGAAACATATCTTGAAAGATGTTGCTGTGGCTGATATCGAAGAGGTTACTGCCTATGTTCTCCTCTAGGATTCTGATGGATTCCTGCCTCACATTGAGGTATTTCATCCATTTTGAGTTTATCTTTGTATATGGTGTAAGATAATGGTTGAATTTCATTCTTCTACACATAGGTGTCCAATTTTCCCAGCACCATTTATTGAAGAGACTTTTTTCCACTGTATATTTTTTCCTGCTTTGTCAAAGATTATTTGACCATAGAGTTGAGGGTCCGTATCTGGGCTCTCTACTCTGTTCCACTGGTCTATGTATCTGTTTTTATGCCAGTACCATGCTGTCTTGGTGATCCAGCTTTGTAGTAAAGCTTGAAATCAGGCAACGTGATGCCCTCAGTTTTTTCTTTTTTAACATTTCCTTAGCAATTTGGGGTCTCTTCTGATTCCATACAAATTTTAGGATTGTTTGTTCCAGCTCTTTGAAAAATGCTGGTGGAATTTTGATCAGAATGGCATTGAAAGTATAGATTGCTCTAGGCACTAACCCAAAAGAGAAGAGAGAAGACCCAAATTAATAACATTATGAATGAAAAGGGAGAGATCACAACTAACACCAAGGAAATAGAAACAATCATCAGAAATTATTATGAACAGTTATATGCCAATAAGTTAAGCAACCTAGATGAAATGGATGCTTTCCTGGAAAACTATAAACATCCAAAACTGAATCAGGAAGAAATTGACAACCTGAATGGACCAATATCTAGTAATGAGATTGAAGCAGTTATCAAAAACCTTCCAAAAAACAAAAGCCCAGGGCCTGACAGATTCCCTGAGGAATACTACCAAACTTTCAAAGAAGAAATAATACCTATTCTTCTGAAGCTGTTTCAAAAAATTGAAGCAGAAGGAAAACTTCCAGACTCTTTATGAAGCCAGCATTACCCTGATCCCCAAACCAGGCAAAGATCCCATCAAAAAGGAGAATTTCAGACCAATGTCCCTGATAAATATGGATGCTAAGATTCTCAACAAGATCCTAACTAATAGGATCCAATAGTATATTAAAAAGAGTAGCCACCATGACCAGGTGGGATTTATCCCTGGGTTGCAAGCGTGGTTCAACATTCGCAAATCAATCAATGTGATAGAACAAATCAATAAGGGAAGAGAGAAGAACAACTTGGTCCTCTCAATTGATGTAGAAAAAGCATTTGACAAAATCCAGCATCCATTCCTGATTAAAACACTTCAAAGTCTAGGGATAGAGGGAACATTCCTAAACTTCATTAAATTGATCTATGAAAAACCCACAGCAAATATCCTCAATGGGAAAAAGCTGACAGCCTTCCCTTTGAGATCAGGAACATGACAAGGATGCCTACTCTCACCACTCTTGTTCAACATGGTACTAAAAGTCCTAGCAACAGCAATCAGACAACAAAGAGAAATAAAAGGTATTCAAATTGGCAATGAAGAAGTCAAACTCTCTCTCTTCAAAGATGAAATGATACTTTACATGGAAAACCCAGAAGACTTCACCCCCAAACTACTAGAACTCATTCAGCAATTCAGCAATGTGGCAGGATACAGAATCAATGTACAGAAACCAGTTGCTTTCTTATACATTAACAATGAAAATACAGAAAGGGGAATTAGAGAACAGATTCCATTTACTATAGCACCAAGAACCATAAGATACCTGGAAATAAACCTAACCAAAAAGGATCTGTACTCGAGGAACTACAGAACACTCATGAAAGAAATTGAAGAAGACACAAAAAGATGGAAGACCATTCCATGCTCATGGATTGGAAGAATAAACATTGTTAAAATGCAGAATGTTTAAAACCCATGATTATTGCTGTATTATTTTCCTAAGATACTTTTATGGGCAAAAACATTGCTAATTCACCTGGTTAACCATAAGACCCTCGCTTATCATAACTTCTTTTCTCTGTGCCAGTATGGGTCTGTCTCCCAGCACCATCCTTGAGTGGGTAAAGTCAAGCAGAAAGATAAGGGTGTCATGAGACCCTTTGGGCAGAGCTGGTCAATGAGCAAACTCCATACTCTTCACTTCATGATTTGCTCTCCTTAAACCACCACAGCTCCCTGATCCAGAAACAAGGCAAATGTCATGTCAGTTATGCCTTTTGTAACCTTTGCAGAAGCTAGCATTCTGTAGGCATTCAGTAAATACTGAGATCAAACAGGTCAATATTGAGAAAGACCGTATATCGAAGTGTAACGAATATTTGCCATCTGCCTGCTGTAAGAATCGTACTTCTGTGGTTATTCTAGGAGACAGCAGGAGTTGCATGTAGAATGTCATTGAACTTTAAGTTTTGAATTCTGCAGAACAAGGCCAAAGGAATTTCATGGAAATGTCTCCAACTCAGGACTTCCTTACAGTAGTTTATTGCAGAAGTAAGATTTCTCAGCCAGTTTTTATCGCACAAGATGTGGCAAGTTATTTGAACAGAACTATCCATAGCTGTGTTGTCCAATACCTTTGCACATGAGGTTGTTTGCATTTAAATTATTTGAAAGGAAATAAAATGTAAGATCCATTTTCTGGGTCCCACAAGCCACACGTCAAGTGCTCAGTAGCCACGTATGGCTAGCAGCCACCAGCTGGGCAGTGCAGATGGAAGATTTCACTGCTGCAGAAAATTCTACAGGACAGTGTTGACCTAGAGTTAGCTACTTGGAAATGACCTTGATGTGTCAAGGATGGGCTTTTTTACACACACAGCCAATCGGTGTTTTCTGTCAGTCTTATGTCTGTGTACTTGCCAGTTTCTATTTAGGAACCCTGTAACCCCCAAGGAAGCTCTCAACTGAAAATGGTATTTTGCTGGTCTGGTAAATTCATCTCTTCCTTCCGCATTGCAGAGAGCTGAAGTGGGCTCAGGGGGGTGCAATGAGAGGGATCAGTCATAGCAAAATGTCATGGCCAAGGGTGTTCCTCAGAAAGGCAGATGGGACTACTGCTAAGGAGTGGCTGTGAGGTGCAAGTGTCCTTAAACCAGTATCTCTCACATGTGTGTGTCATAAAAGCCTCACTGTGGGAACCACACCTGTCCATCCTTCCAGGCATCTTTGACCTTGCTTGGTTCCTCTGTCAGATTCCAGGCCTGCCCCCTGAACTCAGGGGCATTCCACAGCTTACTTGGAGTAGGATGTAAGTAGTAACATCAACACACGGAAGGTAATTGGAGACCTCAGATAGAAATGTTTCCTTTGTTCTATGTGGCCCTGACCTTGGAAACCATTAGAGGCATTAAAGTTGTCTTGCCTGATCCTGGGAGTTTGATGACCAAAAGCATGAATTGTGCTGCCAAACATACAGGAGACACTGTGTCAACAACCAAGCCTTGCCGTGGGAGTGCTCCTGATGTCATTGGGGAAGAGTGCTCCATCTCGTGTGAAGAGGGAGGACAGTCCTCCTCGTGGAGCACCTGAGATCTTGCAGCAGAGATGAGAAGGATGTGGGAGGACAGTAAAGAAGGGCTAGGAGGGCAGCAGAATAGGACAGGGGGTGGAGCAGGCCTGAGGAGCTGTTATCATTCTCAGAGCTGACGGGACAGGGAGAGGAGGCTAGACTGGTATGGAGAGGCCCTTAGGTGAAGGGACACTGCCAAGTCCTGGATGCCTGGCAGTGGGGAGGAAGGTACCAAGACCCTTCTCCTCATGCTCCTGCTCGTGCCTCCTGTTGTCCAAGCACTACCAGAACCAGAGATCCATGGGGCCCTCTGATGTTGTCCATACAGGGCAGAGAAGGGCAGAAAATGGATGTGGACAGCAGGCAGGCAGAAGATGTCCAGCCTGGAGGATCTGGAAACATTTGGGAAACGGAAATCAAGGAATGGAGAATGTGTTTGTAAACTTGTGGGGAAAGATGTGTGGTTGAGTAGCATTCCACTCTTTCCTTTCCTTAGGGATGAATCCATTGACCAAAAGAGGACACCATTGGGGAAACAGGAATTTGGCTACGCTGAACTTGAGTAGGTTATGGCTTTGGTGACACATCAGCAGACCAAAGTGTGGATGGCGAGCCCCTGAAGTCTCTTCTGGCATTTGCCTTTGTTGAGATGCGCTCTCTCTTTCTCTCTCTCTCTCTCTCTCTCTCTCTCTCACACACACACACACACACACACACACACACCCCTGCCCCGTCCTCACCTGACATGGCCCAGCTGCTGGGACCAAAACTGCTCCCAGGTTGAGTGTGTGCAGATGTCCCTGGTCCCTGCTGCATGGGGAGGGAGCTGTGCTCGTCTGCAGATGGTAAATATTTAACTCTCACCTAGTTCAGCCTGTAAATCACGCCATGGGCTATGGCCTCGTGTGAGACACAGTCTCCAGCATTTCTGAAGCAGGTGCTCTGATGTCTCCCTGGACCTGGGTGACATGCAGAGCTGGAAGTGGCAGGCCGGGTCTTGGGCTGCGAGCCACCCATTTGCCTTCCCTCCTTTGTTGGCAGAGGCATGTTATTTCTTGCAACACAAAGCGATTTGGAACCCACAGACTGACGAGAAGATTTATGAGACTTACTGCCCTGCCAATGGCTTCGGACTGAGAGATTCGTGACCAGCATGTAATCCTACTGGGCTGACAGAGCAGATAATGAGGGATTCCAATAAAGTCTGTGGGGGAAATACGGTGGAGAATATACTGATGATTGTTCTGTTCGGAAACCTTAAGAATCTATGCTATTTTACAGCATAACTTAATTTGAGAACAATTGGTAATATTATGCCTCAATTTCATGGCTCATAAAGTCTGAGGTAGTTCAAATAATAGCAAATTATTGTCTAAATCAAAAACTAATTTTAAACACTATAGTTGGTCTAGTTTTTTCCTTAGAAAGTGCAAATAGTGTGGGATTAGGTGAAATGTGGTTACCCTGAATGTTGTATCCTCGCAGTAGCAGGGGATGGAAGAAAGTGCCCGCTCCTTCTGCATCTTTAGAGTTATGTGGTGTGTGGCTGTGTGTGTGCATGTTTAAGGTATTCATTATGTGATGTGCATACGTGTGCATCTGTGTGCGTGTTTGCATGTGTGTTGTGTTGATTGTGTGATGTGCATGTGTGTGCATGCATGTGCCTGTGTCTCTGTGTAGTATGTGTTTGCACGCATGTGCATGTGTGTATGCCTGTGTGTGCCCATGTGTGTGGTGTTCATTGCATGATGTGCATGTGTGTACATGCATGTGCCTGTGTCTCTGTGTATGTGTGTGTATGCCTGTGTGTGGTGTTCAGTGTGTGATGTGCATGTGTGGAGTGCAAGCATGTGTGTGTGTAAGGAGCAAGGACAGGCGAGAGGTAATTGTTCAGTGTGAACTACAGGAGCTGGCAAACTAAAGCCCATGAGTCAAATTCCCTCTGCTGCTTATATTTGTATGGCCCACACACTAAGGATGGTTTTTAATTTTTAAATGGTTGAAAAGAATCAAAAGAAGGATAATATTTCATTATGTGTGAATATTATATGGAATCTAAATTTCAGTGTCTGTAGTAGTTTTGTTGAGATGCCGCCAGTGTTTACGGATTGTCTGTGGCTCCTTGCAGGCTGCAGGGCAGAGGCATGGAGCAGAGGCTGTGTGGCCCACAGAGCGTGAAGTAATGGCTGTGTGGCCCTTTGCAGAAAGTGTGGTCTTCTGCACACGGGCAATTTCATGGGTTAGTTCACTTAATCCTTACTTAATCCTGTGGTGTGCTTTTGTCTCCATTGTACCAATGAGCAAAGTGAAGTCGTATGATATGTTCCCAGAGTGACATGCCTGTCTTCTGATCCCAGGTCTTTCTGATTCCAAAACTGGTTCTCTGTCTTCTCTCCATGCTGGGTGATATCTTCCCCTGGATCTCCAGCACTCTAAGGATAAAATCTAAAATCCTATCATGCCCTGAGGCCCAGCTGGCTCTACCCCAACTCTCCTTGGCCATTTGCCACTCTCTCCAAGTCACACTCTAGAGCAAGAGATTCCACAGGGGTCCATGGTGCTGCCCACCTCAGGGCCTTTGCACATGCCTGGAATATTCACTTCCTCCCTCTTTATTTGTCTACCTCCACCTGTCCTTGGTGAAGCCATCTGCATGGTTTTGTGCTGGGTCCACTTGTTATTCTTCTCACTATGTTTCTGGGTGGGAGTTGGCAGCAGAGGAATGTGTCCAAGATGTGGAAGGTAAATATGAAGGCCCAGTGACTACATGCTCTTCTGATTATGGATGATGCTCAGATGCCCTTGAAGCTAACACATGTTGGCCCTCCAGCCCCCTGGACCTCCTGACCTCCTTCTGCTCTTCTGGGTCCTGGGCAGGGGTATATGCAGGCCCTAAGGGGCAGGGGGCTGCCTTCTGCAGGGTGCCTATGTCATGGGGGTCAGGGGAGCTGGGAGAAAACCAGGGGTCCCAGTTTTTCTTCCCAGGTCCAAGTTTGCATCCCTGCTGTCCCGCTCTTCTAGCTAATGGCAGTGACAACAGGCCCATCCTGGACGTAGAGGCAGGAACTCGCCGTGGACTTCTCATGGGCTTCCCTTCACAGTCCCTGGTGAGAGACTCCCCGATCCTCTCACCTCCCCCTTCTGGGCCTGTATTTCCCCGGCATCTCCTATGATTGTGTGAGGCTGAGTCGCTATAATGAACCCCTTACTCACCCCTTATGTCACTGGGAGCGTTCTGCTCCCCTGATGGAACTGTAACAAACCTACTCCCTGTTGGGTTAATGCCTTGACTACGTTAACATATCGCCTTAGACTTCTACATTGTGCTACCTAGAGACACAATTATTTGTATGTCAAGTTACTGAATGCCTTCTTCCCCTTTCAACTCTGTGAAGGTGGGCATCTCCATGGATGCCTTGTTCCCTGTGTAGCCTGGGGTGTGCTCAGTACATACTTGTACAATGAATGATTTATGCCGAGAGCATGTGAACACTGATTTTGTTTTCAGGCAATTGCTCACATTGTTTTCGGCCACCTCTAGGCTGTCAAGATCCATGGGCTAATGCCCTTTAGTGGCCACTTTCCACTCATTGGCTCACCTGGTGCCAGAAACGAAGGGGCCACAAGCTCCCACCTGCTGTTAAAAGACAACACCGTTAAGGTCATCACCATGAGTGTTTTGGTCAGGGGGTCCTTGTTGAGTTGCATTTTCCCTCTTGGAGGTCTGGAGGACCCCACCAGCATGACACAGGGGAAAGAGCTGTAGAGAAGCAATGGGGCTTGCTGTCCAGGTGACCTTGGGGATGTCACCTGACTCATGTGAGCCATATTGCACTGGGAAAATGTGTGAGTATGGGTGGGTGCTTGAAGTTCTTAATGACTGACAGGTGCCAGTGGCTTTCAGTTGAGGGCAGGTTTCCTTGGAAGAAGACTGCAAAACTCTCAAATGATGGATAGTGAGAGACCTGTTTATATGAGCTTATGTTTTACTGTAAATATTTCACAGTAAATAAAAACATAAAATGTGTCTATTGTGCATGGAGGGCACCAAATTTTCCATGAATTCAGTGGCTTGGAAAGATTGCAGTTGGTTTTGGGAAGGGCTTCATCCAGGGTGATTTGCCGTTTTGTCAAGTGGCATCATCAACAGCACCACCACCTGTGGTCTCTGAGTTGCTCTCAGGAGACACAGGGATGGAGCCAGAATCAGAGCTGCGGCGTTCCTGGTGATTCTCAGTGTGGAGGCTGGGACTGGACGGCTTCCTGTGTCCTGGATGGAGTTCCACGGAGCATTGCCTTTGCTCTCTTATAAACAGCTTCCCTGTTAAATCTCCTTTATACCATATACAGGGCATTATGTTGGAGGTTTTTTTTTTTTTATCTTGAAACTTAGGCATCTAAGGAAGTTATGTTGTCTATGAATTTAATTTCAGAATAGTAGAACAGTCATTGCAAAATAATTGTTTTCTTTTAAAAGATTTTATTTATTTGACACAGAGAGAGTGAGCACAAGCTGAGAGAGTGGGAGAGAGAGAAGCAGACTCCCCACTGAGCAGGGAGCATGATGCAGGGCTCGATCCCAGGATCCTGGAATCATGACTTGAGCTGAAAGCAGATGCTTAACTGACTGAACCACCCAGGTGCCCTACAAAATCATTGTTATTCAAAATGGTGTTACATTCAAAAGGATAAGAGCCTTCAGACTACCTGTCAATGTCCTTCTAGCTTCATGGCATCACTGCATCTCTCCCATCCCCACAGCATCACATTTGACTTCCTGAGGAGCTTTGGCAAAGGGTAAGAAGGGGAACCCTCCATGTTACCATGGTTGGGTATGGATTTCTTCTCTTTCAATCTATTGTTCCCCTTACCTATGTGTTTACATGTAATTCCTTGAAAATATTTGAGTGATGGAGAATTACCAGTGACATCAGAGCCCCGTTGGAGAGCTTTCTAGCACTATGCTTGCCATTTGTCTGTTTGCAGGATACATTTCTTCTTGTGCTGAATTCAGCATTTACATGCAGCAATCTGGCTGCTTAACATTGGATAGGGACTCTAATTTTGCTCAGGGTAGAGACAGCTGGAAAAAACAGTCAGTCAGACTTCAATGAGAAAATGCTGGAGAAAGTAAAAAATTGTGGCTTTTCTTGAAGCTGTAGAAGTCAGAGATCTAAGATCACAGGGCAATAGAATAGCCTGAAATCCAAAGAGACAGAGCCCTTCCCCTAGGAAAGGCAGGACATTAGCAGTGGGACAGAACATTGGAGGAAGTCCCCTGTACTATACAAGTGTTTCAAAGACATCAGCTAAAATTTTAAGTGATTGCTCCTAGGCTGGGGTGGAGTAGCATGCCAGCAGAGAGTTCCTGGGAGCAGCAGACACAAAAGGGTTCACACTCACTCACAGACTCTGTTCCTTGCACCTCCATCAGGAACTCTCCAGAAAGACCAGGGTGGGAGGCTGGAGAGAGCCTTGTTGGGTTGCGGTCAGTCACCTTCTCCCTGTGTCCTCACGTGGTTGTGTCTCTATGCATATGCATTCTTGGTCTCTTCCTCTTCTTATAAGGACACCAGTCAGATTGGATTAGAGTCCACCCCTTATGACCTTATATTGCCTTTATCACTTCTGTAAAGACCCCATTGCCAAAGATAGTCACATTCTGAAGTACTGGGGGTAGGGCTTCAACATATATGGCTTTGGGGGGAAACAGCTCAATCCATAATGATACCAATAACTAAAACAACACAAACCCAGTTCCATCCTAACTAATTTACTCAAGCCTCAACACTTAAAAAAAATAACTTGTCATCCTATTATTAGTGTTTCCATATTGCTGTAGTCACTATGGTTGCCATGATTAAAGGCTAGATAATATTTCTTTCAGTGGATTTGTCGTTCCTGTGTTCTTTCCTACTGTTGTGCATTTTAGGTTAGTTCCTTTTTTTTTTTTTGCAAGGAAAAATTTTTATGCACCTATTTTCCATAGTTCGGAATAGTGTGTTAGGGTAGATTCTAAAAAGAGAAATTAGTGTGTGGAAGGGGATGACTCTTCATGTGGTGAATTGTGTCCCCTGCAAATTCATGTATTGAGCCCCAGCTCCCATTATAATGGTATTTAAAGGTGGGGCCTTTGGGGGGTAATAAAGGATAAATGACATCATGAGGCTGGGTCCCTAATCTGATGAGACTGGTGTTCCTGTAAGAGGAGGAGGAGGCACCAGTGCCCCTTCCCCACACCTCACCCCTAGTGTGTGCCTACAGAAGAAAGGCCATGTGAGCACACAGAGCAGACTACCACAACCTCTTTGACACGTTACACGTGCATTACTTTCCCCCAGTAAAGTCATCTACGTTTTCTTCTGGCCATTTACATAAAGTTCTCTGTGTGACCCCCTCTAAATGACTTCTATAAACTTCTATAAACTTAAGACATTCAAATGCATTTCCTCATTTAAATAATTTATGCAGATATATGTCAGATCCAGGCACTGATATCTCACAACTGAAAGTCATGAATTTTGTGTCTTTAAGCTTATCAATAACAAAGCAGTACACTAATTCCAACATTTTTTAATTTATTTTTAGATCAGCCCTTTCATGTACCGGGAAATATACATATGGCCAAATGACCAAAACTAAACCAAACCCAATAAAGCCCCAAACCCCCCAAATTGAAAAGCCCCTGGAGTTAAAGAAATTCATGCATAAGCTTTATAGATATTTTATCATAGCCATTTTCCCAAAGTATATATTTTTTGTATCTTCATACACAAGAGTATTATCTGAATACATGTTGCTTTAATATGATTTATGTTAGTTTAAGACACAGGAAAACTTCGATGAAACACTCTTCTGTCATGTGTGTCAGCAAATACTGGGAGTGAGATCATGTAAAAATTAAAAATGAGTAGTCAAGGAAAGGTGGGCCATCGCTGGATGATCTGAATTCTCTGATCATCCAAACATTTTGTTCCCCCTGGTATGTGGGTTCTCTGGGACCACGGGAGTATCACGTGGATGGAGGGTCAAATTTTGTTTCATAGCCTTTGTTTTGCTGTCTTCAATTGAAGCTAAGGAGTCAGTCAATGAACATTTATTGATTTTTCAAGGTTTCTTAGGAGGCAAAGAATAAGATATTGCCTGTATGGACATTTTGAGTCATTGGTTTTGTCAAAGTGCTATTCTAAAGCTGACTGCTGCTCACAATGGTACCTTGGGGACCTGCCCTGGTTTTCACATGAGTTATATCATCTGAAAGAGAGACACGTCATCTCTGCTTCTCAGGACTGTCTGCTTTACATTTCCTTAAAGACTGTTTATATTGCAGCCAATGTATAGATCAGGACTTTTTGAGGGAAATTTTCAGATGATTCCAGATTGTCACTTAATGTTAAAATGGGCTCATCCATCCAGTTACCCCCTCGTTCAATTTCCTGACTTACACACACAGCAAAATTGATGGGGGTGGGGGAGGCTTTAGTTCAACTCTGAAGAAGGTGACTCCGGGAAGCAGGAGTTAGGGAGTAGGAAAGTGAGGTGGGGAGGAGGAAGAGAGCAGGTATGGATGTTATCTCTAATACGCATAAGCCAACAGGACTTGCAGCTGTGACAGTGAGGGCTCAGGCTGGGGCTGCTCCTGCAAGAAGCATGGCAAACCTGAAGGACAGCAGGTTTATTCATCTGCTCATTCCCACGGACTGGGGACATTACTGTCCTCCTCCCTTTCTCCCAACTACCGAGAAGATGCTGGAGTACAAATCGGGGAGGCTCAGGGGCTGCCTGAGGTGGGATATTGAAGAGTCCAGGATTAGTCTGAGCACACTGGGAACTCTTCACCACATCTGTGACAGTGCGCTGGGGAGATGGGACTTGGGGTACCAGCAGCATTGGCCTCAGTGACTTTGTCTCCCCCTTCCTTTTCCTATCTGACCCTGCAACCAAACAAAGGAAGATCAGGAGAGGATAGAGGGAGGATTCAAGCTTCTGATATTAAGACTTGAACAGTCTAAGTCTTGCTTTTTCAGCAAACTGCTGAGAAAGTGTGAAATACTTGCAGCTGCACTTAGATCATGATAATTATAAGGAAACAAATTAACGGAGAACCATTGGGGTACTGACGAGCATTCTTCCATTGTCACAGATATGCAAGTGGTTCTCTTAAAGACCTATAGGACCAAATAGACTTAAAAATTAACCAGAACAACATGCTTTAAACTTATATATCTTTTCAGGGCAAACAAGGGCAAGTACAATTACTTGCAATCTGCAAAATGCAAAATTTAGGTCTGTTCTCTGGAAAATGCAAACTCTGGGTTTCAAGACCAATGGCTAACTGTGGTGGAGCACAACTGTATGGCTACAGTTGGCCATGTTTTAGGGTAGCACCAATATACCCTTGACTTTTTATTTCATCATCAAGATAAAAATACTAACGTCTGTCTGAATGTGGTACTACATAGTATAAAGATGTAATTTCTGCCTTCTTAAAAGCTTAAGATATAGAACACACCACTAGGGGAGAGGCTAAATAATGTAGAGTTAGTCAAGAAAACAGTTAAATGAATGTTTAAAAAAGTGAGCTATTGGCCTCATTACGAAGTGGCAAGGTTGTGAGTGTGCTTATGAGTTCATGTTTTGGGGAGGGTGCTTGGGAGATTTTGCTGTTGTTTTCCTGTAGTGGAGAGTTCTTTGGGAGAAATGGGTTTCAAGGACTGCTTCTATTTAGGAAGAGGTGATGATAAGAGAGATCATCCATGGCTAGAGTGGGACTCCTGGGATGACCTGGAGATGGAACTATGGCAAACACTACAATGAGTGCATTTCTAGAGAAGAACACACATTTTGGCAACTTGAAAGAGTTTGTTGTAAGGTGGGCTCTTAGTAATGTTGGAGGAATGGCTAAAGAGACATGGTGTGTGATGTGCATAAGCCCAAGGGAAGGCTGGAAGACAATGGTGAGGTGGTGGGTTTTGTGCCAATTTACTGTTCAAGGGAGGAAGTGCACCAAGGGGAGAGAAGTCACCAGAAGAGAAAGAAACATTACCAGGGGTCAGAGGACAGCCCAGGGGAAGTCTAAGCAGCAGACCTCACTGGTCTAGTGAGGAACAGGTGTCAGTGAGGAGTGAAACCCAGAGTGGGGAAGGTGGGAAACATAAGGCAGGACCTACCCTTGGCTGGGTCTTCCATAATTTGTGTGTGATGGGTTCCTGAGGATCTTCTGAGGGAGATGTTCTGAATGGCCAGATTCTCTTTGGAGGACTTTAACCATGAATCATTTTCCATTATATAACCAAAGTGCTGAATTTTACCTCTCGTTCTCTTGATGGTTGCTGGTGACTTGAGGTGAGTCTGTACAGAAATGGGCTGCCTGGTAGGAGCCCCTTAGCAGTGGCCAAGTGCTCAGCCACCGATTTCTACAAGTGACACTACCTGTCTGTGGCATGAATCTCATTGCAGCATTTAAGCGGGGAGGACCACACAGGAGAGGCAATCCTGACAAGACCTCGCCTCCCCCAGCCTTCCTGTCTGAGGATGAGATGAGAGCTATTTACCTACTTTCTCTAAACGACCATCAGGAATAATTCTATTGCTCTGTATGCATATCTCTTTTTAGGTCAGTCTCCACTAGAGAACCAAGTCTTTTAGGTGATCTTTTCCCATCCTGATTTGTGCCTCTTAAGGTTCTTTATATTCCCTTAAAAAAAAAGAGAGAGATTTTATTTATTTATTTGAGAGACAAAGAGCGAGAGAGAGAGCTTGAGAAGGGGGAGGGTCAGAGGGAGAAGCAGACTTCCCGCTGAGCGGGGAGCCTGATGTGGGACTTGATCCTAGGACTCCAGTATCATGACCTGAACCAAAAGCAGTCGCTTAACCAACTGAGCCAACCAGGTGCCCAGATCCTTTGTATTCCTTAAGAGGACTCTGTCTCCTGCCTCTTCCCTACCACTCAAAACATTCTACTGTGTCCTCTGCAATCTGGTCTGTCACCAGCAAAATCCCCTGGAGCTTCAAGTTTTTCTCAGAAAGTTTCCTTCTTTCTCAGAATGGGGTCTGCTCTCCCCCAAGGGCACCGTAAGCCTCTTGAGTATTCTTCTCTCATTCCCATGGAGCACAGGCCTGGGAAGGGAGTGAACATCCTTTCTGCTTCTCATGGCCTCTTCCCCACCATTTCCTTCCTACTTTCCTCAAAAATTCTGGCCTTGTCGGATAGCTACCATTACCGTATGTATTCATCTGGGTTCTCCAGAGAAACAGGGGCAGTCTCCTCTAATAGAAAACATTATTATGTTATATTTTAATATTATGTATATATATAGGATGTACTGTGTGTATATTGATGTTAAGGAACTGGATCCCATGATTATGGAGGAATCCAAGATCTGTAATTGGCAAGTGAAGACCCAGGAGAGCTAAGGGTCTAGTTCTAGTCTGAGTTCAAAGGCTTGAGAACCAGGAGAGTGAATTTGTGTGTAAGATCCTGTCCGAATCTGAGTCTGGAGGCAGGAGAAGACCAATGTCCCAGCTCAAAGACAGTGAGGAGAGAGAAAAGATTCTTACTCCGCCTTTTATTCTATCTGAACACCCAGTGGATTGGGAGAGGCTCACCCTAATGGGAGAGGGCACTCCACTCTACTCAGCCCACTGATCCAGACGCGAGTCTCCTGCAAAGACTTCCTCACAGACACATCCAGAGTAAGGGTTAGACGAATATTGGGGTGCCCCATGACACGTACAGTCAGGCATCATACCATACTGTCGTGTCACTGTCCTCCTGGTCACTTCCACGTGTTTGTGGAAAAGTTGGACCCTTCATCCCTATCATTGTTCTCTGGGGAACCGTAGAGAAAATATTTTTATGTTTCTGTACAGTTAGAGTGTTCTGAGCACGTTTTATTAAACTTGAGGCCTGGGCTGAAAGAGCAAGCCTGGGAATTTGAAGTGTGATTAGACAGGGAGAACTTTCCAGAGAGATTTGCCTCCCTGGAAGCGTATGTTTACAGTTCAAGGTGGGGATGAGACGCAGGACCATCCCTGGGTTCTGAAGCCGGAGACACTAATCTCTTCCTCTTGGAGTCATTTATTTACATTCCAAAGGGTGAGAACCCAGGATCCTTTCCAAGGAGAATTTATTTACACTAGGGAGTGACAAAGATTCTTTGTTTGACCAAACTTTAGTCAGGCTCCTGAACCTTCTCCTGGACCTGTCTGCATGCTTCCTTGTAAAATCTAGTTTGATCAAGGACACTGCCCAGACAGTTTAACCAGAGGCCCCCACCCTGGACGTCTGGTCAGGTTGCTCATCCTCCTCTCCTGCCCCAGGTGGGGTCTGATCACCTGGCCTGCCTTCAGAAAGAATCCCATTAGGTCAGTTTTGCCAGAATCCCTCTTAGCCCTGGGGCCTCTTCTTAGAAATATTTTATCCACTGTCTCACACGTGCTCTTTGGCCATAATTTCTACTTGCTTATGCTGTATCAGGGTTGAGCCTGGCCTATAGTCAAATCTATTTTCCCCTATTTTAATTGTTCTGAATAAAATCTGTTTTTACCACTTAACCTACTGTCCAACTCTGGTTTTTCTTAGACAAGAAATAAGTTCTATTTTCCTTTTTCAGAACAGGAGGAGGACTATGACACAAGCCATCCTATATCACCACCCAGATTTATATATATGTATGTATTTTGTGGGCCACAGTGTGTGTAGGGGGACATCTGAAGCAGCTCTAATTGCATCTCATTGTATTACCTCAGGGGCAAGAATCAGGGTGCAAGGAAGGAGGGTGGTTATTAGAGGTAATAATTAATCTGTCCTTATTCTGGAAACTCACAGCAGCTTCAACTGAATGCTAACAGCTATGGATACTGCACACAGAACATTGCCCTCAGCACTGCTCCAGTGTTCTTGGTGACTGAACACTCATGTCAAACCACCACACTCAGGCTTCTTGGGTCCTTCATTTCCTCACCATGCACGCACGTTTTTTTCTCTACTCCAGTCCCTACCCACTGCTTTGATAACTTCTTAGACCTCCAAAACTTAAACTCTAAATATATTCCACTCAGACTCCCCACTTATTTTTCTTTTTCATTTTCTCCTTCCTTTCTTTCATCCTTCCTTCCTAGGAGAATGAGGGAGGGGCAGAGGGAGAGAAAGAGAGAGAGAGAGAATATCTCAAGCAGACTCTCTGTAGGGTGTGGAGTCTGACATGGGGCTTGACCTCATGACCCTGAAATCATGACCTGAGCTGAAACCAAGAGTTGGATGCTTAATTGACTGAGCCACCCAGGTGCCCCTCTTATCTTCACTTACTGTTGTCCTTATGCTCCCATACTTACTCTGAATTGGGGCCACCAGTTTATTAGCAATCCTTCTTCATTCTTCATCACTCCTTTTTCCATCCATTTTAGAGCTCATGGTCTCTAAATACAACCACTCCCTTGTGCATATGCTCAGCTCCTTTGCCCTTCTTGACATTGCTTAGAAAAACTCCAGCCTTCACTACAGTAAATTTTCTATTTCGTACTTGCTTCTCATGGCAGCACGTGATGCCAGCTGTTCCTGTTTTGAATTCATCACACAATCTCACATAGTTCTTTAGCACTGCCCACCCATCCTGCTACTTTCTCTGGTCAATTCTTTCTCACATACACAGAGATAATTATTTTATCCTTTCTCCTCTCTTCTTGAAATTGCTCATACCCTTCTGAATCAGTCAGTTTTGCTCTGTAACAAACAAGTATGAAATCCCAGTAGGCATTTGTGAACATACCTGTAGGTCTATGTACCACCCAGGTTGTTTGTTCCATGTGTCCTTCATTATCCTGGTAGCAGCTGGTGGCCAGGGCCACATTCTTCTCATGACAGTGGCTGAAGCAAAGGGGTCAGGACCAGGTGGACAAGGTCATTTTCTTTCTCTGTTTGCCTCATATTCACTTACATTCCATTGGCCAAATTGAGTCACAAGGCCAAGACCCACCTCAATGGGGTGGAAAATTCTACTCTCCAGTCGATGATCTTGTTTTATTTTACTGAATAATCAAAAGACAACCATCTTACTTTTCCTCCACCAACTCGTGAGTCCAACACCAGCCTCAGTCTGACTCTCATATTCTGCCTCCTCTCTTGTGGTAAAGGGCCTGCTGTAGCTATGTCGACTTCTCCAGTGTGTCCCAGATCCTGTCTCCGTTGGCCATACTAGCTGGCTTCCCTGTATCGTTGGCTTTTCCTTTTCTCCTGGATCATTCCCATTAGCCAGCACACTCTATTGTTTGCACTGAAACATTGTCCTTGTTTGATTTCTCACCCCCTCTAGCTACCAACACCCTTAGCAAAAGTCCTCATATGAGTTGCTCCAAATCACAGTTCTCAATTCCAATCAAGATTTTGTCCTCCACATTGAGCTCATGCTGGTCAGGGCCACCACCAAATGCCATCTTTTCAAACCCAGTGAACACTCAGCACTCTCCATCTTCCTTGACCCATTGGTGGCATTTGACATGGTTGGTCACTTCCTGAAATCTCCATGGTTTCAGTGAAGCTCCATTCTCCTCTTCCACAACATTAACTTCTCTGCTTTTGTTTGTTCTTTGGGATTCGCCTCTTCCTGTGCTGTCTAAATGTTTTTGGTTCATTCTGGACTGAGTTTTAGATTCCCAATGTACAGTCTCTCCCTAGTTGGCTTTGCATTTCACTTAGTCTCATGGCTGAGAGTTCCAGTTTATATTTATCCTTGACCACCCACCTGGATGCCAGACCTGTTATCCAATTTACTACTTGGCATTACACTGGAATGTGGAGTAAGCACCTCAAATATACATATAAGTACTAGATTTCTCCCCAACTTCACTGCTCCCCATTTCAGAAATGATGCCAGCTGTAGTCCAGCCGTATGCTTTGGTTCTCCTCTTCACATCTTTCATTCAGTGTCTTGTTGGACGTATCCTTCAGAGACATCTGGAATTCAGTTGTCATAACTTCTGTGGTTGGTAGAATGGTGGCCCCCCAGATATGTCCATTCTGTAATCTCCAGAACCTATGAATGTCACTTACATGGCAGCAGGGGCTGTGAAGATGGGACCTGGTCACAGACTATAGGGGGAGATTGTCCTAGATTATCTGGGTCACATGAGTTCTTAAAATGGAAGAGGAAAGCTGAAAGTTGGGTCAAAGAGATTTGATGTGGGTAGCAGTCAACTGCTGCTGCTGGTTTTGAAGATGAAGAAAAGAAGCCATGAGCGTAAGAATGTGGCACCTTCTAGAAGCTGGGATAGCCCTCCTTTCACAGCATACAAGAAAACAGAGACCTTGGGTCTATAACTACAAGGAACTGAATTCTTACAACTCAAATAAACAGGGAACAGTTTCTTCCCTGGAGCATCCAGAGAGGAACGCCACCCTATCAACACTTCAATGGATGAAACTGTCCTGGACTACTGGCCTATAGAATTATAAGATAATAAATTAGTGTTCTTTTAAGGTATTAAGTTTGAGGTAACTTGTCACAGCAGCACTGGGAAACAAATACAGCCTCTGTTACTATCACCCTGTGGGATGTACCATCATCTCTCATTGGCAATAGTCTCCTACTTACTTCTACTCCACAAGATAACCAAAGTGGTATTTTATTTTTTAAATTTTTAAACATTTATTTATTAATTTGAGAAAGAGAGAGACCACAAGCAGGGGGAGGGGCAGAGGGAGAGGGAAAGAGAGGATCCTCAAGCAGGCTCCGCACTGAGCATGGAGCCCCAATGCAGGGCTTGATCCCAGGACCTTGAGATCATGACCTGAGCTGAAATCAAGAGTTGGATGCTCAAGCAACTGAGCCATCCAGGCATGCCCCAAAGTGATATTTTAATATATAAATCAAATCATGCCTTTCTCCTGCTCCTCTAAAAGCCTCTCAATACATTTAGGAAAAAATCCATTAAAAAAAAACTGGGTCCTCAAGTCTCTATATGTCTAATACCTGTGTAACTTTATGATCTTGAATTCTTCCAGGCTCCTTCCTTCTCATTTTTCTACAAGTACACTGGTATACTTGCAATTTCTAAAATATGCCATGCTTACCCCTGTCTTAGAGCTTTATCCTTCCAGTGCCCTTTTCTTGAATCCTTGCTTTTCTCTTAGATATTCACCAGATTAACTTCCTCATTTCACCAGGTCATGCTAACACAGCACCACCACAGGTAGGACCTCTCTGCCAACCATATTTATAATTGTGACCTGTCCTACTCTTGTCATCTCTATTCCTTTGTCTGCTGTATTATTGTTGGTAACATTTACTAGTATTCAAAATGAGTATTACAGAGTTCTTTCTTTGTTAGTTTAGTGTCTCTCTCTGCAACTGGAAAATAAGCTTCTTGAGGGTCCCTAAAAGTCTGTCTTATATATTGCTGTTTTGTGTGTTGCTGGCTAGAATAGCTTCTGGTATATAATAGGGGTCAATACATCTTTGTTGAATGAATAAATGAGGGGCAGTATCTGAGACTTTGATTTGATAAACCCATTTCTTCCCTACGTACCTTAAGTGCAAGGAGAAGGAATGAAGAGATATGTTCTCAATTTTCTACATAATTAATTCTTTACCAGACAGATCAACATGTCATCTGGCTCCCTGGATGAAGAAGGGTCTTTGTAAGGTTGTGGAAGACAATGGTTCTGGATTGGGATGGCATGTTGCACATCTCCTAACAGCAGAATCAGAGCCCAAGGGGCAAATCAAACAGGAGATCATTTGATGGGTCTAGTCAGCTTCTTGCTCAGGGTGACGGAGCTCAGAGTGTGAGAGGTCACAGCATTTTGCTTGCTCGTTTGGCTTTCTGCTGAACTCACAGAGTTTTTGAGTATAATGATGGCTGAAGAAGGTTTTTCCCTCCTCCTGTTTACAAAATGAGCTGGTACCATGCTGTCACAGCCTACAGGAAATGTCACTGAGCATGACCTTCCAATTAAGTCACACATCTAGCATCTCTCATTTCTGATGACATTGTTGAAATGCTGAGACATCAGGGCATGTGATGTTTAAAAAAAAAGAAAAACAAACTTATTCGTCGAACAACTCTTTCCACATTGGGAGGAAACTCCAGCAGGTTTGTCCGTGGGCCTACATGACCCGCAGAAGTCTTGTATCTCTCTGTCCGCATCCTTCCACCTACGCTTCAGGACCCCATGGCACAGCAGGGTTCAAGCTCCTATAGTCTTCTTTGTGTACATCATGAATTTTCTTATAGTTTTGACCAAACATTTTTAAATATATATATATTTTATTAACATATGATGTATTATTTGTCTCAGGGTACAGGCCTGTGATTCATCAGTCTTACACAATTCACAGTACTTACCATAGCACATGCCCTCCCCAGTGTCCATCCCCCAGCCACCTCAGCCCTCCCACTTCCTTTAACTCCACTTTGTTTCCTGAGATTGAGTCTCTTATGATTTGTATCCCTGTCTGGTTTCATCTTATTTCATTTTTCCCTCCCTTCCCCTATGATCCTCTGTCTTGTTTCTCAAATTCCTCCTATCAGTGAGATCAATAATTGTCTTTCTCTGATTGACTTATTTCGCTTAACATAATGCCCTCTAGTTCCATCCATGTCATTGCAAATGGCAAGATCTCAGGTTTTTTTGATGGTTGCATAATATTCCATATATATATCTCCCACATCTTCTTTATCCATTCATCTGTTGATGTACATCTAGGTTTTTCCATAGTTTGGCTATTGTGGACACTGCTGCTGTAAACACTGGGGTGCGTGTGCCCCTTTGGATCACTACATTTGTATCTTTGGGGTAAATACCCAGTAGTGCAATTGCTGGGCTGTAGGGTAGCTCTATTTTCAAATTTGAGGAAACTCCAACTGCAAAATAGAAATTTTAGAATAGAAATATAAATTTATCTTTATTTACCTACTCAAAGATAGTCGTTTTGTCTTGGTCAAGTTACTCTGCACGTACCCTTTTCCTGGATGAGATGTCATTTTGACATGCATGTTGACTTTTGTGTTTCTGCCTGTAGCAGTCTACAACTTAGAGGAGTCATGTGGAATGACAGGGTAATGGTATGTGATGACATTTAGTAGAGCTTACTGTGTACCAGGCTCTGTGTTAAGAGAAACACTTTATAGGTATAGTCCCTCATCTCCTAATTTCCTCACTTAAGTCCGGCTTCTGTCCGCAGGACAGCAGGGAATCAGTTCATGTCAAGGTCATCAGTGTATGCCATTTTGTTAAGATCCGTGAGAGCCATGTGTGTTCTCTCCCTGGCCCTTTTGGTAGCATCTGAACCAACTGACCACTTTCTCCTGAAACATTTTCCTCTTTGGCTTTCATGTTGTTTCATTTGCTTGATTTTCCCCCTCCCTCAAATTGCTTTTTTGTTGTTTGTTATTACCAGATGTCATGTTGGAGAAGCATGGTCCATGGCCTTTTTTCTCCTTCTATTTACTTTCTTTTTTTCCTTAGGTGATTCACTATGGTCCTATGCCTTTACACATCATCTATATGCTGATGACTTATAAATATATCTTCACACTCATTTTCTTCCCTGAGCTCTGGCTACTATGCCTCTCAAACCAAAAAACCCCAAATAGAACTTTTAGTGATCTCCACTATAAAATGAAAAAAATCTAGAAGCGATTCTTGATGCATCTTTTTGCATTAGTGCGACATCTGAATCCACTAGCAAGTCCTGCCATGGTATACTGGTATACATGGTATACTTCCCCAACTCATCCACTGGGTGCATGCCTATGGCTCCCGTCATGGTCCAAGCCACCATCACCTTTTGCCTAGATAACTGCCTTAGCCTCTTACCAGTCTCCTTGCTTTCACTGAAGCTCCAGTCTAAACAACACAGACTGTTTAAAAATTAAGTCAGATCATAGGGAAGCTCTATTTTTAATTTCTTTATGTAGTGAAAAGAAGGGCCATCTGTACCCCAATGTTTATAACAGCAATGGCCACGGTTGCCAAACTGTGGAAAGAACCAAGATGCCCTTCAACGGACGAATGGATAAGGAAGATGTGGTCCATATACACTATGGAGTATGATGCCTCCATCAGAAAGGATGAATGCCCAACTTTTGTAGCAACATGGACGGGACTGGAAGAGATTATGCTGAGTGAAATAAGTCAAGCAGATTGAGTCAATTATCATATGGTTTCACTTATTTGTGGAGCATAACAAATAGCATGGAGGACATGGGGAGATGGAGAGAAGGGAGTTGAGGGAAACTGGAAGCGGAGGTGAACCATGAGAGACTATGGACTCTGAAAAACAATCTGAGGGTTTTGAAGGGGCGGGGGGTGGGAGGTTGGGGGAACCAGGTGGTGGGTATTGGAGAGGGCACAGATTGCATGGAGCACTGGGTGTGGTGCAAAAAAACAATGAATACTGTTATGCTGAAAATAAATTAACAAAAAATTAAGTCAGATCTTATTTATTGTTTTGTTAAAACTATCCAAGAACTTCTCATTATACTTAAGGAAAACAAAGTCGTCCAAGGTCAAATTAATCTGGCTCTACTTTATTATTATGACTTCAGTTGTCACTCGCTGCCCTTTTGTTACCCACCCATGCACAAGCTCACTGGAATACCATGCTGCAGACTCCCTGGCCTATTTTTTCTTTCTGTGTTGGTCAATTTTGTTTCCACTTCAGGGCCTTTGTATTTGTTGGTCCTCTGTGTTGGACACTCTTTCCATATATCCCATTCAGATCTCAGATTTATGCTACCTTCTCAGAGAAGCTTTCCTTGTCTGGTTGGGAAACAGGCTCAGAGAGGCCCAGTAACTTGTGTGAGGCTGCTCTGCTGGTAATGTAACGTGTGTAAGTCTGAGCTCAGGTGGCCTGACTCCACTTCCTGTGGAGTGTGGTCGCCTGTATGGTGACCGCTATTGTCTCTGTCTTTGCTTTCTCATAATAGGGGCAGAGAATATAGTATGATTCAGGGATAGTTGGGGCTGCACTTGCAGAAAATACAAGGGATGGAAGGAAGCAGAAGAGATGAATTATGAGGAAGTGAGCCCAAGAGCATTTTTGGCAACCTTATCACAGGATTGGAATCAGAAATGACGATGGGAATGATAATAGAAAAGAGTGGCTGTATCAACTTCTCTGTTAGGTCACTTAAGTGTTCCTTTTGGGTGATCTCTACCTCAACCTTCTTGGGAGAGAGAAAGACAGATGCTTATGAGGTGCCAAGAAAAAGGTTTTTTATTTTTAATTTTTTAAAAGATTTTATGTATTTATTTGACACACAGAGATCACAAGTAGGCAGAGAGGCAGGCAGAGAGAGAGGAGGAAGCAGGCTCCCCGCCGAGCAGAGAGCCCGATGCGGGGCTCGATCCCAGGACCCCGGGATCATGACCTGAGCCGAAGGCAGAGGCTTCAACCCACTGAGCCACTCAGGCGCCCCAAGAAAGTGGGTTCTTATATAAACAGACTCAGATACCAGCATACTCTTCTAGAGCATGTACCAAGTTTAATAGTTTCCTCCCTGAATTTATGTCCACCTAGAACCTATATATATGACCTTATTTGGAAATAAGATCTTTGCAGATGTAATCAAGTTAAGACGAGGTCATTAGGAGAGGTCCTGGGTCCACAATAACTAGTGTCTCTACAAAGCTGGGAATTTGAACACAGAGATGCTGATGCACAGGGAGAAGGCTGTGCAAAGATAGGCAGAGACAGGAGTAAAGCAGCTAGAAGCCAACCTACTCCAAGGACTGCTGGCAACAACCAGACCTGGAAGAGAAAAGTAAGGACTTTCTGCTAGAGTCTTCAGAAGAAGCATGGTCCTGTTGATGCTTTGACCTCAGACATCTGGTCTCCAGAACTGGGAGAGAATACATCTCTGTTTTATAAACCATCTGCTTTGTGGTTATTTGTTATGGTAGCACCAGGAAACTAATATAGAGCCTCTCAATAATTGGCTACTATCAGAAGCTCAATATAAGTAAAATTTTCTTATTAAAGAGCTGACTTTCATTATTATTTTATTTAATTTTTTAAAAGATTTTATTTATTTGACAGAGAAAGAGTGAGAGAGCGCAAGCGGTAGGGGGTGGGCAGCAGAGGGAGAGGGAGAAGCAGGCTCCTTGCTGAGCAGGGAGCCAGATGAGGGGCTCAATCCCGGGACCCTGGGATCACCCTGAGCTGAAGGCAGAAGCTTAACTGACTGAGACACCCAGGCGCCCCTTATTTTATTTTTTTTTAAAGTGGTTTCTACCAATCTATGTGAATAGACAGTGCATTCACATGTTGCTCAAGTGAAAAATCAATCTGGGAATGTGTGAAAAGCACCTCCTTCCTCTGCTCCCATTTCTCCTCCCTATAGGCAACAATTTTTATTAGTTTCTTGTGTATTCCTCCAGGAAAATTTTGTGCATATGTAAGCAGTTCAAGGACATATTCTCCCCCTATTCAAAAAACGAATCATAGCATACTACATACTCTGCTTTGCACCTTGCTTTTTCACTTAATTATTTATCTTGGAAAACTTTCCATATGAATATATAAAGAGCATCTTGATCCATTTTTACAGCTGCAAAATTTTCCATTGTGTGCTTGGAATGATAATTTATTTAGGTGGTTCTCTCATGATGGTCATTTAGATGGCTTCCAGTATTTTGCTTCCCCTTCTTCAGGCCCTGGAAATCACCATCCTACTTTCCTTCTGTATGAATTTGACCACTCTAGGGACCTCATATGAGTAGAATCATACCATATTGTACTTTTGTATCTGGTGTATTTCATTAGCATGATGTCATCAAGGTTTTTCCATGTTGGAGCAGGTGTCAGAATTTCCTTCCTTTTTAAGGCTGAGGAACATTGCACTGTATGTATAGACCACATTTTGTTTACCCAATGATCCATGAATAGACTTTTGAGCTCTTTGGTTCTTGTGAATAATGCTACATGAACACAAGGGTTCAAATACATGTTCAAGGCCCTGATTACAGTCTTTTGGGTAAATATTCAGAAGAGAAATTGTTGCATCATTTGGTAATTTTATGTTTGAGTTTTTGAGGAACCTCCATACTGTTCTCATAGTGGCTGTGCCATTTTACATTCCTATGAATAGTGCCCCAGGGTTTCAATTTCTCCACGTTGTCACCTATACTTGTTATATTCTGATTTTTGGTAATAACCATCTTAGTGGGTGTGAAGTGGTATCTCATTATGATTAATGATTAATGATATCGAACATATTTTCATGTGCTTATTGGCCATTTGCATATCATCTTTGGAGAAATATCTATTCAAGTTTTTGCTCATTTTTAAACTGGATTCTTTTTGTTGCTGTAAAGCCCCCATAATTGCACTTTGTGCTGTTTTTGATTTTAAAAAATGTATAATAGGTAGTAGTTACAACATAACTACTTTTCTGCCTCACATTGAACGGAATTTATCCTTTCCTTTCCAGCTCAGAGATGTCTTGCCTCAGTGACTCTACTGCTCTGTGGTACAGGGAAAACTGAGGAGGCAGCTGTGGTGCAAACATTCAGATGTTGCATATCATTGAGCCAAGGCTTCTGACTTCTTGGTGTAAGATTTTTAGTTCATGTATTTAACATTTAATAAAGACCTGCTATATGAGCACTGTTTTTGCAGCTGACAAAACAAAAATGAACTAGAACTTGTCACTGTCTTTGCAGAACTTGTAGATAAAGAAACACATGACTGTAAGAGAGGGTGGAAGGACTCTAGGTCATGGGGAATGCAGGGAATGTCCTTTGGCATTACTCTGATTAGGAATGTCCTGGGCTCTATCACGTGAGTCAGAAGATTTAGAGGACCGTCACTCTATCAGATAACGATAAATTAGAACCAGAACAAAGGCTATTTCAATGTTTCCATCCCAGTCACCTTCTTATGGGCTCTTCAACTACAAAATGGTACAAAGGTGGACATGAATTCATAAAGTGAATGTCACGAGAGTAGAGACTAATTGATCTAACTAAATTTTTCTTGAGCATTTACTGGATGCCCAATATTGTGCTAAGGCAGGGGCCTTAGAAGAATTAGAAAATTCTTCTCTGATCTTCTCCATGTCAGCCCCGTAGTAAGTCTACCTCCTAGGGTGAGACTGACAAAAGTATGGCATATGGTGCTTATGATAGACATCACTAACTGATGGTGACTTTTTCCCACTTAGCCCAGTGGTAGCTTCCCAACTCAGGGCCACCAGTCAATAAAGTTGGCATTGTGGATTAAATCCATTTGTTATTTTGTTGCTGAGGGTCTCCATTTGGGTCTCCCAAATTTAAGGGTCTCTATTAGTGTCTGCTGCTTGGAGGAGAGGAAACTTTGGTGCTTCAGGGAATAAAGACAGAGAGGCTGCTTTCCTCTGGACCTGGATCCTGGTGAGTCAAGGTTGCCACCTCTTTTGTCCTCTCAAGTTTATAATTTTTCTTTGAAAAAATATTGTGTTTAAGACTAAAAGCTTCAGAGTGCTCATCTCTGAAGAGAAACAGTCATTGCAGGCTTTCGATTGACTGATGTGTTCACACAAGTGTTTGTATTCTGTTCGTCTGTGTATCTCCAGCTCCTGCTCTAGTGCTTGAGACATGAGGGAGCTCAGAGAACATTAGCTCAATGAATGACTGAATTTATAGGAAGCCAGAGTCTTTAGCCTACCCATTTGGTTAGATAAGAGTACACGCAGACAATTAGTAGTATAATTACCAAGTAACTGCTTCCCAGGCAAGCAGGAAAGCTCCCAGATAGGACTGCTACTTGGGAGCTGTGTATTGAGGCATGCATTCATGCATTTATTCATTCTGTACATGTTGGGTACTTGGGGCAGACCAAGAGAAGGATCCCCAACCCCATGGGACTTCCAGTCTCGTTGAGGTGATATACCTTCAACAAATAAATAGAGAGCTACAAACTGGATAAATACTAGGAGAGAGAGATTTCAGGAAGGATGGGGTTTAGATGGGGTGTAAGGGTTGGCTGGTGACGAGGTGGGGTGGAGCTTGGCACTCAGTCCTTCTCCTGGAGGTCTTCTGAGCGGTGACATATGTCCCCACTAGGAAGGACCAAGAAGCACAGTGTTGTGCTGCTCTCTTTGCATCCAAGGCCCCCGGGTTCTTAGGGCAAGCTACTCTCCTCCATGAGTATGTGGTCTGTTATCTAACATGCTCTACCGGCGGTGGGATCCTAGTGAGCTTTCCAACATCATTAAAATTTCATGTGCTCAGACTTTGGTTCCAAAGAGGCAATAAACTAAATATTTAAGAGGACCCAGGATTAAAGTAGACAGACAGCTCCAAAAAGTCTCCTACTTTGTAATTATAAAAATTAGCATAGTTTCCACTTCATAAAAATGTACTCTTACAGGGTTTATTGGTTTTTCACTTTATGGTGGCTTAACTAAATCTGAGCCCTCAGAGTTTGGATTTAAAAAAAAATTCCATAAAAATAGTGACTTCATTCTGTTCTATTTAAAGCTTTAATTTCTTTTCTCCATTTTATGAAACAATTTTAATTTTATGTCAGACTTCAAATCCTGGTAAGACTTTGGAACCTTGATTCTATTTGATTGGCTTCATTCTTCCCTCCCTCCTTCTCTTCTCTTTCTTTTTCTTTCTTCTCCCTCCCCCATTCCTTTCTTTCTTCCTCTTTCCTTCCTTCCTTCCTTCCTTCCTCCCTCCTTCCTTCCCTTCCTTCCTTCCTTCCCTCCCTCCTTCCTTCCTTCTTTTCTGTTCTCTCCCTGTCTTTGCAAGACATAGAATTTGAATCTACTCCTCAAAATTAAACCCTAAAAAAAGTGAAATCCCATCTTCTCTTTACTAACAGACACTAAAAAGTTTTCTAGTTATCTCTGGGGTAAGACAAAAGAGAGCATTTTAGAATCTTCTCTACAAATAAGGATACAAAATGTTTAAAGATTAATTGTTAGTAATTTTCCCTTCATGTGACCATAATATTGACTTCTAGGAAGTCAATATTCAGTCAATTTTCCATTTGCTTGTATATAATCAAGTCCTCCCACTATCTATTTTTCCTCTGTGGTATCAGATATTTGGGCTACTTGCTGCTTCCTTGGCTGCGACAGTACTTCCTGAATGTCTCTGTCAGAGTGGTCTTTGAGGCACAGGGACAAGGTGCATGTCCCTTGGTTTCTGGGGATAGTACAGGGATGCTTACCAAAGGCACAAGACTTTTGTGTGGTCTCATATTTAGTTTCACATTTCCCTACATTTGTATTTGTAGTATATTCCTATTTGTTTTAAAATGTTTATTTCTCCAAACCTTCAAGTAACCTTGATGTATTTAGATGCTCTATTAAGCACATGTGTCCTACAGCTGTGTGTCTGAAGAACAGCAGGTACCTGGCCCAGATGAGCCACAGAGCATCTGGCTATGGGACTCACAAGGTTTATTGAGTGTTCCAGGCAGGGGGTGAAAACTGAGCCTGATCTTCTCACGTTGCCCCAGGACCCAGCAACCTGAAGTCCTGACTGTGAACACAGCCCTGCTCCCTCACCTCCCCCATGTGGCTCCTCAAGTGTTCCCACATGAATCAGCAGGAGACTGGAGGAGGGAGGACCGCCGACACCTGGCCCAGCCAGGGCACCATTTGCGTTTGTGGGCTGTATCTTCTTCCTGAGAGAAGGTGCCAGAGGCAAGCCTTTTCGATATCCTTTCACATCTCCAAATGCCACTTCCTGCCTGAGGCTTCATTTATTACCCCAGCTAGAGTCGGGATCCCCCTCCCTCATATCCGCTGGCAAAAGCAAGTTGCAACAAAACCAAAGGAGGAGACAGAGTTAAAGGGAAAGTGATGGAATTAGAGAATCATTATTTTGTCGTTGTCACTAACTGACTCAGGTGAAAACCATGGGATGAAAAGCTGGGGAGAAGCGACCTCACACTACCTCAGATTAGCACCCCTCAGGTTCTTTATTAATCACAGGAGTAACTTCCTTGTCCAGCGCAGCCACCTGTCAGCAACAGAGTCATGGGAGGAGCTGACATCATGGGCTCCCACTCTGATGCAGGGAGAAGGGCATGGCATCAAATATTAATATTCCGGCCCAGCATGCTGAACCTGAATCTAATAAAGGGGACACAATGGGCAAAATCAGACTGCTTGACCGATGTTCTATGAAACAACTGGCCCAGAGACTTAAAAAATATGTTGTTAATGAAAACAAAAACACAAACAGAGGCAAGGGATCTACCTGTCCTAGGTAAAAGGAAACAAAAGAGGCATGAATATTAAATACATTGGTCCTTGATATGGTCTCAGATGACTGGGCATTTGATAATATTATTTATTGTTATTTGTATGTATATTTGTTAATATTATTGTATACTTGAATTATTGAATATTTGATAATGTTATTTATCTGTGTTAGATTTCTCAGGTTTGACAATGATACTCAAATTATGTAGGAAAATGTCCCTTTTTTAAAAGAAACATTTGGGGATGAAATCTTTGGGGATGAAGGGTTAACCTTCATCTATACAAGATGATGGGAATTTTTGTGTGGGGGGGCTTATATGAGAGAGCTGCCCAAAGAACTTGAAAATAATGCAATAATAAGGCTTTTATAATAGAGGCACAAGCTTTTAGATGACAAAGTTTTTATGAAGTTATGTTTTAAGGATATAAACATGGGTAATAGAAAGGAGAAGAGCATTTAAGTCAGAGAGGTCAATTTTTTTTTCAGAATAATTCATTTATTCAAATTTTAGGAACCTTGCGTTTTTTCCCTCATTTTCATTTAACCAGGGAAGCATTGATTTATTTTATAAAGGGGCTCAGTGATGATGAGGAGGGACTCTCAACCTTCCCATCAGATCCCAACAAAGTCCTGAGACATTCACAGTCTTTTTCTCGGGTACTCCACAGTTTGTTGCTTTTGTGAACCCATCCTGGATGGAGATGGAGGCATATGGCTTCTTTAGTGAAGAGTTAGACCAGTCAGTGGGGTACTACTCCCCTCCTCTTTGGAGGATGGGGTTTTCTTTAGTGGGGTCTCCTCATGAGTCTTGAGTCTTGAGTTCTGAACACTTCTAGGTTGGACTCTAGGCAGATGGGGACTCCTGCTGCTGCTGAGGAGGCTCCAGGTGGAAGGGTCAGCACTGTTCCTAGGGGTACATGGGAAAGCAGGCACCCCACACATAGTTCAAACCCATTATCAGCTGAATGGTCAGCTGACCGTCTTCTTAGCTCACTGGCAAAGCAGGCACACCTTGCCATATGAGCACTATTTCTTCTTGGAGACAATGCAGTTGTTCTCACCCATTGAGAGGGATGTCACCCCTATTATGTGACTTTGTTGTTGCTCCCTTGAAAACAATAAACCCTGGCATCATTATGCCCAGGAGTGTTTGGCTTCTTTCCAGGACCAGCTTCCATTACAAGAGCCTCTTCACTGGCTGTGAATGAGTTTGTCTTTGTCCACAGGGAGGAGGACACTATTCTAAGGAGGTTGTTTTACCTCTAAATCTTTCCCAGTGATTGAAACAGTGGCAGTGGTTCCCACTTCTTATGTTTGTAAGTCATTGGGGGATGTAATAAAATTAGACCATAACCTCATACTAAATCCCATGTATCGGGTTTTGTTTTTGTTACTGTTTATGATTCATAAAAATTTATGAATTTCTTTTAATTCTAGTCTGGGACATGGAGAGAGCCTCCCCTTCTCTCCCAAGTTCATGGACCAGTTTGGGAGAGGGGCTGATGGATGTATTCACAGGGCACACTGTTGTCTCTTACACTGTGTCCCAATGATTGACTTATTTGAATATTTAAATTTTACTTTATATTCATTTTTTGAATAGGAAATACATTTGCAAGACTCAAAATTCAAAGCAATGTGAAAGGTGCACATGGAAATGCTTCCACCCATCCCATCTCCCACCTGCCTTGTGCTGTGATTCTCCACTTGCCCTCAATGTCCATTCTATACTCTCTGCCCACTCAGCCCAGAAGCTGCCTTCTGGAGTGCACTGACTAGGCTTCTTGGCCATCTGCCAGGGGAAGATGTTGACAGGGTGTGGGACAGTGCTGTGGGGAGCCTGGGGGCCATATGCATATACAGTCTTACTCCCCTTCTTAGATAAAAGGCAGCACACTCTTCACCGGACAGTATATCCTGGAGGTATAGCACGTCAGTGCATAAGGAGACTCCTCCTGTTCTCTCTCCTTCTCTTCTTCTTTTTCTTCCCTCCCTCCCCCTCTCCTTTCTCTTCTGCTCTAGTCCTGCCTGAATTAATGAAGTTTTTGTTTACACCTGTTGTGTGTGTGTGTGTGTTGGGGTGGATGGAAGGCAGGTTGCTTTCCTATGATGTGGTCCCACTCAGTGGGAGAGGGAATCTGTGGTTGGGTTTGGATGTCCTCAAATCTACCTTCAACACCAGGATATTTAGGAGCCAGAGAGAAAAAAATGTTGGGGGAGTGGCAGAGGAGACGGGAAAGATGGGGGCAGAAAGTGGGGGCAGAGGCGTTTTTGACCAGAGTGGGTTGGCACTTCTGCTTCACCTTTGCAAATCTTCCTCCTTGGCCCTTCAGTCTATGAGCTGTGAGCCATGGGGAATCCTCAGTTCTCTGACCTCAGTATGTGCTTGTGGTCCAATAGAGGAGCTAAAAAGCAACCTGTATTAGGGTCTATCAAACAAACAAACAAAAAAAAACCGTTTTAGCTATATTTAACTCAGGTTTTAATTTATTCATGGGGCTGATGGCCTCCCAGCATGTTGTCCATCTGGCATCGCTATCTGGGAGCACTATTTAATCTGAGGAGCTGAAAGCCTTTGACCCCCTTCTACTTTCCATTCCCAGTGGCTGACTGACTTACTCTTATCGAGTAAGAGTTACCAGTTCAGTTTCCCTTCCAGGAAAGGAAGGGAAGAAAATGGCCATCCTAGAAAAAAGTGGGAGGCTATTCTAGAAGAAGGTTTTGGGGGAGAAGTGACGAGGTATAAAGAACTCAATAAGAGCATTGGAAAAACATTGTTCTTCACTGGGAAGCTCTGCCAACATGGGAACTGTAAGGTCATGAATGAGGAGAACCCCCTTGTTTTCCCACCAGGGAATGTTTTTCTTCGAGATTTTTGAGTGTGCAGGAAACCCATCTTGACTTGGAGGTGAGCAGCACAAGCCATTCTTAATTGCATTTGGAGAACCAGGCTCTGTCAGGGGCAAAGTAGGTACGGACTTCTGGGGATAACAGTCTAGAAGGGGATCTTAGGCAGGATTTAACTTCCAAAGGTGGCCAGCTTGCCAGCAGCTTCCTTTTGCCCTGGGGTTGGGTGCCTTTCCTCCTGAAGTTATTTGGAAGGACAGCCCCTAAATCCAGAGCCCTGGTGAGCAGGTGTTGGCAACGGCTCTCCTTGCACCAAGTGTCTCGGAACTAGAAAGGAAGAGTGGAGGCAGAGGTATACTTTTATCATCATCCCTTCTAAACTGCAAGAAATAATTATTGAGGCCTTTTTAAAACACATTAATTCCCTTGTCTGATAGAGATTGAAATTTGTTAACTGATAATTAATGTCTTTTTTACCTTTTAATTTAAAGTTAACTACCAGTGGAAAGTGCCAAGGAAAATTCTTGTGCTGTACCTAGTCAGTTAATGCTTCTGTGCTTTTTTGACCCGTGGCCAGTTGGAGGGCCAGGCGGTGGCATCTGTTTGCAAGTCACAGATTAGGGGCTTGGGAGCTTGAGATAAAAGTTATTTCTTTCATGCAAAATTATGCAAAAGGTAAGGTTGAAATAATTAAAATGAAAGGCATGTCCAAGTCCATAACCCCTTGAGCTACCAATCCCAGCCCAGCTTCCTGATTGCTGGAGAGGAGAGAAAAGCTTTGCTTTGTCTTCCTGAGGATGACTGATGAGTCATCGTGGATAACAGCTTTCTCCAGAATCTTCCATAAGTGGAGGACAGCTGGCCACCATGCTCAAAGTCTCCATTGGGATGATACCTCTTTTTTGTCCGGTTGTCATGAGCACCACAGATGGTGTTTAAAATTTCCCCAAAGGATACTTTCTTCCCATCATTGTTTATACCCTTTAATGACACGTACTGTGCTCTGTCCAAGGTCGGGGGGCAGGAGGAACATATGATGTTCTTACCTAGAGGTTATTTTTTTATTGTATTTTGCACCATCCAAGTTTAATTTAGTTCCTTTGTAGTTCCTTGTAGGATTCATATTTACCGTTTATTGGCCCTTATTATGTGCCAAGCACCTTGCTAAAGACCTGAGATGTTGGTTTGAACCTTGTGAAATTGCAAATATTCAAGTGTCGGACCTATAAAACTGGGCATTTCCTGTACGGTTCAACTGAATACCTGATGTCATCTAGTCCTCACAATACATCTAAGGGGGGAGGCATCATTTAATTTGCTTTGGATGGTGAAGAGCCACGGTTTGAGGGAGGTTTTGGTGTTTGCTTCAGGCTGTGTGGCTGGTAGGCTGGCAGAGCCCGCAGTCTTATTCTAAATAGCGTATGCTGTTTTCACCTTGCTCTGGGGCTCAGGACCCACACCCGTGTGTTTCAAAAAGCTTGGACTAAAATTCAAGGATTTTCAACAGGATGCAGTGCTGTATGCTGAGAAGACACTTAAAGGGGGCTGGTTTGTGTCACAGTGACTGGGAAGGGGGGGAGCTTTTGGCATTTACTGGATAGAACAAGGGCACTCAGTGTCCTGCAAGGTGTGGGGAGGTCCTAACAATGATCAGTCATTCTGCTCTAATGCTAATTGCTTTCTTTTTAGGGACATGGGCCAAATGAAGGCCAGGTTTCTTCAAACAATAGAATCTGAGCCTTCAAAGGTGAGAGTTTCTTTCTGTGTGTAGCTGATAGGCTGTCTGATCAGCACCACCCTTTTTAATTTAATTTTTTCAGGGTTCCAAGATTCATTGTTTATGTACCACACCCAGTGCTCCATGCAATAGTTGCCCTCCTTAATACCCACCACCAGGCTCACCAAAGCCCCCACCCTCTCTCCCCTCCAAACCCCTCAGTTTGTTTCTCAGAGTCCACAGTCTCTCATGGCTCGTCTTCCCCTCTGATTTCCCCCACTTCACTTTTCCTTTCACTTTTCCTTTCCTTCTCGTAGTGTCCTCCGTGTTATTCCTTATGCTCCACAAGTAAGTGAAACCATATGATCAGCCCCTTTTTGAGGATGGGCTGTGTTTGCCTCCAGGCCCATGATTCTCTCATGGGGCCATTTTCCCCAGACTTAGTCAAGCCATGCAGGGGTGGGCACCTGGCCAAGCTGGGCTAATTTCTAGGAGATACAACCACATATACACACAGAAACCCTCGGTGGCAGGAACCACACATGTGAACGTGGGCTTGTGGGTGGTCATCTTCTATTCATACGTGATCTTGAGGAGCTGGGAAAGCCAGTTCATGAAGAAAGAGGGTAGAAGCCGATCCTCCATAACTCCTGGTCCCCTGGGGGACTCTGGGTCCCAAGTCCAGCCTACTTTGTAGATCATCTGCCTTCTTGTCTTTGGGTTCTAGGAGGCAGGCTGCTTCCTTGCAATCAGTCTTTCTCTTTGGCTTAAGCCAGTTGGAAATGTCTGCTAGTTGTGAAACTAAGATAAACCCAAGCAAGAGTGACACCTGCTCTGCCTTTGTCCACACATGACAGAATGTGAACAAGGAGCCATGCTTCAGACTCCCTCTTTAGAAGATAAAGTTATCCTTCATGCAAATGAGAAGACGCTCATCTTAATTTGACTCCACAGGAGGTTAATATTTTTAGAGTAGAAAAACTTAGCTTTCATTATTCAAGGTGAATTTTCCATAATGAAAAAGGCAAATTACCTGTGAAACTGGCAGCTGTTATTAATTCAACAATTTCCAAAGTTGTTTCCCTACTTAAAAACATTTTTTTCCCCTTTGAAATCCTTCTTTGAAATTGGTCTTGTTATTTGTCTGGAAATTTATCCAATATTCACCTATTTATTGTGCAGCTAATTTTCATAAAATGGAAATGCATTATAATAATTGAACTTCATTATTTCAAAGTAAGAACATGGGTACTTCCCACATCAAATAACTATTGCCTATGAATGCTTTTTATCCTGTGGATTTTTTGTGGGCAGTAAGAGCAGCTGTTTGCCTTGTGTTCAGATCATCATTGCTTAAGCATCCCAGTTTAATTATCTTCAAGGTTTTATCTTCATCAAAGTCACTGAGCTACTTGGAAATAATAGTTCCAACATCGACTAATAGAATTATTTATGAAAAAAATCCCATCCTCAGATGCTGAAAGGAACCATGACAGCAGTAGACACCTATACCACTCTTCTTTTATGTTTTTTAATTATAAGTATTAGATCCTATCATTACGGAAAAAGGATTACTTCTTTTATTTAAAAAACGGAATGTGCCTGTTATGCAATGGAAATCAGATTCTCAGCTTATCAGGAACTTGGGGGAAATTCTTTATCTGAGAATATCCTGGAATTTTTTTTGTTGTTGGAGTCGACTGTCCAGGTGACTCATCAGGGTTCTAGATAACTTCTAATGTTTTGGATACAATCCAGCTCCTGCAAAGCCCTGGATGCACCCCAGCTTCAGTCTGGATTATTTGTGTCTGAACCCACTTCATTCATTTATCTTTGTTCATACCTCAGGGAGCAAGAGGCCAGCCTCTTGAGTAGAGTCGGGATTTCTCATGGTCCAAAGTCTAGTGATGGCAGTGTGTGTGTGTGTGTGTGTGTGTGTGTGTGTGTGTGTGTGTGTATGAGAGAGAGAGAAAGACAGAGAGAAAGACAGAGAGACTGAGAGACACACACACACAAAGAGAGAGAGAGACAGCTCAACAGAATAATAACTTCCACAAATACGTCTGTGTTTTAATTCCCAGGACATGTGAATATGTTACCTTTCATGGCAAAGGGACTTTGCAGATGTTATTAAGTTAAAGATTTTGAGGTGGGAAGACTTTCCTGGATTATCCCCATGGGCCCAACGTGATCACAAAAGTCCTCCAGGATCTTACTAAGATAGTTTATGGAGAGGATGGTGAAGCCCAGGGAGAGGATGACACAGATGCTCTCTTTGATCAAACTCTAGTCAGGCCCTCCGAGCCCTCTTTTTGACTTAGCCTCAATCTTGGATCATAAAAAGTACAGACTCTCAGCACAGATGACTTCCCTTGGCAGGCCACACTAAGGGACTTGAATAAATACTAACATAATTTCTAACAGCTCAAGGGTGTGTCTCTAGGATGATGACTGCACCCTCTTTTTTTTTTTAAAGTGGCTTTTTAAAAAAAATTTTATTTCTTTTCAGCGTAACAGTATTCATTGTTTTTGCACCACACCCAGTGCTCCATGCAATCCGTGCCCTCTCTAATACCCACCACCTGGTTCCCCCAACCTTCCACCCCCCACCCCTTCAAAATCCTCAGATTGCACCCTCTTTTTTTTTTTTTTTTATTTGTCAGAGAGAGAGGGAGAGAGAGCAAGCACAGGCAGACAGAATGGCAGGCAGAGACAGAGGGAGAAGCAGGCTCCCCGCCAAGCAAGGAGCCCGATGTGGGACTCGATCCCAGGACGCTGGGATCATGACCTGAGCCGAAGGCAGCTGCTTAACCAACTGAGCCCCCAGGCGTCCCAGATTGCACCCTCTTAAGTCCTGTCTGAGAAAGCTCAAGGCTGCCAAAACCTGGTGATGGGCAGATAGGCCTCTGGATCTCCTGCTAGAGCTGTTATTTTAGAAAGTTGCCATTCATAAATTCTTTCTCTGTCCCCTTTTACATGTAATTCTTCGATCAGACAGAGCTGTCTTCTCAAGGACCTCAAAGCTGTCCTGGAGCAATACTCAAGGAGATAACTCTTTGCTTGCTCTTACTTCTGGTCCCTGCAGGAGGGTAGGGTCTTAACTTTAGTGGATGACCTGCCCTAACCTGTACCAAAGCCCTCTGTCCTGAAGACATGTGAAGTTTGTTTCTCTGCAAATAAGCACCAGTGAAAAAATCTGAGTGGTCTAGTCACATGGACCAACCCCATTTAATACCACTTAGTGTCTCTTTTTACCACCTACAGGCCTTTAAGAAGTCTCCTGATTTCTGTCTTTGTAAAGTTGAGTTCAGTTCTTGTTGGACCCTTTTCTCTATTTTGCAATAATTACTACTGGATGAAATCTGTCCTTAGCACTTCTAGTGTCTAGCTTGTTTGTCTCTAACAAGCACAAAGGGAAGACAGTGCAATTCCATCTGTTGACCTCCCTCAGTCCTTTAGACCATCAGAGCTCTGCTGCACCCAAGAGGGACAGACTCACACCATTCTTTCATCCAGCACCCATCTTTCCTCAGTCCCTCCTCATGGCAAAAATTCTCCCTCCTTCTGAAGTCTCAAGCCAAAGCCCCTTCAGAGATGGATGAGGTGAACAAAACTTAGCCACTGTTGAAGGGAGGCAGGGATTAACGCAGCCAGGCAAAACTTCCTCGTTGGCCATGCCTCTGTGTCCAGATTGAGATAAATACTCCTTCTTGTCTACTCTGGACACTGTGCTCTGGTTTTCCTGACTTCCTGAGGTGAGTGACCTCAGTGATATCCTGGTCTGATACAATAACCACACCAGGCATTCAACTGGAAAGGTACAATGGCCACTCACAGAAGGTGCATTTCTGGCAGATGTGCCTTGGGTCAGCTCTCAGTTAGCCAGTCCTAGTACCCATGGATTCCCTCCCAGTTAACCTGTTAGTTCAGTCATCTGTAAGAATTCTCCATGTGTAATAAGTCATCCAGAGTCTCAAAAAATCCAGGTCTTCCTCTTCAGCCAATATCCATGATTATTTCCCTTCTCTACCTTGAGAAGCAACCTGGCTTCCTGACTCCAATGTTTTGACCTAGCTGGCACTGCCTACCTCCTCTCGTTTGAAACATAACTCACCTACTCATAATTTGAGGCCATTTCTATTCCTTGGCTCTGGGCCTCTCTGTCCCCTGCACTCAGCAGTTCTTTGGGAGAACTTCAGGGAAACTTCTCCTGGCTCCTCCCTTACTGTGTCTGGACTCCTCCCATCTCCTCTGGTCCTTAGTCCTCCCATGCCAAACTACAATGGTGAGTGTCACTGGCCTGGCACAGAGCCACTGTCCCTTCTCACTGCTGGGCCCCTCGCTTCTCCCAGGGGTAAAGCCCCTTCCTGTAGCTATTTACCTATTCCCTAGATCTCTACCACCCTCGGCTGGTCTTCTCACTTGTTTCTGGCTACTCTTCCAGTAGTTCACATGCCTTATGTAGTTCTAAGTAGTTTTAAATGGCACTAGAGATCAGGGATGCGCAGGACCCTGAAGCATTACTTGTCTCCAAGGATCTTATTAAAGGCAGGATTATTACAGTTAAGGCACATGTGTTCACGCAGGACTGGGCAGCGAGCTTGTCCACACTACAGTGTTTTGGGTAAAGATGTTGCTGTGGATGACATTCTGACCCTTATTGTTCAGGGTCATTGAATGGAATGGTATCACCCAAGATGTTTTTGACTTGTAGGTACATGGTTGCAGAATCTACTTTCTCCCCTTTTTTAGGGAAAGAGAGGTGGGGGGAGGGGCAGAGGGAAAGAATCTCAAGCAGACTCCCCACTGAGTGTGGAGCCTGATGCAGGGCTCGATCTCATGACCCTTAGATCATGACCTGAGCCCAAATAAAGAGCCAGATGCTTAACCAACTGAACCACCCAGGAGCCTCTGTAGATGGTATTTCTCAGAAAGGAATAAAGGCTTTTTCTGGTCAATTTCTCTCTATGATGAAAATGGCCTTGCTTTTTGGGATCCAAATATATGATGGCATCATGCATTTTTAAGCTTCATTCACCACGATTATGGTTTTGTCAAAATATCTCATTTATGAGGCTAGTAACTCAGGCTGCTCTGGTGGAACATTTTGCTTGCTGCCCTCCACCCCAGCTGCTTAATTAGGGAATTAAATTTTTCCAAAGACTTTTCGTTCCCTGAGTTTAATTGACTGAGATTTTCCCTAATTTTACAATATTGGTAATAAGTTTTTCAGCATGATTTAGCATTTGAAATTATTTAAAGCAAGCATTCATATTAAATGGAAAGAACTTATCACTTTCTGTGCTAATGTTTTATAGCCTTGAAAGAACCAAAATGACATGAAGGTTTTGCAGATTGATTTTGGACATCATTTTTGCTCTCATTTGGAAAGATATTAGCACGAATTAACAGCATTCTATCGACACATGTGTTAGGTCCAGATAGGGGGCCATATATAAATTCTTCTCTCATGACCCACTTAAATGCTGTACAATTTAACGCAGCAGAAGGTGCCACTGGGAATACATTGTGGTTGTTTACTTTCTGTCTAACTCTTTCCCCAGCATCCACCCAAGACATACATACATATACACACACACATACCCCGAAAACTTTGTCCTGTTTGTGCGCATAACCCCTAGTACAGGGATGATTCTATCAATGAGCAGAACAAGAACAGTGGTATCCAAATCTTAATACACCCAAGAAGAAATAAATTTTATAAAATTTGACCACCATAAAAACTTGTTCTTAAGGAGAAAGAGTTGGATTGTCTGAATTCAGGGAATTGGAAGTCAATATTGTGGGTAACAACAGCTACATTACCCATTTCTCTGGTGTTTTTATTTCCAGATCACTTGGAGATTCTCATGTAGACAGGGAGATGTGAGATTCATTTCCTCCCACATGACCCATGTTGCCTTCTCTGGGTCACTCTCATGATCATGGACGGACATTGATGTTTATTTATGACCCTACTGATCCCTTCCTAGCCCCTGAATGAACAGTTCCTTTGATATCAGTGAGTCCAAGCACATTACCATGCATGCTGCTGTGCAGTCAAGCACACAAATTCTAGAGCCAGACTGCTTCTTTCTAAAAATAAGACTTCACGGTTACTAACTGTGGGACTCGGGGCAAATTACTAACTTCTCTGAACTGCACGTTCTTTGAAAAAAAAATGAGGTTAATAAAATTGCCTATATTACTCAATTTTGTAAGAATGAGATGTAATAAGGCACCTACATCAGGGGCTATACCGGTTGGGTCATTGGGAGGTAGAAGTCACAGACAAGATTTCATAGAACGGGGGCGCCTGGGTGGCTCAGTTGATTAAGTGACTGCCTTCAGCCCATGTCATGATCCCGGAGTCCCAGGATCAAGTACTGCATTGGCCTCCCTGCTCAGCAAGAGAGTCTGCTTCTCCCTCTGACCATACCCCCTCTCACGCTTTTTCTTGCAAATAAATAAATAAATAAATCTTAAAAAAAAAAAAGAGTTCACAGAACAGTTGATAATGAGGTGTAAAATTGCTGAATTGCTGACTGAAGGGTCAAAAAGAGAACACCAGTGTGTCACAGCGGTGGCAGTTGAAGGCAGCTACTGCCCCTGGGCCTGGGGAAGAGAGGGAAGAATTTGGGATTATTAAAATTTAGAAGCTTAAAGGAAAGACCTCAAGGAGCTGGAGTTTAGACTCCTGGCATCTCTGGGGGGAAGTGTGGTGAGGTTGATTCTGCAAATATTGGGGAAAACCACAAACTAGATCCAGGTTGGAGGTAAGAAGTGCTGCCACCAATGGGAACAGAGATCAAGCAGGAAGGAGCAAGAAGGAAACAGGAAGAAACACACCTGTCCTTCCTCCTCCAGCCTCGTGGAATCCTGACCTACCGTGCTCTCTCTTGGCTGATTCTGGAAGGGAGGGACTGGCCAACCTGAAGTGTGGTTTGCAGAATCCCAGGCGTAGAATCATAGACTGGGGACATACGAAAGAGGCGCTACCAATCCCACCATCTCTGCAGTTCATTCCCATGACACGAAGGGATCCTGTTTTCCTCCTATTTTTGTAGGCCTGGTTAGTTTTGGTTGCCTGACATTATGAATGCCATATTATGGGGTGGTTTACTCTGGGACTAATTGAACCCTATTCCTAAGGCAGGGCTTCAATCCAATGCCTGTGTATTTCAAGGTCACACCATTTTTGTTAGTGGGAACAGGAATGACTTCAGTTCTGTGAGATCTCCAGGAACTGTCCAGTGTCTCTCCCCAGAACTGGGAAGTGTCCTCCACTTTGGCTCCAGGGGGTATATTTTGCACAGATCAGTATTCAGTCCCAGGCACAGGGAACCCCTCTAGGGCTCTCTCACTGCAGTAACCGCTCTGCTAGCCAGTCTTGGTCTCCCTGGTGCCCCCTGGAGAAAGCAATGCCCTCGATGTGTTTTTCAGACTTAAGGGTATACCCACTCCAGCCCTCTGTCGAACCTCGGCTGCTATGAGATGGGACTCTGTTCAAGGTGATGTTAAGTAATATTCTTGTCAGTGGATCAGAATCTCTTGAAGCCTCCAGTGGTGCTGGAATTGGATAGAAAGAGGCCTATGGGCATTGAAGGAAACTCATACCAGAATATATGCCTATTCCAGTAAGGCAAATTACTGTCTCTTCCAGGGTAGAAGGGGTCTAAAGGTTTCAGCCTGCAACCAAAGGGCTGGCTGGTCTCCTTGAGGGACGTTGTCTTATCAGGGGCTCACACCTTCTGATCCTCCTTCCAAATAAAGAAGGAAGAAGACACACTTGCCAGATCAATGACCACATACCACGTACCTGAGGCTATGTTTATCTTCTCTGGCAGAGATACCATGTCTGGCACAGTAGTTGTAATTTGGGTTGCTATCTGGTTGGGATCATGCAATGCTACTGACATCTTCCAGGGTCCGTCTGGCTTCTGTAGAGACCAAGATGGTGAACTAAGTAAAGATCAGTTAGAAACAACCAACCTGGCATCCTTTTGCTCTTTAAGGGTGGCAATGACCTCTACTATTCCATTGGCCTGTGATGCTGGTTTTTAATGATCATTTTGGCTGAGGTGGGGGTGGTATCAGGGTTTTTACTTGGCTTTCCCCACAATGAAAGCTCTTACTCCACAGGCCATGGATCCATCATGGAGATTCTACCAACAGTCCAGTATGTCTCTTTCCAGCGGACCCACGTTTTGTTGTGGGGGAATCCGTTGTTGTATAGGAATCCGTGTGTACTCAGCTTCCTTATACTCCCACTTGGACAGAGAGCCTGGTGCTTTGAGTTCCCAGTTTCCGCTTGCACCCTGCATTCAGTGGCCCTCTAATTTTTGGGGGTTCTCTTTCTTATTGTACAACTATTCAAGAAAATGATCATGAATCCTTCTGAGGAATAACTGGGAAAATTAGTACTACACACTATGTCTGTGATGTTGGTGGGTCCTTTTCCCCGGAGACCTGGCCCTCTTTTCAGGTGATTGCTCCTGAGTCTGGAGACAGGCTCAGAGTGAACACTGGGTGGGGAATCTGGACTTTTTATTGGGATGTTTGTGCTCAGCCTCTTGATTTTTCACCTTCAGTTTCTTGTACAGATTTGTGTAGATCCTTGTAGGGGTGGGTTGGTATAGATTTGGGTTTCTCATCCTCAGCACATTTTGCCCCAGATGATTCTTTATTGCAGGAGACTTCGTAATATTGTGGGAAACTTAGTAATGACTCTGGTCTCTTTGTACTTGGTGTCATAAGACTCTCCCTGACCTGATGTTGGGACACTCACAAATATTTCCCCACAGTTGTGGCAACCCAAAATGTCTGCAGACGTTGCCAGTGTCCCCTGGGTTTGGGGATCCTCTCGCTCTCCTTTGAGAACCACTAGTATGGACTGAGCAAGGCCCTTGTTGGTGCTCCTCTACTCTGCACCTATGGACACGTGTTTGATTAATATCTATCAACACGGGGCTCTGTGAGTCAAGCCCCCTGGCTACCCTCAGACCTTTCTGCTCATTTGGATTATTGCACTGACATGCTTTCAACGGATGACGATTCCAGTTGGCCCCTATTATTTCTGGGTCTTATCATCCCTGCTGCTTTTAGGAAGCCTGGTTCTGTATTGACTTCCCCTACCACCAGTCCTGGCCTGAGGAAGACAGATACCACTGAGCCATCCAGGGACACTGCAATCCCTCTCAGCAGCACATTCCTTGTCTCTCTGGTGAAGGCAATGCCCTCATTGCAAATTTTTCCAGAATTATATGGTATACCCACTCTAGCATGCCCTCATCTCTGGACCTTTCAATCCCCCCTTTCAGTTTTTGGCATAGAAGTTCTGGCATTTCTACTTCTTTCCGTGTGAACTACTACTTTCTGCAAGGTTCCAAAGCTATCCTAGCAGCTTGTTGGAACCATCTCTTGGGGGCTTGCCTGGAACAGCAAGTGTTATATCCCAGGATAGGTTTCTGGTATCAACAAACTTTCTCTTGTCCAACTTTATTTTCTGCCCCCACCTGTGGCTTTCTGCCTTGATCCAACACTCAGAACCAACCATATATGCATTCTCATCTTGGCTTCTGCCGGTACATGTTGGCCAAGCCCTGCAGCTTCCTTTAGGGTCTTCTCTTACCAGGCTCAACACTTGGGCCAGCTTTCACAGTGATTTGATTCTAGGTATGAGTCTGGCAGTCAGGAGGGGGTGGGCAGCTCTGTGATAGGCATGTGCTGTCTTGCAAGACAGAAGTGTCTACGTCATCTTCAAGTACTGAGAGCATTAGCCTTCAGCAAGGAGGAGGAGGCCAGTGCCGTAGCCTGGAGTGATCAGGGCATCTGAGGTTCCAGATGTTCACATGCGTCCACCCATGACTCGGGATCTTGTCTCCTCCCAGCCAGATGCTGGCTTTGCACTGAGTAGGAGAACTTGCCTTCTCTGGGGTTTCGCTACATTATGGTTAGTCTTGGGCCTGTCCCTCAGCTTTTTCTGCTCTAGCCATAAGACACAAGAATTTCTTTTTTATTTTTCCTAGTTGCAGATTTTATTTTATTTTATTATTTTATTTTAAACATGTATCGTTTGTTTCAGGGTACAGGTCTATGATTCATCAGTCTTACACAATTCACAGTGCTCACCATACACATACCCTCCCCAGTGCCCATCACCCAGCCCCCCATCCCTCTAGCCCCCTCCCCTCCAGCAACCTCAGTTTGTTTCCTGAGATTAAGAGTCTCTGATGGTTTGTCTCCCTCTCTGGTTTTGTCTCGTTTCATTTTCCCCTCCCTTCCCCTGTGATCCTCTAAGACACAAGAATTTCTGTGTGCTGCTCAGGGACCCGGGTTTTCACGCTGAGTCTTTAGTTCCTGGTTAGTCACTCTCAGCCTTGCCTCCCTTTGCTCCATGGCCTTGACTTCCCAGCAAGTCTTCTCATTCCATTGTCCTTATACTTGTCTTTCCCACCTGTCCCTCCACTGGCTTCCTGGGCAGAGAGGGATTTGGGCTGTGATTCTGGCAGAGAAATTGCCTCAGTTGACCCAACAGGAAGCGTCAGAGCTGCACGGGACGACCCCGCAGAGCTGTCCGTTTTTGGCTGTGGAACTGACAGAACTGGGTGTGGAAGGTCACCTGATGCATGGTGACTTTGAGCAAGCAGGGCCATTTGGCCAGAGCGGCTTCCCCAGGAGAACCGAGCTGAGGGCTGAGTCCATCACCAACACCCAGCACTCTGGGAACGGGCACTTCAGTCCTGGGAGAGTGGGGACCTGGGGGCTCCTCTAGAGTGTCCTCTAGAGAGAACCTCAGCCACAGGCCAGATGTCCCAGTCCCAGGCCACCATGGAGGAAGACCACAGGTACTTATTTCTCACAGTCTGGGGGCTGGAGGCCCAAGATCACGGAGCCAGCAGGGCTGGTTTCTTCCGAGGCCTCTCTCCTAGGCTTGGGGACGCTGCATACTCCCCCGTCCTCATGTGGCTTTTTCTCTCTGTCTGTACATCTTTAGAGTCTCCTCCTCTTTTTACAAAAACACCAGCCCTATTAGAGTAGGCCCCACCCTTAGGACCTCACTGAGCTTTCATTACCTCATTAAAGGCCCCATCCCACATATGGTCACACCAGAGGTTAGGCTTTCAAAATGTGAATTTGGGGGGATACGAGTCAGTCTATAATACCAGACCCGTGGGCTGGCTCTGCAGAATCATTGGTTTGAAATTTTGGGAGGAGTTGTTGATGAGCGAATTGGAGTTCACCTGTGTAGGACGTGAATGCAGGGAGAGTAATTAAAAACTCAACAAAACGCCATTCTGAGAGCTTTGTCTGTGGTGAAGAGCTGTCGTGGCTGTTGAGAGCAGAGTGCCCTACCAGTGGGCTCCCGATGTGGCCTTTAGCGATGGGCCCAGAATTGAGGAGTCAGAGACGGGGCTCTCTGAATGCAAACACCACTGACCTTTTCATCAAAGAGGGAGCTGCGGAGGGTGACACACGGCTCTGGGAACTCTCCAGGCAGACATTATCCCCAGGACAGCCTTGGACCTTTAATTGAGCTAAAAGGGACTGCAGGTTATAAGGTGACCTTTTCATCCATAAACAGGGAGTAATTTAAGCCAGAAGAACAGTAGCAGCTTCTGGTGAGACTATAGCCCTTGACGCAGGAAGTGAGACAGGACAGGTGCCCCGAACCCTGGCAGGTAGATTGGACCTGTCCGTGCCTGTCTCCCACACCATCCCCTCTTCTCTCCTTCTGCCTGGTGACTTTTTACAGAAAACATGACTTCACAGAGTTTCATGGTGGGGTGGAAATTGCATCTGGAAACACAAGTTGTTTTAGAAGAGTATGAAAAGTGGAGGGGGAGGGAGAGACGGAGAAGGAGAGTGAGTGCTCGGGGATAACGAATTTTCAATACCTCTGAGAAATAATAAAATGTACACATCCATTATGCAGAGTACCCAGTTAATGGTGACAGAAGATATGGGGAGGTATTCGTGTGGGACAGGCATGACAAGCCAGGAGTACAACAGCAGCTGTATAATATTATTTGCTAAAACCTTGGGAAGCCATGGCCTAATATTCCTGTTAATCTATTTTTCCTTTAAAAAGTCACAAAAACACAGGGCTGCCTGGGTGGCTCAGTGGGTTAAGCCTCTGCCTTTGGCTCAGGTCATGATCTCAGGGTCCTGGGATCGAGCCCCGCATCGGGCTCTCTGCTCAGCGGGGAGCCGGCTTCCTCCTCTCTCTCTGCCTGCCTCTCTGCCTGCTTGTGATCTCTGTCTGTCTAATAAATACATAAAATCTTTTATTTTATTTTATTATTTTTTTTTAAGTTTTATTTTTTTAAAACATATAATATCTTTTTATCCCCAGGGGTACAGGTCTGTGAATCGCCAGGTTTACACACTTCACAGCACTCACCATAGCACATACCCTCCCCAATGTCCATAATCCCACCCCCCCAACCCCCTCCCCCCATTAACCCTCAGTTTGTTTTGTGAGATTAAGAGTCACTTATGGTTTGTCTCCCTCCCAATCCCATCTTGTTTCATTTATTCTTCTCCTACACCCTTAACCCCCCATGTTGCATCTCCTCTCCCTCATATCAGGGAGATCATATGATAGTTGTCTTTCTCTGATTGACTTATTTCGCTAAGCATGATACCCTCTAGTTCCATCCACGTCGTTGCAAATGGCAAGATTTCATTTCTTTTGATGGCTGCATAGTATTCCATTGTGTATATATACCACATCTTCTTTATCCATTCGTCTGTTGATGGACATCTAGGTTCTTTCCATAGTTTGGCTATTGTAGACATTGCTGCTATAAACATTCGGGTACACGTGCCCCTTCGGATCACTACGTTTGTATCTTTAGGGTAAATACCCAGCAGTGCAATTGCTGGGTCATAGGGTAGTTCTATTTTCAACATTTTGAGGAACCTCCATGCTGTTTTCCAGAGTGGTTGCACCAGCTTGCATTCCCACCAACAGTGTAGGAGGGTTCCCCTTTCTCCGCATCCTCGCCAGCATCTGTCATTTCCTAACTTGTTAATTTTAGCCATTCTGACTGGTGTGAGGTGGTATCTCATTGTGGTTTTGATTTGTATTTCCCTGATGCCGAGTGATGTGGAGCACTTTTTCATGTGTCTGTTGGCCATCTGGATGTCTTCTTTGCAGAAATGTCTGTTCATGTCCTCTGCCCATTTCTTGATTGGATTATTTGTTCTTTGGGTGTTGAGTTTGCTAAGTTCTTTATAAATTTTGGACACTAGCCCTTTATCCGATATGTCATTTGCAAATATCTTCTCCCATTCTGTCAGTTGTCTTTTGGTTTTGTTAACTGTTTCCTTTGCTGTGCAAAAGCTTTTGATCTTGATGAAATCCCAATAGTTCATTTTTGCCCTTGCTTCCCTTGCCTTTGGCGATGTTCCTAGGAAGATGTTGCTGCGGCTGAGGTCGAAGAGGTTGCTGCCTGTGTTCTCCTCAAGGATTTTGATGGATTCCTTTCTCACATTGAGATCCTTCATCCATTTTGAGTCTATTTTCGTGTGTGGTGTAAGGAAATGATCCAATTTCATTCTTCTGCATGTGGCTGTCCAATTTTCCCAACACCATTTGTTGAAGAGGCTGTCTTTTTTCCATTGGATATTCTTTCCTGCTTTGTCGAAGATTAGTTGACCATAGAGTTGAGGGTCTATTTCTGGGCTCTCTATTCTGTTCCACTGATCTATGTGTCTGTTTTTGTGCCAGTACCATGCTGTCTTGATGATGACAGCTTTGTAATAGAGCTTGAAGTCTGGAATTGTGATGCCACCAACTTTGGCTTTCTTTTTCAATATTGCTTTGGCTATTCGAGGTCTTTTCTGGTTCCATATAAATTTTAGGATTATTTGTTCCATTTCTTTGAAAAAAATGGATGGTACTTTGATAGGAATTGCATTAAATGTGTAGATTGCTTTAGGTAGCATAGACATTTTCACAATATTTATTCTTCCAATCCAGGAGCATGGAACATTTTTCCATTTCTTTGTGTCTTCCTCAATTTCTTTCATGAGTACTTTATAGTTTTCTGTGTATAGATTCTTAGTCTCTTTGGTTAGATTTATTCCTAGGTATCTTATAGTTTTGGGTGCAATTGTAAATGGGATGGACTCCTTAATTTCTCTTTCTTCTGTCTTGTTGTTGGTGTAGAGAAATGCAACTGATTTCTGTGCATTGATTTTATATCCTGACACTTTACTGAATTCTTGTACAAGTTCTAGCAGTTTTGGAGTGGAGTCTTTTGGGTTTTCCACATATAGTATATCATCTGCGAAGAATGATAGTTTGACTTCTTCTTTGCCGATTTGGATGCCTTTAATTTCCTTTTGTTGTCTGATTGCTGAGGCTAGGACTTCTAGTACTATGTTGAATAGCAGTGGTGATAACGGACATCCCTGCCGTGTTCCCGACCTTAGCGGAAAAGCTTTCAGTTTTTCTCCATTGAGAATGATATTTGCGGTGGGTTTTTCATAGATGGCTTTGATAATATTGAGGTATGTGCCCTCTATCCCTACACTTTGAAGAGTTTTGATCAGGAAGGGATGCTGTACTTTGTCAAATGCTTTTTCAGCATCTATGGAGAGTATCATATGGTTCTTGTTCTTTCTTTTATTAATGTGTTGTATCACATTGATTGATTTGCGGATGTTGAACCAACCTTGCAGCCCTGGAATAAATCCCACTTGGTCGTGGTGAATAATCCTTTTAATGTACTGTTGAATCCTATTGGCTAGTATTTTGGCGAGAATTTTTGCATCTGTGTTCATCAAGGATATTGGTCTGTAGTTCTCTTTTTTGATGGGATCCTTGTCTGGTTTTGGGATCAAGGTGATGCTGGCCTCATAAAATGAGTTTGGAAGTTTTCCTTCCATTTCTATTTTTTGGAACAGTTTCAGGAGAATAGGAATTAGTTCTTCTTTAAATGTTTGGTAGAATTCCCCCGGGAAGCCGTCTGGCCCTGGGCTTTTGTTTGTTTGGAGATTTTTGATGACTGTTTCAATCTCCTTACTGGTTATGGGTCTGTTCAGGCTTTCTACTTCTTCCTGGTTCAGTTGTGGTAGTTTATATGTCTCTAGGAATGCATCCATTTCTTCCAGATTGTCAAATTTGTTGGCGTAGAGTTGCTCATAGTATGTTCTTATAATTGTCTGTATTTCTTTGGTGTTAGTTGTGATCTCTCCTCTTTCATTCATGATTTTATTTATTTGGGTCCTTTCTCTTTTCTTTTTGATAAGTCTGGCCAGGGGTTTATCGATCTTATTAATTCTTTCAAAGAACCAGCTCCTAGTTTCATTGATTTGTTCTATTGTTTTTTTGGTTTCTATTTCATTGATTTCTGCTCTGATCTTTATGATTTCTCTTCTCCTGCTGGGTTTAGGGTTTCTTTCTTGTTCTTTCTCCAGCTCCTTTAGGTGTAGGGTTAGGTTGTGTACCTGAGACCTTTCTTGTTTCTTGAGAAAGGCTTGTACCGCTATATATTTTCCTCTCAGGACTGCCTTTGTTGTGTCCCACAGATTTTGAACCGTTGTGTTTTCATTATCATTTGTTTCCATGAATTTTTTCAACTCTTCTTTAATTTCCTGGTTGACCCATTCATTCTTTAGAAGGATGCTGTTTAGTCTCCATGTATTTGGGTTCTTTCCAAATTTCCTCTTGTGATTGAGTTCTAGCTTTAGAGCATTGTGGTCTGAAAATATGCAGGGAATGATCCCAATCTTTTGATAACGGTTGAGACCTGATTTAGGACCGAGAATATGATCTATTCTGGAGAATGTTCCATGTGCACTAGAGAAGAATGTGTATTCTGTTGCTTTGGGATGAAATGTTCTGAATATATCTGTGATGTCCATCTGGTCCAGTGTGTCATTTAAGGCCTTGATTTCCTTGTTGATCTTTTGCTTGGATGATCTGTCCATTTCAGTGAGGGGAGTGTTAAAGTCCCCTACGATTATTGTATTATTGTCGATGTGTTTCTTTGATTTTGTTATTAATTGGTTTATATAGTTGGCTGCTCCCATGTTAGGGGCATAGATATTTAAAATTGTTAGATCTTCTTGCTGGACAGTTCCTTTGAGTATGATATAGTGTCCTTCCTCATCTCTTATTATAGTCTTTGGCTTAAAATCTAATTGATCTGATATAAGGATTGCCACTCCTGCTTTTTTCTGATGTCCATTAGCATGGTAAATTCTTTTCCACCCCCTCACTTTAAATCTGGAGGTGTCTTCGGGTTTAACATGAGTTTCTTGTAGGCAACATATAGATGGGTTTTGTTTTTTTATCCATTCTGATACCCTGTGTCTTTTGATTGGGGCATTTAGCCCATTCACATTCAGGGTAAGTATTGAGAGATATGAATTTAGTGCCATTGTATTGCCTGTAAGGTGACTGTTATTGTATATTGTCTCTGTTCCTTTCTGATCTACTACTTTTAGGGTCTCTCTTTGCTTAGAGGACCCCTTTCAATATTTCCTGTAGAGCTGGTTTGGTATTTGCAAATTCTTTCAGTTTTTGTTTGTCCTGGAAGCTTTTAATCTCTCCTTCTATTTTCAATGATAGCCTAGCTGGATATAGTATTCTTGGCTGCATGTTTTTCTCGTTTAGTACTCTGAATATATCATGCCAGCTCTTTCTGGCCTGCCAGGTCTCTGTGGATAAGTCTGCTGCCAATCTAATATTTTTACCATTGTATGTTACAGACTTCTTTTCCCGGGCTGCTTTCAGGATCTTCTCTTTGTCACTAAGACTTGTAAATTTTACTATTAGGTGACGGGGTGTGGACCTATTCTTATTTATTTTGAGGGGGGTTCTCTGAATCTCCTGGATTTTGATGCTTGTTCCCTTTGCCATATTGGGGAAATTCTCTCCAATAATTCTCTCCAATATACCTTCTGCTCCCCTCTCTGTTTCCTCTTCTTCTGGAATCCCAATTATTCTAATGTTGTTTCGTCTTATGGTGTCACTTATCTCTCGAATTCTCCCCTCATGGTCCAGTAGCTATTTGTCCCTCTTTTGCTCAGCTTCTTTATTCTCTGTCATTTGGTCTTCTATATCGCTAATTCTTTCTTCTGCCTCATTTATCCTAGCAGTGAGAGCCTCCATTTTTGATTGCACCTCATTAATAGCTTTTTTGATTTCAACTTGGTTAGATTTTAGTTCTTTTATTTCTCCAGAAAGGGCTTTTATATCTCCCGAGAGGGTTTCTCTAATATCTTCCATGCCTTTTTCGAGCCCGGCTAGAACCTTGAGAATCGTCATTCTGAACTCTAGATCTGACATATTACCAATGTCTGTATTGATTAGGTCCCTAGCCTTTGGTACTGCCTCTTGTTCTTTTTTTTGTGGTGAATTTTTCTGCCTTGTCATTTTGTCCAGATAAGAGTAGATGAAGGAGCAAGTAAAATACTAAAAGGGTGGCAACAACCCCAGGAAAATATGCTTTAGCCAAATCAGAAGAGATCCCAAATCATGAGGGGGAGAAAGGGGATAAAAAGAGGTTCAGAAAGAAGAAAAAGAAAAAAAAAAAAAAAGAAGAAGAAAAAAAGGAAGAAACAATTAAAAAAAGAAAACCAATAAAGAAAAATATATAAAAAGGAAAAAAAAATATATATATTAGATAAACTAGTTTAAAAACGTTAAAAAAGAAAAGGGTAAAAGTTAAAAAAATTTAGCAGAAGAAGAAAAATAAATTGAAAAAGAAAAAAAATTAAATTAACTGCAAGCCTAAAGAATCATGGGGAGAAAGCCATGAGTTCCGTGCTTTGCTTTCTCCTCCTTTGGAATTCCGCTGCTCTCCTTGGTATTGAAACTGTCCTCCTTGGTAGGTGCACTTGGTCCTGGCTGGGCTTCTTGTTGATCTTCTCGGGGAGGGGCCTGTTGTAGTGATTCTCAAGCGTCTTTGCCCCGGGCGGAGTTGCACCGCCCTTACCCGGGGCCGGGCTGAGTCATCCGCTCGGGTTCGCTTTCGGGAGCTTTTGTTCCCTGGGCGCTTTCCGTAGAGTCCGGAGGGCGGGAATGAAGATGGCGGCCTCCCGGTCTCCAGCCCGGAGGAGCCGAGAGCCCGGGGCCCCACTCCTCAGTGCGCCCTCAGAGAACAGCGCCGATTTACTCCCGTCACCCTGCCTCCGGCCGCGCTCCGAGCTGACCGAGCCTGCGACCGGTTCAAGGTAACCCCGAGCTGAGAGTCACTCCTCGGCTTTGTCTCTGTAGCCGGCTTCCCCGTTCTAATACCTATAAGCTCTGCGACACTCAGATGCCCCCGATCCTTCTGTGACCCTGCGGGACCTGAGGCCACGCTGACCCTGCGTGGGCTTCACCCCGGTTAAGCCTCTGGAGCGATGTCCCTCAGCGGAACAGACTTTTAAAAGTCCCGATTTTGTGCTCCGCTGCTCCGCCGCTTGCCGGGAGCCGGCCCCTCCCCCCGCGGTCTATCTTCCCGTCGCTTTGGAGTCACTTCTCCGCCCGTCCTACCTTTCAGAAAGTGGTTGATTTTCTGTTTCTAGAGTTGCTGTTCTTCTTCTCTTCGATCTCCGGTTGGATTTGTAGGTGTTTGCAATCTTTAGCTAAGCTGTCTAGCTGATCTCCCGCTACCTGAAGTCGTCTCAGCTGCTACTTCTCCGCCATCTTGACTCCTCCCCCTCTCTAAATACATAAAATCTTTTAAAAAGGTCACAAAAACACAGTCATCCAGGTTTAAAACAAGTTCATTTATATATGTCACTGTTTCAAAAAGCTGGCTTAAAATCTGACAACATAGAGACTGTTGAAATATCCTCTTTTATTATTTTTATTATTATTTATTTTTTTATGAATTTGCTTGTTTTAAAAAAAGATTTTATTTGAGAGAGAGACAGAGATATCAACAGAGGTAACGAGAGAGCGCACATGAGTGGGGAGGTGGAGGGAGGAGCAGGGAGCCTGATGTAGGATTGATCCCAGGAATTGGAATTAGATTCTAAATTGAAGGCAGATGCTTAATGCGACTTAAACATCTGAGTTAAGTAGACTGAGCAATCCAGACACCATTTTTCTCTCATTTTTATAGGAGAAAATTCTTATATGTTGGTTTTAGAAGCTGAACCTTTTAATTTTTTAGAAAAAAAAAAGAGCTTTCTTTATACAGGAGGCTCTACACTTAGTGGCCGGTAGAAAGCTTACTTGTTTGGAGATGGTTTTGAGCGTGAACTCAGTGCCCCCATGGTTGATGGGAGAGAGAATAGGTTGGGATGGTCTCATCCTCTTTCATGAAGTTTAAAGACTCATGCAAGGGAGCACACACCTGAATCAGTTGTTGGAATAAACAGGTGCTTCTGGGAGAGGTCTGTAGAATTATGCTGCATTTCTACATCTGTGGATATAACCAGAGTGGCTTCCTGGCTCTGGGCCATGTGACATCCAGAGGTTGGCAGAAGGCTAGAGTCTGTAAAGGGGACTAAAATTAAAGGCAGCAGAAAGCAAGGTGAGGGATCAGAGGCAGGAGCTTACTGGGTCCACCCTTTAGGGTGGGATATGCCTAGCCTTTGGGGTTGGGGCTTCAGACCAGGGACTTAAGGGGCTTCTGTTTGGAGGGCAGTGAAGGCAGGAGGGAGGGAAGGAGTCTAGCTACTGACATTGGGCAGTGATGCCTCCAACCTAGGAGGCATCCTAGGGATGGGATCTTCGGCGTCCTCCCTTGGTCCAAGCATTGCACATTCAGGAATGAAGCTTGGACTGTGCCTGCACATGGCAGTTCACAGAGCAGTACAGAAAGCAAAGGTGGGAAAATGAAGTTAGAGGTGGACGTTTTAAAAGCCCCCACACCCCCCAAAATTATACATAAATGATGCAATTGGTATAAAAGTCTGATGAATAGCCCCAGGTCATCAATACATAGTTGCTCTATAAATAACCCTAAAGGAGGGTTGTGAAAGATTGCTTGGTCCATGCCTGCAACTTCAGGCAGGATCACACCCCCAAGAAGATGAAAATAATCTGTCCATATAATCTGTCATAAATTATAGAACCCCATGTCTGTATTTTAATTCAGCAAGGTTGAAGTAGTCCCTAAGATCTAATATATGAAGCTATAGATCTAATTGTCCTGAAGTTCTTTCAAAATTTATTTCTTGGCTCAATATATTTGTTGTATATATTTTTGCTTTGGCTGGCAGATGTAAGGTTTTATTATTTCTATGTCCCCAGTGGAGGGGAAGAGACACCGAGGAATGGAGAGGCTTTGCCAGGTCACGTGGAAAACCATCGTTCATGTCAAGGACTCAAGTTCCAGGCTCTTGGTTCATGACTCCATCTATCATGTCATACAGTGTTAGGCTACTATGAGTCGTATAATAGGGCCACACAGATTCTAAAAGGAGGTAAAAGGAGGAGAATGGGCATGAGTTAGGAGAGACCCTGGGAAGCTTGGAAGGAGTGAGTGAGGTGTGTGTGTGTGTGTGCGTGCGTGCGTGTGTGTCTTATCACTGTTTCAAGCAACGATTCTCAAATTCAACTGTTTACCTGAACCACCTGGAAAGGTTTAAAGACCATCCATTTACCATGTCCCTTGGGATTCCAAGGTGTGGTCCAGGGAGCCTTTGCAACCTTTCTTCTGTTGGCTGGTCTTGTGGGGGCACCACTCGCCCAAGAAGATGGATGGCCTGGGAGCTGTGGTGCAGAGGCCCACCTGCTAGGGCATGATGGGAGGAGCATTCGGTGCCCAAGTGCCCGTGCAGCTGGCCCCCGAGCAGACATGGAACCAGGACTGTGAGGTGTGAACCCCCGGAGACAAGCTGCATAACCCACGGGTGCTGATTTTCCATGGCTGCTCAGTTGTCTCTCTGTGGCCACACTCACCTTTGCTCGTCGTTGAGACAGACCGCTCCCCGACTCCTTAGCAGGAGATAACAGTGTTGTGGAAGGTGTCCTGTGGAAATCAACGGGGTTAAGTTGCATGACACATGGGAAATACTGATCAAATTCGCCTTAAGAGTCTTCTCTGCTTCTCCTAGAAGTCTTCTCCGGAACTTGCTGTGGTATCTGTACTAGTTTGCTGGGGCTGCCCGACCTAGGTGCCACAGGCCAGGTGGATTAAATGACAGAAGCTTATTTTCTCATGGTTCTGGAGGCTGGGAGCTGGAACATCAAGGGTTCGTTTCTCCTGAGGCCTTTCCCCTTGGCCTGTAGAGGGCCATCTTCTCCCTGGGTCTTCACAGCATCTTCCTTCTGTAAGGAGTCTGTGTCCTAACCTACTTTTCTTATACGGATGCCAGTCCTATTGGATTGGGATCCACCCATATGACCTCATTTTAGCGTATGTACCTCTTTTAAGACCTCATCTCTGCACAGTCACATTCTGAGTTACTGGGAGTTAGAACCTCAACATATGAATTTTGGAGGGACACAATTCTGCCAATAATGTCATCTATCTTCTATAGTCTTTATGACGACCTGATTGGTTCACGCAGCAAAGCCACGGCCCAGCCTGGGCACCTGTGCCGGACCCCTCCCCTGGGAACTCTAGCAACAGTGCACTGCTCCTCAAACCTCCAGCTCCTGCCAATCTATATGCATCTTTGTCATGAGAAAATTCATGTCTGCACCACAACCAGGCCAGCAGAGCGGAGCAGAGTGCATTGTCTCCTCTGCCTTAGCACAGCCTGCAAAACCTCATGTGGGACTCTGTCCAGGTTGTCTCTGGGAGCGATCACTCTCCACCTCCAAGCACCCTGTGCTCAGAATCCCCACCCACGCAGGCTTTCGATGGGGACGGTGGAAGGGTGGTTCTTCATGCAGAGAAGCAAATGCTGCCCCCTTCCTCTGGTCTGTTCTGCCTTGGCAAACCCAGCCTCCTCTGTCTCCCACTCCTCCCCCTGGGGAGCCCCCAAGGCATCCTGTCTAGGCCCTCCCATGTGTGAAACTGGGGACAGGGAGGGGAGGAGGGAGTGAGAGGGCAATCCCAGGACGTGCTGGCCAGCAGATCTTTGCAAAAGCTTTGTGTGGTTGGGATAATCAAATATGTGTATATATGGACATTTCTGTTTCTCTGTGAAATAGGAGTTATTACAATGAATAGACCCATCCTCCCATGGAGGGGGAACCTTTCTATAGACACGTTCCCCTGGAAAGCAGCTGTAAACTGAGAAGATTGGTTCCCAGGAGCTGGAGGAATCTTGGGCTTCTTGCTGCCTCGTGTTCATTCTTGCTCACATGCATGCAGCGGAGATAAGGGCTCTGGGCCAGGGTGCCAGGCCGGGCCTCTGCGGGCAGCCTGTAGTGGCTGGGACCCATCTGGGGGGTGTGTGGCCTTCCACTCGCCAAGGTGGACCTGACTAGGGAGTTGAAAGGAGAAGCCACCACTACAACGAGCGGAGGGAGCCAGTGGAGGGAAGCAGAGATGGCTGAGCTTAGTGTCCGTTCATCCCGCAGCGGCCGACTAAGTCTCCCCGTGTGGGGGATGGTTGAGGCCCCACTGGGCAGGCATCTGAGTAACAACGACCCACTTTCTCACGTGTCTACCCACAGGAGCTATTTGGTAGGTGTCACTTGGATGTGCTGATGTTCCCGTAGGTCCTTTGGGGAGTTACTCGTCATCGTTTCGAGTATCCACAACGGGAACTCACTGCTCTGCAGCTGAAGCTCCCGTTTGAACCTGAGGCTGAGCCGGCGCTGGCAAGTTGCAGCAGGGGGGCCTGACCCGGCTCCGGCCAAGGGGATGGGCCGCGGCTCGGACCTCACACTCTGCTTTGGCCACGATGCTGGCTGTGAAAGTCAAGGCTTCACTTGGATGCTGGGAAGACTCTTGGGGTCTCCAGAGTCCAGGGAGAAGGACGGAACCTCTTTGAGAGGCTGTGGGCTGCAGCAGTGACACCATTAGCAGGGCCCAGGGTCCCGACTACGTCCTCTTGCCATCGCTGGCGAGCTTGTGACAACACAGATAGGGCTGGGGACCCTCTCTCTCATTGCCGCGTGACTCTCCAAGTCCACGTTCCAGAGCTGACATGCCCTCCCACCAAGGGAAGAAATCCCCAGGTAAAGCAGCCCCGCAGATTTGGGTGCGGGGTGGGGGGCAGCGGAAAACATTCCCTCCAAAGGCTGAGGTTTGTGCCCAGAAGAACAGGGGAGGTTGCAGCTCTTGGAGGAGAGCATGGGCTGCTGTTTCCAGAATTGGCCTTTGAAAAACAAACCTTCTTTCCACTGATATTGAAAACGTATTTTCCATGCGTCTAAGTCCTAGACTCTTGAGTTAATAGACAATGGCAAACCCGTGATGATCTTTGTACCTCTGACTCTGACCTTTAAAAAAAAAAAAAAAGAAATGAAGCGGTTCCTTCCTTCCCCGGCCGAATTTGGAGCAGAAAGCTCGCTGGCTTTCCGCTGCATTCCACTAGGGGGCCCCTCCTGCTCTCAGATGTCCGCGAGGCGTGCAGGCAGGTGAAGGAAGCTCATTGGCTTACGGGAGGCATGATGCCACCGGGCAGCCCTTTTTAAGAGAAATCCAGGACCGGCGGAATAGCGACCCCTGAGCAGCGTCCTGGGTGCTGAGCACGGTGCCGAGCGCAGGGATCCCGGAGCTGTGTTAGAGCAACATGAGTGAGGTGAGCGGCCCTGTAAGCTGCAGAGGGAGACTTGGGGGTGAGAGGGGACGGGGGCCACAGTTGGTCTCGGAAAATGTGAAGGGTTTCCCAGTGGCGGCGGAGCACAGATCAGCCCTGAAACTATTTGCTTTGAGGGCTGACCCTATTGACATCTTGGTTGGTATGGCAGGTACAGACCCTGGTTAAGTTTGCAACTTTTTAAAAAAAATCTTAGAAGCAGAAAGGGATTCATCGTGCTTCTGATTTGATGTGATTTTGGAAAGTGCTTTGGGTGTAAGACCTCCCGAGAGAAAGCTGATGCTAGTCTTGACGTCTCGGGAGGTTTGGGTGGCTTCCCGCTTGTCCTCACGTGTTTGCCTGGGGATACCTTGCGGAATGTTGGCAGGAAGGCCATCCGGTGACGGTCAGGCTTGGGAGAGAAGCAGGGGAAGGATTTCACGGCACGGCCGTGGGGAAGCACAAACTCTCTGTGCAGTCGACCAGAGCACCGGTAACAGAGGCAGCTCGCCCGGACCGTGACAAACCTGCCTCTGGGGACGGGGCTGGAAGACAGGACAGATGTGGACGGAAGACCAGCTACCATGTTCCTTTGCAAGTCCCTTCTCTGAATATTTTCTAAAGAGGAGATTTTGTTGGGGGCAAACTGAGAGCTCATTTTATTTTAAAAAGAGCCTGTTCTCTTTCTTTCTTTTAAATGAAGCGGGTTTGGGGGTCTACCACCCCCTCACTCAGCTCAGTAACCCAGACAAGTCCATTTTCATGTCCTTTGGGTCGGCACTTCAATAATGACTTTTAAAGACCTTTTGTATTCTCTATCTTTTTTTTTTTTTTTTTTGACAGATGGGTGATCCTTTTTTTGGAAGTCTAGAGTAAAATTAACTTCAAAAATAAGTGTGCCTTCACTACATCTCTCTCTCTCTCTCTGATGGGTGACTTTTGACATAAACATGACAGGAAGAAGTGCGGGAAGCATATATGGTGTAGGAATGAGGGTTGGGACAGAGTGAGGATGAGGGAGTGTGAGAGGACAGGGGGAGGCTGGGAGCCTCCCCCCGTGGATATGGCTGGGAGCTCCAGAAATGCCAGTGCACCTCACTTTTGCCTGTTCTCAGCCCCCAGCTCTGGGTCTAGTGCTTCCCTCGTGTTACTCCATTTGCCTCCCCAAATTGTGTGAGGAAGGTACTAGTATTATTCGCAGTTGACAGATGGGGACACTGAGGCACAGAGAAATTCAAGGTCAGCTGGTTCCCGGTCGGAGGCGAGTGAGGGGCAGGACTCAGGCTGCGTGGCTGGTGGCCGGCCACCGGGTGGATCTCAGGGTCCAGAAAGCATATGGAGCTCTCTGAGCCCTGGGTGCCACTGAAGGAGGGGGAGGAAGAGGAGCTGGGGCCTGAAGCAGAGACAGGGCGAGGTGGACCTGGCCTCTGGGTCCCGCAGATTTCTGCTGGACTCCATGAGATTTCTAAGGCTTCTACCCTGTGTCAGCTCACCCTGCTCCCAGCGAGAAGTGATGGCTGGGGAGAGCTGGTCTGTAGGTATACAAATTAACAGTTTCACGGAGGAGTCAGAAAACAGTAGTGCACTGGGGGCCCTTCTTCCATAGTTGGCTGCTCTGGGTTCTTCTGGAGCGGTGGTGCTCCTGCTGGCTCCCCTCGGGCTCTCACTGCATCTTTAGCCGGGGCTGGTGGCTGGCATCACACACATGAGCTTTCCAGAATGCCTCAGCTCAGCGGGGTTCACTTAACTGTGGGTCCCCAGGGAGAAAGCAAGCATCCCAGAGCTCAGCCCATGATTAGGGTCACAACCTCGTTCTGCTGAATGCAAAATTAGGGCAGCTCTGCAGTCATGCCCTGCCCCCCCGCCCCCCCTTTCCATTCCCTCAGACACGTTAGCAGGCCACTGCAAAAGCTTCCTTGAATGTTGATAAAATACTGCAGGAGGCACATCTGACGCCTTGACCTCCCTTTGCTCCCACCACACCCCTTCCAGGTCCTTCCTCCAACTCTCTCCCCTCCTGTCCCTCCTGCCCCAGCCCCCCGCACCCTGCCCTTGTCACATGCAGCCCTAGTCCTCTGGCCACCAGCTGGGTGACCAGCTCTCTGGCTGGTCCCCAAGTTTCTGGGTGCGTGTCCCTCAGAGAGTGGGAATTTGTCCTTTCACTAAAACTTAAATCTGCTTAAAACATTTAATAAAGTCGAACAGAAGCTCCTTTCTGGATAGAGCACTGAACCTCTCTCCACCCCAAAGCTTTTCCTTAGTTGGTTGAATTACATGTGGCTTCTTGTTTTAATAGCTCTCAGGCAGGGATGGATTTCAGATGATCGTTTACTTGCTGTGTAGCTAATTACTGCAGAGGGCCAAAGCAATGGATTTTGTCAGACTTTCCTCTAACTTTGGAATTTGTTTGAGTCTGTTGGGCGAATAGCACCTGCTCCAGCTGACAGGGTTTGGGGTCCGCGGCAGAAAACCCGGAGCTCACATCTTCTCCCTTGAACCGTGCTGGAGCTGGGCTGCGAGGAGAGGCCCCCAAAGGGCCAAAGGGCCAAGTGGTCCCTGGGTGGGCCCTACTGCTCCAGCTCTTCTAGCTTTTAGGGGGAAGGCGGTGAGGGGTGGGGACTTGGGGACTGAGCTGGCTTTCCACGGAGTGACTCGAAGACACAGTGTCATCTCTATCTCCCGTGACAAGTCTTCTTGGGGAGAATGGTGATTGAAAAGAGCAGCTCCGGTATAGCGAGGAAAGTCAAGTCCACATTTAGGGCACTGAGAGACTGGAGGTGGTTTGTGGGGGTGTCCAACTTACATTTCAGGATTAAAGTATGTCAGATGGGCGTGGAGATAATTTAGTAGGAATCACAATGCAGGTTAAGGTGTATTAGTTGGGTCAGGAATCCTCACCACTAAGGCAGAACTTTACAAAGTCTTTCTCTTCTCTCTCCAACTGGACCACCACACAGGTGAAGAAAAAGACTCCCCTTGTCGAACCACCAAATACGAGTCCCATGAACAAGGACAGTCTGTCCTATTTTCTCATGCAGGTGTGAGTTTTTAAGTTGCTCTTCAAAAGAACTTATTTAGGAGAGCCAGGAGCAAAATTTTAATGCAATAAAGGCATGCATTTGGAGAATCAATTTTAAAAACGACAACCACCATCACCCTATTCGAGAGAGGGTGGGGCAGCTCCTATTGAATAATGCCTCGGGTGACAGCTCTTAATTAGACCTGAGACCCCTTAAAGAAAGTGTCGTCCTGTCACTGCTCTTTTCTTGCACAGGCTTGGATGGGAGGTTGCAACTCTGTGTCAGGGTTATGAGCCTTTCTTCCATCCAGACACTGCCCACAAAAGGACTGTGCCCATCAGAGGCATGGTGGGAACACACTGAGGACATTCAAGGGCAAATGTTTAGACCCACACGCTTGTCCTTAACACAGCATCAGAAGCTACTGGCTACGCATTAAATCTCTAAAGAAGGAAGGGAACAGTGAACCACATTGTCTGGAGAGAGATTTGCAAGGGGAGGGTAAGCTCACTTAAGTCTTGGGTGGGGGCACAGGAAGGACAGGATTCTTTTTTTTTTTTTTTCCCCAAAAGTAACCATTGGTTAAAAAATATCATATGACCCTTTTTTTGGACTTACCTAGTCAGTCATCGAAGAAGCCCATTGCTAAGACAAACTGTAGGAAACCGAACTGAAATGAGAATTATCATAGTCTGTGATTTAATATGACTTCATAGTGAACTCTAGCAAATGCTAATGGGCAGGTGACCCGGTTTGCAGAGAACCGTGTGGTTTAGACCAGTTAAACGCAGATTCTGAGGGTAACTGCATAAGATGGATTTTACAACTGGCTGCAAAGGCCTAGCAACAGAAGGCCGAAGGACAATTCAATTTCTTCTGTAATTTTAACCTCATTTGGGGGGTAGACCAGCCGCAGGTATGTAGGAAGGTCTAGAGGATCCACGTTCTGCTGGATCATACCAGTTAGGCACTCTCTCTACTCTGACTGGGGATGTTAGGTCCAGAAAGACACCAGTTCCAACTTGGGTTCTCAGTTCAACTTTTCTGGAGTGGAAAGAAATCACAGTTCAGCTGGGGAATGTAATTGCTGGGCTGACGGTTGTAATGGATTGCCATACAATTTGTTTCCCTGATCCTACATTTCATTAACGAATGGTGTGTGATTAAGAAGTCTCCCTGTTTTCCTCTTTTGAATTCTAAGAATGACAGAACGCAAGATGTACTTTTTTTTTTCAGAAGGAAAAATTGAAAAAAATGACTCACACTTGATTTTATTAAAGGTTTAGTTGAATAGTGTGATCAAGATGAGAAGGAAATACTTTTTTTTTTTTTTTTGGTCAGGGAAAGTGCCTTGAATTTATGGTGAATATATTTTCGGCATTATTTTAAAAATTATAATTTTTGCCTCAGTGTTTCATGAGAGGTGTTGTCACAGGGGGAAGGCTTTCACAGTTGGTGAAACTGTGGTCCTTCCATCCTCAGCCCCGTCCTTCTGGGCTCACGGTACTATCTGAACAGCTGAATAATATCACGAGCTCAAGTCTGGAGCTTTTCATTAATTTAGAAAGGCTTTCTAGAAGGGGCTTCTTGCCGGAGGGTGGTGGGAAAGAAGGACTTTAGAGGATACATACACACAGATCTATGTTATGTTTGCCTGATGGTTTTATAAAACACAGCATTCAAGCTTACGCTGTTATTGTTTTCATCTGTTTGTGTTGCTATAAGAAAGTCCCACAATTGAATGCCTTATAAACCATAGACAATTACTGCTCACAGTTCCAAAGGCTGGAAATCTGAGATCAGGGAGCTGGCTTGGTGAGAACCCTCTTCTTGGTTCATAGACAACCATCTCCTTTCTGTGTCCTCATATGTTGGAAGAAGGGACAGGGAGAGCCTGGGGTCTATTTTTTTTTTTTTAAGAGATTTTTAAAAATTTATATATTTGACACAGAGAAAGACAGCAAGAGAGGGAACACAAGCAGGGTGAGTGGGAGAGGGAGAAGCTGACTCCCCGCTGAGCAGGGAGCCCGATGTGGGGCTCAATCTCAGGGTCCTGGGATCATGACCGGAGCTGAAAGGAGACGCTTAACAACTGAGCCACCCAGGCACCCCAAGTCTGGGGTCTTTTCTGTGAGAGCCTGAGTCTCATTTGTGGTAGCTCCCCACTCATGACCTAGTCACCTCCCAAAGGCCCCACCTCCTAATGCCTTCAGCTTGGGGATTAGGATTTCAGCGCATGAATTTTGAAGAAACACAAACATCCAGACCATAGAAAGTACTATGGGTTGCATTTTCTTTATTGGAATAGGTCATATTGGCCTATGGCTGTGACCTTCCTTAGGACAGGAATGAATTTACATTGTCCACAAGACCTGGCTCGTTGTCTGGCACTTGGCAATAGTCCTTTATGGGACGAATAAGGGGATTTTGTGGACTTATCAGTTAATGGGACCAACAGACCCAACACCCTCTTTTCTAAATGTTGAGATTTGTAGTCCAGAAGGGTTTGGAAAATAAAAGTTCTCTTTTTTTTTGTTTTTGTTTTTGTTTTTGTTTTTTACTCCTGGTTTGAAACCTGGGTTTTGTCATTTAAATCTTTTAAGTTGGAAATGGATACATTGTTATATATGCAAAATAAATGCTTTGACAGCAGGCAAAAAATGAGAAAATCTGGGGAGAATCTGGACAGAAAGAACCCTTGACATTTGGAAAAATGTCAAGGAAAACAGGGGAGCTGAGGGAGGGACAGATAATTCTAATATTCTGTAGTCCGGGGTTGTCTCCACTGGGACCATTTCACTTTAGATAAGCTCTATGAAATTCAAACAAAAGGAGGTGTAGGCAGAGCGGCAGAGCCGTGAATGCCCTACAAAACAGTTTGCTGGATTGAAATAGAAAACCAATTTGATTGTGCTTCAGGGGGGATCAGAGAGAGCCTGAGCAGATCTTTAGTGAGATAACTCCTCGCGTGGAGTCACGGTCGACCACACTGCAAATCCTGGTATGTTGTTGAAGGCAAAGTATATCCCGCATACAGAAAGCAAATTGCATATTCAAATATTTTAATTCATATTTAAAAATTAACTGTTGATGTTTATATTAATTAACCAAATGTTTAAATTGATAGTTGCATATACAAGTGTTTTAAGTTAGTTTATATCTGACATAGAAATATATGACAATTCATATGCAAAAAAGAGATGCATTTCCCTGTGTTCTCTGGGGAAACCAGACACTGAATAGGGTGACTTTGCCCCTGTGTGGTCCAACAGCCTCTGTCTCTACATTCCTATCATTCCTGGGTATTGACCGTTTACCATGCTTCATCCCATCTTTGGAACGAAGTGAGGTACAAGTAACGAGGAGAGAAATATTTTCCATTCGATTTGGTACAGGTGCCTTTCGAGCGTGGATATGAGGATATTCTACAGATCATTGTTTTGCGCCATAAACCAAGTGAGTTTGCCACACCTGCCGCTGGTCCAGACCTATAAATCCAACATCCATTTCTGGGCTGTTTCACACGAACAATTCAGTGTAAGTTACACATTCCAGGCATCAGTCTGCTTGAATATTGTTTGTGCCTTGCAAATAGCCCGAAATTTATGCTTCAGAATCTCACCGAATGACTTCACATTCCATTTCTGAAAGGGAAACGCTTGGCCGTATTTATACCATTGCTGGCAGAAAAATCAATCACCCTCTAAATGACATTATTTTGTATTTTACTCTTAAGCTGCCACCTTATAAATAAAAAGAAGACAAATTAGCACCATAAAGCAGGAGGGTAATCATCCACAAATTGAAAACTCCCCTGCAGAACGTTGAGGGGAGAAGCGGCTAAAAAGTATGAATCGGTAGAAGTATTGGAATGAAGCAATTTTTGTATCATGATGTAACTAAACTAGAGAACAGGAAAACCCTTTTTCCTGGAAGGTTTCTGCCCCCAGTTTGAGGGCAGTCATGGGCTTTGCCAAGACTGAAATATTTCACGTCATCTGCACTTTGATCCTTTACCCAATGGTATGGAATGCCTTTTGAATGTTAGTTTTTAAATATTTGGTTATGACTCTTTGGAAGCTATTTGACAGCTGAGGTTGTATCTGGATTGGCTGGAGATTGCACTTTTCCTGCTATCACAGTCCCAACTGCGGAGTAGCAGCGCAGCAAAGAAATGGTCGTCTGTCCTCATAACACACGACTGGCTTGGCCAAGGTTCTAACAAAGTGATCGGTTAGCTTGATCTTTTTTTTTTTTTTTTAAAGATTTTATTTATTTACTTGACAGAGATCACAAGCAGGCAGAGAGGCAGGTAGAGGGAGAGCGGGAAGTAGGCTCCCTGCTGAGCAGAGAGCCTGCCGCAGGGCTCCATCCCAGGACCCTGAGATCATGACCTGAGCCAAAGGCAGAGGCTTAACTCACTGAGCCACCCAGGTGCCCCTGGTTATTTTGATTTTATATAATACCTGAAAAGAGGACCCCAGAAGTTGACAAGACTCATCAACAATTGTCTTGCCCAAACAAGACAAGTAAAAATAGAACAAGAAAATATGTTCTCTCTTTCTCCCCAAGAATTTTTTTCTTTAGCCAGTATTCTTTTATGTCTATCAGGGGCTAAGTGCCACTATTTAAAAATTAAATAAGATATTATACCTGGGGTACCTGGGTGGCTCAGTTGGTTAAGCCTCTGCCTTCGGCTCAGGTCATGATCTTGGAGTCCCAGGATCGAGCCCACATCGGGCTCTCTGCTCAACAGGGAGTCTTCTTTCCCTCTGTCCTTCAGCCTGCTCATGCTTTCTCCCTCCATCTCCCTCACTCTCAAATAAATAAATAAATTCTTCTTTAAAAAAGATATTATGCCTGTTTTTATTTTATTTTAATTTAATTTTATTTTATATTTCCTTTAAAAAAATTTTTTAATCATTTTTTTTAAATTTATTTTCAGCATAACAGTATTCATTGTTTTTGTACCACACCCAGTGCTCCATGCAATCTGTGCCCTCTCCAATACCCACCACCTGGTTCCCCCAACCTCCCACCCCCCACCTCTTCAAACCCTTCAGATTGTTTTTCAGAGTCCATAGTCTCTCATTGTTCACCTCCCCTTCCAATTTCCCCCAACTCCCTTCTCCTAACTCCCCATGTCCTCCATGCTATTTGTTATGCTCCACAAATAAGTGAAACCATATGATAATTGACTCTCTCTGCTTGACTTATTTCACTCAGCATAATCTCTTCCAGTCCCGTCCATGTTGCTACAAAAGTTGGGTATTCATCCTTTCTGATGGAGGCATCATACTCCATAGTGTATATGGACCACATCTTCCTTATCCATTCATCCGTTGGAGGGCATCTTGGTTCTTTCCACAGTTTGGTGACCGTGGCCATTGCTGCTATAAACCTTGGGGTACATATGGCCCTTCTTTTCACTACATCTGTATCTTTGGGGTAAATACCCAGTAGTGCAATTGCAGGGTCATAGGGGAGTTCTATTTTTAATTTCTTGAGGAATCTCCACACTGTTCTCCTTTTAAAATTTTTAAGTAATCTGTACACCCAAATGGGGCGTGAACTCGCAACCCTGAGATCAAGAGTCGCACGCTCCACTGACCAAGCTAGCCAGGTGCAACCCCCATACCTGTTTTTAAATGGAAGATTCTGACACATATAATTTCCTTATTAAGTAACATCCCTCTTTTGTCAGGGATTATGAGAAAAATATCACTTTTCTTTTCCTGGGCTTACCAAAATGGCAAAGCGCACCTGGGCTTTTCTTTTTCACATTTTCCGATGCTTGTTTGATACGCAGAGAAATCGCCGATGCCGTGAATTGGTCAAGCAGTCTTGGTAATGGAACTTCTTCCAGTCTGACGGCTGTGGGTCAGGAGCTCGCGTTGGTGCTCATGAAGATGTTCTAGCAGTAGCGCCAAGGTTAGGTCATACTCCCACTGCTTCCTTGTTTTTGCTGATGGTGTTTGTATTCTTTTCAATCTGTGCAATTTTATGCATAGTTTTTTTTAATTGGGGTAAAAAGCCTACCATAAAATTTGCCATCTTACCCATTTTTAAGTGTATAACTCGGTAGTGTAACGTGTATTTACTTTATTATGAAATAGACCTCCAGAACTGGTTCCTCCTGCAAAACCGAAATTCTACGCCGTTAGACAACAAGTCCCCTCCCCGCAACCCCCTTCCTCTGGCGATCACTCTTCTACTTTCTTTCTCTATGGATCTGATTACTCCAGGGACCTCATATACATGGGCTCAGTATTTGTCCTTTTGTGCCTGGTTGATGACACTCAGCATGATGTCCTCAAGGTTCTTCCATGTCATGGCATGCAAGACTTTCTAAAAGTCACTTTCCTACTTAGGGGGGAGATTAGTTTCGTTAAAGGTAGATTACGTAATTGATAAATCCTCCTCCCGGAGCTCAAGGAACTGCAGTGCAGCACATGGTGATATTCTGAGAGCAAGTCAAGAGTCGTGGGACTCCCATTCTTTCCTACTCACCAAGTGACAATGTCCCTATCAATCCTGAAAGTAGCTATTGATAAAACCTTATTTTGTTCTTATTGATTTTTAAGCCTAGAAAGATATACATAGAAATTTTAAAGTTTCCTTCACCATGACTGGTTGTGAGAGTTAAGAACCTTACGGTTCCAGAGACGCCATTCCTGCCATAGTCTGTATCAGTGCTGCCCCCTGGGATTGTGCTGTGTACAACCTGTGCAGCTGAACATGGTGGTCCTGCCCTTTCCTGGGGCGTAGTCGCCCTGCTTAAAGACCACTGACCTAGAGAAAAGCGGTCATTTCTATGGTCCTACTTAGAATTCACAGAATTGAAGGAGACCACAGTTGTCATTTTATTCAAAGTAGTCATTTTAAAATAGGGAGCTGAGTGCCCGAAGGCAAATTTTGTTAAAAAATCACAGAGATTCTTGAGGAAAAGCCAGTGTGGGTTTCACTTACACATTTCCTTTCCTATTAGATTTCTCATTTTCTGTCACATCCTGGATACAACCCAATTTCTTTTACACCTGCCCCAATTCCATTTAGGATTTAGTCATGAAATCTATGAAAAACAGTATTGTCCTGGATTTTTTTTTTATTAGCCTTGAGTAAAAAAAGAGCAGCTACAGAAATCTTGCTGAAGTCATTCTTTCTGCCCCCAGGTCTTCCACTTTATTTCTAGAGGTTCAAGTGTGCACTCTGAACCTCAACTCTTGTCCCAATAACATAAGGAGTGGTCAGTGAGCGTTGGTGCATGGCTACCATGAAGTTCCTCATTGAGACTGAGGCTGACCGTCTTCTGACTTGCCTGCCAATTTCCTTGACTTTGTCTTTACATCAATCACTTTCATTTCTTGCCTTGCCCCCATCTCTGTTTGAGTAAGAAAGAGCATCTGAACCCCTCAAATAGAACTCTTAAAAAAACCTTTGCTCAGAGAATGGCAGCCCTTTGGTCAAAACCATTGGGTGTGTCGTCACATATTTTCTCAGCCACGTTTCCTCCTGCCTTCTAGAGTAAGAACCTTTAAAACAGAAACTATGTCTTCTACACTTTTCCTCTCTCTGGTACATGCCCTTCAACCCACGTGGATGGGGAATCCATACGTGTTGCATGCTGTGCTGGGTGAACGAAGACGACATGGCCCGTACCTCTCACCGAGCTTAGAGGTTAGCCAGGGAGACAGAATCCTGTGAAATTAACCCGACTTCACGTGTGGTCACTGTATAAACTAGTGGAAACACTGACTAGTGCCATTGTTGCAGGAAGGAGAGGAAGAAAGGGTTCAGGGGACCTTCCCCATAGAGTCAATGCTTCCAGAAGTAGGGTCTCAGTATGTATTGACTGAGGAATAACCACCATGGCTAATGGTTATTCTGAAAATTCATGAATTTTAGAACCACATGACAATTTAGCAATCTTCAAGTCCGAGGAACAGATACATATCCATTATGATACTATAGTTGATTTCTACCTCTTGCCTGATGATACAAATTGCTTTAAATGTGTCATTTTCCCAACCTTATCAATGGATATTTGGGTTCTATTAAATTATCATGTCTTCCTTTAAAAGTGTTCAGTGAGTCATCTCTTTAGGATATTGGAAGCAGATTACACGTGTATCGTCAAGAAGACTTTTGGAATTGTGCAAATTGTGCCTATTGTTGCATTTTAAAAGTTCCACGTTCTGCTTGTGAGAAATGCCTAAGTGAATTCAGATATGCCTGTAGCCCTCCTTCTGTACGAGTATTAACGTTTGTCCGGGGCAAGATATCACAGCTCACATTGTATCTCAGAGCCCCTGGTGGCTTCCTCACCATTCTGAGTGGCTTCTTCTCTTTGGAGTTGATTCAAGGCATGGGCTCATCCTGATATTTATAACTCTGTTCTCACATATGCATAAGTCCTGTCAAAATACAGAGATAATACGATGCCACAAGGCAAATATTATTTCTGGCAATGTTCTATACCTCAGAAATGTGTGCTATTTCACCTATTCGGGAAGATAATTTCTTAAAATAGATGTAGCAATTTGTCAAATCCCTCCACCAAATACCTCATGCGAGTTTACTGTTGTCTTTTCATCTGGATTTAATCCGTTCCATCTTTAAGGAGGACTCATCCTGGGGCGCTATTTAGTGAATTTCCACGCCACCCTTTTTTTGCTGCGTTCTTGCTGAGAGCCAGATTAGGCTGAAATTCATGTGAGAGCTCCCTGACCATGGAATTTGGGATGAGGATTTTGAATTCTTACACGACAGACGCATAAAGGCAGCATCCTGTTGTAACTTCAGTGCTGTAAGCAGTCCCCTGGGGGGACACCCGACTCTCTCTCCCGCGTCCCTTGCATATTTCCACAAGGAGGAAAGACAGGGACTGAGTCAGGCAGATCTCCACCAGCAATGAGGCAATTTCAAGACGAGCAGCAGCTGTGTGATTGTTTGCTCCTGCCCACTTCCTCATGAGATGCCTTTTGAGGTGATGGTGGCCCAGACAGAGCTGGACGGTCCCGGGGAAGTCCATGTTTGGACGGTAGGGCAGGACAGTGGCACGTGTGTGGGGCCCCAGGGAAAAACAGACATGTGGGGGCTCCAAGGAAAACATTATTAAGAATTTCAAGACCAGGATGCCTGGGTGGCTCAGTTGGTTAAGCGTCTGCCTTCGGCGCATGTCATGATCCCAGGGTCCTTGGATTGAGTCCCACATCCGGCTCTCTGCTCAATGGAGAGCCTGCTTCTCTCTCTGACCCTCCCCCCAACTCGTGTGTTTGCTCGCTCTTTCTCTCTCTCTGACAAAACAAAACAAAACAAAACAACAACAACAAAAAACCCAACAAAAAACCAAAACCAAAACCAAAAACAACCTTTCTTCCAAAATATTAAAAAAACAATAAACAAAAAGAACTTCAAAACCATGATGACAGAGCATTAAGCCAAGCTTGGGGCTTTTACGAGCCAGAAGCCCTATGTGACTGCACAGGTCACATGGCCAGGAGGCTGGCTGTGGGTGAAGCTGGGGGCTTCCTGATTGCTTTTTAGTGGAGAGCGAGAGAGAAGGAGAGGGAGAGAGTGTGTGCTCTGATGAAGCATTCCTATCCCTTGGCAATGTCAGGGGACTTTTATGTATTCTTCCTTCACGCAGAGGATGTTTTCAGAATGGCCCATGCCTGCCCACGGGAGCAGGTGGCTGGAGGGTCTTCCTGCTGAGTCAGAGGGAGCATCGAGGCTGGTTCTGAGCAAGCCCACCTAGCAGCATGCTTGCCCAAGAAACCAGGTGATGCTGGCTGACTGCCCAGGACTGCTGCGAGGTTGGAGGAATAACTTTGATTATAAAGCACTTGGAAAGCATACATTTTTTTAAAAGACCATGTAAATGCAGAACTGTGACCCCAGTGTGGAAAATTCCCTGCACTCCAATTCAAAATGACTTTACGGAATGCTGACCATTGAAGCAGTTGGATGTGGTGGGGGGCCGGCTTGCGCCGAGGTACCTGCTACATCACGTGTTCTTCCCTGGGGTGGGGGAGGGAAGGGACATGGAGAGCAGGCGTAAGAGGCTTGTTCAATTAAAGAGATGCTTCGTGCTTGGGAAGCGAAGGGTCCTCATCAGAGCAGGAGCTCGGGTCAGGATGTGCAGATACAAAGCCGTGCCATGGCATGAGCTTCAGTCGCCCGGATCAACCCTGACCCAGGAAGGCGACCTTGACCTAAGTCACACCTGGGCTTGTTTTCCAGCAGATTACATGGCTCTGGATTTTGGGGGGACTTGGAAATAAGACAGGGAGCCGCTATCCACCGAGAAGGAGGTAAAGCATGAGACTGAGCTGGTAGGTGGTGTTGGTGTCCGTGCTGGGCATGCGTGCGTTTCATCTTCAGTGGGGAGATTGCTAGAATTTTCACCTCCCTGGGGTGCAGCTGATCAGATGGCCCGTCCACCTTCATCTGGTCTTCTAATCTGTCTCCGTTCACTCCCTGAGCCATGACAGCTGATTTATGACAAAGCAATCCCCTTTCTTCCAGAAGTACACAACCTCAGACTTCTATGTGTTCTGAAGCTATTTTCGTTTTAGTTGAGTGGGGGAGAAAAGCTGGCTGCCTCTTCATTACCAAAAAAGAAAGCCTCAGAACACCCCCTCGGGGAGAAGCACGCCGTGCCAGGTTACCATCTGAACGTTATCACAAGGAGTCCGCACACGAGCCGGGAGCTTCAGCTTCCCTCGGAGGGGTGCGCAGAGGGGAGTGCACGGAACTAGTTCAATGTGTGAGAAATAAATCAGGACACCCAGACAGAGAGCATTACGGAGTGAGAGCTGTGCGCACAGTCCCCGAGCCCCGTTCTCACGGGCGCGGGAAACACGTCTGCAGGTCTGGGGTCTGAATGGGCTGAACACTGCTCCGTGGTGACCGGGGTCCCTGGCAATCCTGTGAAGTATGTTTACCCCATCTTTCTCCTGAAACTGGCGACGCCATTTCATACACAGAATGTTGGGTGATGTGGATTTCCACACTGAGGAGGAGCAAGAAGGAGGGTCAGGAAGCACGATCCCCACTCTGCCACCAGACGGTTCGAGGCATAAAATATCTGGACCGTTGATGGCAGAGGGGTCATCAAAGTCAGATCTTCCATCTTCCAAGCCAATATCGCACCCTCTACACGGCCAACATGAAGCAGCAGGTGTGCAGACGCCCAAACCAGTCTGCCTACGTTCACACTCCTTCCCTTCCAGATGAGCAGCTGTAGATCCTTGGGCAAGTCACTGCATCTCTCCCTCTGTGCCTCAAATTTTGTATCCATCAAATGGGACTAATTGTCCTTTCCACGTCCTAGGATTGTTGCTACAGAAGCGTTCCACTGTTGCTTTGCAGAGATGGAGCCTGCTGCCTTGGTGCAAAGAAGGAAGGCTTTGCCAAACCTGGAAGCATGATCTCTCACTCAGCCTTAAATGGGGCTTCTTCTGGCTGGCAGTGGACTTGGCTGAGACTCTCCCCTCTCCTGCACCGTGTTTTGTTCACTTGATGAGGAAGCTGAGTGCAGCCTTACATCATGGGGGGCTCAGCCGTGGTGGAAACGTGTGGCCGTGGTGGATGGCCATGCAGGGCCTGGGAGGGGTGGCTGGTTAGGGCTCGGCAGGCCAAGATTCTCCCGGCTATGAGGGCAAGTTCATCCTGTGGTCTTCGGCCTTCACTTGACTACACCCCACACTGGGCTTTACCAGCCATTCTGGAGAAGGGAGGGAGGGATAGAATGCTGGTGTTTAGTGCTGAGAGCAAAGCACAGAGGTCTTTCTCTGGGGTCTCTGTAATCTGGGGGGACGTGGACTGTCTGGCCTCACATCAGCTTCTCTGGCCTTTGAGATATAAAAGTGCCCTAAAAATAATATGACTAGAGGAGGGACGGGCAGGCTTGGTGTTTTCACAGTGATACAGTCCAGGTCTCATTTCGTCCCAAAGAACTGGCCATGCCTATTGGTTTTTGCCCTCACCATCATCTGTACAAGGTCGATTTGTCCTTTATTGACTTAGTTTAGAGGCTCATCTCAGGGTTTGCCTTTACCTTCATCTTTCATAGATGCTTTTCCAACTCCTTCCTTCCCATGGCTTTGGGCTGACCAGCTGTAGCTCCCGGGGTGGGGAGCGGAGCGAGTGTCCGCTGCCCTTTTCTGCTCCGCGTGGCTCTGTTGTCCTCGGGGTGCCCTCCGGGAAGCAGTGCACGTCGGGGAATCTGTGTCTTGGTCTGAGAACCGGCTTTTATCTCTTGCTGGGTCACGGCAGCCATTGGAGAAGCATCTGCCCTTTGCCCTGATGACCTTTATTCTGAGGATATTCTAAGCAGTGGCCACCACGACAGGAAGACAACGAAGGAAGGGCAGACGGAGAAGCGCTGCTCTGGATGCAGATCAGGTGTGGAAGGTGAATGATGACATCCCCATTCATGGATCATTCTGGAAACTTACAGATCCATGGGGCTTCCCAGGACCCTCAGGGCAGGCTGGTTCTGCTCTTGGTGGGGTCGACAGAGGGGCTGTGTACTGGCTGACGCTTCCTTCTCAGCCTCAGCCATGTGGGTCTCTGCAGATGAATTCGCGTCACACAGGAGGCCGCAGGACCGCTCCCGTCTCCTGGCTGCCCTCCCCCCTCTGCTACTGGTTACCATTCTACCCTCTTCCCACGTCTTTTCTTTCTGGAAAAAAACACAAGCTGTCCTCTGTATCAACACACAGAGCACATCCACACTGGGATTAGAGGCCCACCTGAAATTAATAATAACTAGGAAGTAGAGACTACCTACTTTGTGAAAAAAATCATCACCAATCCCAATATTCTCTCTTTACATTCTCATAATAGCCATGTGAGCTAAGGTTTAATTTAATGTAATTTAATGTAATTTGACTTAATTTAATTTAATTTATTTTAATCCTTCATGGAGAAGAAACTGAGCATATGAAGACGCCGAGGTCTGAGGAGTAAAATCACTCGTTCAGGGTCACATGTGGGAGCTGGCGTTCCTCCTGGTCCCCAAACTGCTGGGCCCAATGTGCTTTCATACCTTAACCCACTGCAAATGGAACACGACGGAAAAGCGAGAGGCACACCTCTTTTGAAGCCCGGCTTCCTGTTGCTTTGCTCTCTGGTTCCTTTCAGGGCCCAGGCCTGTGCCCTGAGACCATTTGCATCATATGTAATTCTCCGAGCCTGATGAAGGAGGTATATTGTTCTGGCCTCATGGAAGCGGAAACTGAGGCTTAGAGAAGCAAGTGACCCGTGCAGGGTCACACAGCGGCTAAGGGGCAGGACTGGGAGAGTCTGGACAGTGTAATTCCAGGATTGCAGGAGACTTCCCTTACTTTTCTTTTGTCTTTCTTTTTTTAGTTGTATTTATAAAGGTATAATTTGCAGATAGTAAAAGCTACTTTGTTAGGTTTATAGCTGATGAGTTTTGACAGGATTGCTTTCTAAGCACTGAGATACAGACTGTTGCTTTTCCGCCGACTGTCCTGCCGCAGACTGTCCTGCCGCAGACTGTCCTGCCGCCGACTGTCCTACCGCAGACTGTCCTATCACAGACTGTCCTATCACAGACTGTCCTGCCGCAGACTGTCCTGCTGCCCCATAAAGTTCTTTGTGTATCTTTAGATTCAGCTCTTTGCTCCCCGTTAGCTGCAGAGCCTACATTCTTCACCATCACACCCTAAATAAAAATAATCCCAATTTGTGATGTAAGCTGTCCGCACTGCCTTGAGAACACCACAGTCACCGAGGCCTGCATAGGCGTTTTGTAACTGACAGCTGAGGCGGTAGGAGTGTAGGGAACGATCAGGGGAAGGAGGACAGTTCCGGTCCTTGTGAATCACTCCTGAGTCTCAAACCGCAGAGAGAATGCTCGGTGACAGCAGCCGCTGCCTGGTCTTTAAACGGGTTTCTGTCCTGCTCTCTAAGTGGACACTCTGCTGCCTGCTCACGGGGCCTCGTCAGGCCCATCTGGGAGAGAGGACTACGGAGGTTCCCGTGCCACAGAGCAAAGTACATTTATTTTCCGAAATTTTCACAATGACCATATCCTATTTTATAAATGAAAAAAAAAAAGTGTTATTTAAAAGAGAAAATCAGCATAGGAAAGGTTTTTAAGGGTGAAAAATACTAATTAAAAAATACGGGTGTAGGAGCGCCTGGGTGGCTCAGGTGGTTAAGGATCTCCCTTCGGCTCAGGTCATGATCCATGAGTCCCGGGATGGAGTCCCGCCTCGGGCTCCCTGCTCAGCAGAGACTCTGCTCCTTCTTCTCCTGCTGCTTTCCAGCTCGTGCTCTCTCTCTCTCTCAAATGAAAAAATAAAATCTTAAAAAAATTAAAATATGGCTGTAGGACAAAGTGAATTTCAATAAGACAAACCACACACAGATCCCTAAAAATGAAGGTCCTTTTGTAAATGGTCTGCATAAACCACAGCAATGCTAATTACTTCTACTACCATAAAGGTCAGGCTAAAGATGCTAGGGGCAGAATACAGCTTTTGGGGTGGAATTTCAGCCTGTGGGTCTTTCCCAGTGCCTGAGAGCACATGGAGGGGCATGAGGAAGAAGTACAGAGGGTAGTACCCTTGTCTGTGAGGATCCCATCTCTTTTTCTTTTAACCAACGATTTTTTTTTTAAACCCTTCCAGCTGAAGTCTCTTTTGACATTAGTTTCCATACCTTGAGGGATTAAATTAGTGGAGTTTTACTCCTCCATTTTTGGATTGGAGAATTATAGGTGATTTAAAATATCAGTACCAAGAAATGAAATCTGTCCTGTACTTACCACACAATGTTGGCCTTAAAGTTTTTTCTGCTCTTCAGACAAATTCAGGGACTTTGATTTGGAAGCAGCTTTAAATGATGTGCCTTTGATGTTCCCAAGAAGCCACCTGTTCAATGACCGTGGTGGCCCCAAGAAGTCATCAACTTCCTGCTGGCCAACCCAGCCGCTCAGCCCACTTCACCATGCTGTGGCTGTGATTTTGCTCCCCTGTTCGTTTAAAGTCTGATATTTCATTCAAGAGACTCATGAAACTCTGTCAATAAAATGTTAAATATAATACCATAGAAACACACATTTTTATTTCTTTATAAACATGGTGAGCAAAGGAAAACACAAAAAGTGCTGGGAAGGGTGAGCTAAGATCTTCAGGGGCAATCCCCGTCTTGACATCTCCCCTGGGAAAGGTGTCAATTCTGGGAAGAACCTGCGATATTCCAAACATCATGGCCCCTGAGCATGGCCCACACCACAGACAGAAGATTCGTGTTTTTCCTCTTATTTAGGACCCATCTGAGAAACTGCTTGTCACGATGCTACCATTTCAGGTGAGCTAGAAACCCTGAAACCATTGGAAATATGAATATAACAACAGCACGAAAGGAAGACAGCCCCGAGGAGAAAAATTACTTGGGTGAAAATGTATCACTGGGGATAGACGGTGTTAAGTAGCACTTTCTAACAAGAGCTTCCAAGCCATCATGGGAATGAGACGGATTTTTCTTTCATTCTTTTGCCAAATCTCTGCAGCTACTTGGTAGACAGAATCCAAGAGAGGCCGGATGTTGGAAACGGAGAGCAAAGTGCTTAAAAAAGAAAACACACACACACACACACACACACACATGTGCGCGTGCAATGAAGATGACTTCAAACAACTTCTTTCCTTTCTTTTGATGTAGACATGGCATCCACTTGATATCGCCGGGTACCACCCCCTCTGGAAAACTTGCAAGCATGCGAGTTTTGCCAACATGCAAGCATGCCTACTTGCAGCCAGGTTCTGATGTGCGGCCGGCAGGGGCCAGTGGTTATGACCGTTCCTTCTCAGAGGCAGGAGCAGAGACTCCAGTAAGGGATGTCCCCAGCGGTGCACATCAGGGGTGGGGGCACCATGACTCACACTCCTCAAGACGTGGAAAAGCCCCCATTGACTCACTCTGGTGAGCCCTGGTCCCTTACCTCTGCCCTGATCTTAGTCATCTTGGGTCAAGCTCTTACCCAGCTCATAGAGATGATTGGTTTATTCTCTGTCTGTCCCTCCAGGTTGTGAGCCAAACTAAGTCAGAGAATGTGCCCTCCTCCTGGGACACTCAGGCCCAGCCCAGTGCCTGGCTCATTGGAGAAAGTGAACGGTCCAGGAACGAGTCTCTCCCCCAGGCTGAGTGCAGGCATCTGTCTGGCACTGAATCCATAACCTTCAGTGCAGATGGGCCTGCATATTGGTGAATGTACCCAATTTGACAATCTGCTTTTGTGAAGGATCTTTTATTTCTTAGCCTGGGAGAGATCAAAATTCTTTAACTGGAGTATCTTTCTTCTGCTGCAGCAACACTAAGAGGCTGATGCCAGGCCAGTGAGCAACCTCTTTCACTGTCACTGGTTGAGTCTCTTGGGGGGACTGGGGCAAAGGGGTGGAGAATAGGTGAGGCCCTGCTGACCTTGGGGATGGCCTGGGACGTTCACTTGAGAAGGTTCTTTGTTCCCCAAGTCTATGGAGGCTTTGGAAGTGGAGAACCTCTGGTCAAATCATGTCACTAAATTAAATATCAAACCAATAAAGATACAACACAGATTCATATGCTTATATTAGTTAATTAATTAATTAATTAATTTTTAGTTTCAGAGGTAGAATTTAGTGATTCATCAGTTGCGTATAACACGCAGTGCTCATTACATCACATGACCTTCTGAATGCCCATCCCCCAATTACCCCTCTCACCAGCCCCTCCAGTAACCCTCAGTTTAATTCCTAGAGTTTAGCATCCCTTATGGTTTGTCTTCCTCTCTGTTTTTATCTTATTTTATTTTTCCTTCCCTTCCCCCATGTTCATCCGTTTTGTTTCTCAAATTCTACGAAGGAGTGAAATCATATAGTACTTGTCTTTTTCTGACTGATTTATTTTGGTGAGCATGATACCCTCTAGTTCCATCCACATCATTGCCAATGGCAAGATTTCATTCTTTTTGATGGCTGAATAATATTCCATTTAAATGCTGTGAATGTACCTTCAGAAAATGTTCTCAGACTATCATTTGGACCTGAAATTTAACCTGCTAAAATTCATTTCACATTCCATTCTCTTCAAACTTCTGGAATGAAAAGTAAATACTTGATAAGGAAACCTGTGTCTCATCCTGAAGATGGAACCCCATGTACTGTCTGAACGATTTTCCAAGGAACATACTGTTCAGTGTTCTGAGTTTGCACTGAAGCAGAAGGAGGTTTTTTGCTTTCATCCATGACGTATGATTAGCCCAATTTTACAGGTATCGATGGCAAAGCATGAAAGATGAGCTCCCCCCACTTCAGTATTCTGAAGTCATATAATAAGAACTCGAAAAATGACAGCACAAACTCATAACCTATAGTTGTGTCCCATGAAAGAGCTGGAAATGGAAGTTTCTCAAGACTTTACTCAAGTAATTTTCCAAATCCTTGAAGTTACATAACTTCTTGAATCTGTTACTTTGGGGGGGATGAGTGGCCAGTGCCTGGGGGAGCCGTGTGGACCCCGAGGCCAAAGGAAATGTCAGTAATACTGGTTGATCCTGCCTTCATGTACAATGTGGACATCTTGTTTATCATGACTTTTTACGGTACTTTTGATTTTCTAAAATATTGCCTTAAATTTTTTTTTGTCTTTTTAAAGCTTTATTGAGGTATGATTGACAAATAAAATTATGATGTACTTGCAGCGAACAATGTGATGGTTTGATACCCACCACTGGGTTAATTTCCACATTCCTCACCTGACGTACCTACCTTTGTTTTTTGGTGGGAACACGTAATTTTTACTCTCTTAGCAAATTTCAGTGATACAACACAGTGTTATCAATATAGTTATCATGTTGCACACGAGATCTTCAGACTTCATTCATCCTAGAACGTTTGTACCTTTTTACCAATCTCTTCTCTATCCCCCCACCCCCAGCCCCTGGCATCCACCATTCTACTCTGTTTCTTTGAGTTTGTCTCCCTCCCTCTCTCCCTCCCTTCTCCCTTCATCCCTGCCTCCCTCCCTCTCTCCCTTCCTTCTACTCTCTGTCCCTTCCTCTCTCTCCCTCCTTCCTTTCTTGCTTTTTTCAGATCCCATATGTAAGTGATCCCGTGCAGTGTTGGTCTTAATTAATGGCTAATGGCTTTTTTGGTGCCCCCTTAAATTTTGTGTCTGAGGCTGTTGCCTCACTCACATTATCCAGTAGTGGCTACTCCCAGAACACCAAGATTTTGTAGTGGATCGCAGAAGGAAGGATAGAGGACTGAGAAGTCATGCAGTTGCTCCTTCTCAAAGGAAGTGTGGCTTTTGCAACGAGCATGCAGTCAGCTGGCTCACCCCATCGCCACATTTTCTTTGTAAGCTGGCCGTGTGAGGACATAGTGCCAGTGGTGTGTGTAGACCCCTACACACATACAGATAATCAGACATATCTCAATCTCCATGCTAAGCTCAAAGTGCAGGGAGAAATGGATTCAAAGCTACTTACTTACCAGAAAGTCAGTGTGGTCTGTTCCACTAGTGGAGTATTGAATAGGAACGGGTTGTCCGTGATGTTGCAACTTGGTTGAAAGAGTCACTCAGACAAATTTATGTGCTGAGTCAGACACCCTTCAGATGTCACTTCTGACTCTGTCAGGGAGGACCCCGTGGGTGGCAGCTTCGTGTGGGCTCCATAGGCTTCAGGCATGTGTGAAGCGACAGCATGCCCCTCCCGGCCACACCACGTGTCTCCACCTCTGCATCTCCTGCCTGGGCACTTCCTCCTTGTCCCCTGGTAGATGCCAGCTGTGAGACATCTCCCAGTCGAGAAGCACCAGGAACTGGACTGGTGAGGGACAGCGGCCGGTGGCTTATTCTGACCTTTCCCTGCTGGGGTCTGCTGGGTCTCGCCGTCTTAGAGGGATGAGGCTGGTGTCAGGCGCAGCCGGCAAGCGGACTTGAGGATGCGTCTCCCTTCCCTCCTTCCCCTCGTTCCACGCGCCCTCTCTAACAAAGTCGTAGCACAAAGTCGTAGCATTTGCCTCAGGCTCTCTGTTCTGGGAAACCAAACGAAAGACATATGCTTTGTTATTTTCCTATAGCCCCTGGTGCAGTGGGACTGTCAGAAAAATTACCTCAAAACTTATATGTTGAAGTACCAATCCTGCCTTTTTATGGATACGTGGCGTGTTATGAGAAAGAACTATCGTGTACCCATTCTTTACTTGGGCTCCTTTTTATTGGGAGTGCATTAAATTCTGGAGTTCTAGCTTCTTTTTTAAAATTAACATGTCATGTATTATCTGTTTCAGGGGTACAGGTCTGTGAATCATTAGTCTTACACAATTCACAGCACTCACTATAGCATATACCCTCCCCCATGTCCATAACCCAGCCACCCCATCCCTACCCCCGCCACCCCCCAGCAACCCTCAATGGAATGCTATCTTCTTATTAGTTAATGTCACCGGGGAAGGACGCCTCTCTTCTGAGAACCCTGTGAGTTGTTTGGAAAGTGTTTAAGAGTTGGGGACAGTCCTCTGGCTGCGGTTCTGCCTTGTTCCCTCCGGTATCCTCCCTGTTTCTCTGCAGATTTTTATAGCGGGCATGCCTGCCACCAGCTCTTCCTGGAGGAGGTTACTTCAGTGTTGGAATCAGAATGTCTTGTGTTGCATCCTTAGAGGGCTATCTAGCATTTCCTAGTGACAAAATGAGGACAACAGAGAAAGAGGGAGTTTCCAAGCAAATGTGTCTGTGCTCTAAAAAGCGGAGTAGTTTTTATATTTCTGATTCTAAAAGTAAATTGAGTGGAATACACTTTCTCATATGAGACCCTCTGTCCCTTGAAGAGGTCTCGGGGATGGATGACAGGGACACTATCTTGACATGTTGGAAGAGAGAATGCCATTGTGCCTGAGGGGGATGGGCATCGAGCTGGTCTGAGCCGCAGGGATGCTGATTTCAGATGACCAAAGAAGGAAGGGACTGTTATTCTTCCAGACACTTAGGAAAGCTTGGAAGAAGGTGCTGGGTCTGGAGTAGGACAAGGTATAGTGGAGGGTCCCAGCCAGGAGTGTTTCATGAACATAAAGTTGTTAGGGTGGGGCTGGAGTTCACCAGGAGAGGACCTAATGAGAACATCTGTGCCAAGGGCCATGACAAAGGGAAGATGGAATCATGGTGATAAAACAATCATATATGATGACCACCAGAGACGCCCCTCCCACCCCAGAAGAAGCAAGCTCTCAGATAGTTCCCCACTCCACTCAGCCTTCCCCTTAAACATACTGCAAGGCCTCAGAGAATTCTGAAATGAGATACTCCCAGTGAATAGTTCTTTTTTATTGGGATCATTTTCTGATCTGAGATGCCGTCTCCTTGCGACATCTATCAGTTTCGTTCTGCCTCCATCAAATTAGACCTGACACAGAAACCCCTGTCTTAGAAATCCTGAAAAAATGAACTCCTTTTCTCCCCTGTGTGCATTTCATGTTGGATTTCCTCAGGTTTCTAAAATGTAATCTTTTATGGAACAAGGTATTCATGACATTTGAAAGGTGTCACTGTTTAAGGTATTTAAAGACAGTGAGGGTGGAGTGCACTCCTATTTTGCATTTGTGTTCCATTTAATTTTGACTTTATTGAACTCTACAACCCTGTCCTTTTAGTCTCTGAAATTCACTTTTCTCCCCCCAACTCACCTATGCATTCTGTGGGGAAGGATGGAGGGTTTAAACACTGGAGTATTCAGTTTTTGACAGCTGCCATGTAGCTGGCTGGATCCTCTCTAGTGGTGGCCTGATTCCCCTCAGTGCAACCAAATCAGCCTTCCAGTTGAAGAGGGCACTTCAACACAGGGCAAGAAGAAAGGGGTGTTTTACTTGCAAATCTACCATATTTAAGAAATGTGTCATTTATTTAAGTGAAGATGATATATATTCCTGGTTGACTGGTGAGGTAACAATGCCATGATTTGGGACCTAAATGAAGTTTGTAGAACAGTTAATGTTTGGTTAAACTGCAGCCATTCTCCATGGGAACACATGGACAGATCTAGTGTTCCGAAAATTCAAGATGTTCTACATTAGATATGAAGACAGGGCCCACATTTATATAACCTTTCCAACTTGTGGCTTTTCCTTCCACTCCTGCCACAGAGAGTTGGTTTATCTTCTCAGAATGGGACTGGCTTGGGTGGGCCTTTGCACTTCATGGTGACTGGGTTGGGGATTGTGGTGGGCTTGGTGACACTGGGACACTTGGTTTGATCACCTTCTCTCAAGTTATCCTCTGCACAAGGCAGGAAGGGTACACAGGGATAGTTAACTTGGTTAACATGGGTCTTTATCATTCACCCTATTCATTTACATGAACCAGAACCTGAAAGCAAGATTTTTTTTGCTTTAACCCATCTACTGTTAATAAAGGGTTGACTAAGGATCTGGGAGTTTCTCATGACAACATTGGACATTAATGGGAGCTGATAATTATTTTTTATGATACTGTTTTTAGGTGGGACAGAAATATACATTTTGAGGACATCTTTACCCCTTAGTGAGAGTTACCTATAATGGTTTCCTCCTTGTCCAGTGCTCTGCTTCTCTTCCCAGGATCTTATTTAAATAGTTTTGTAACCAAGACAATCCCTGCAGGTCTCTCATCTCTGTGCACCAAAGTCCTATCTCTAGTCTCCACTGTGTCACCAACTAGCTTCTGATCTTAGACAAATCAGGCTCCCTTCCTGGTTGCATTTTCTTCACCTGAAAATTAGAGACTTCATAATCTCTGCAATCTTTTTTTAAAAAAATATTTTATTTATTTATTTGACAGACAGAGATCACAAGTAGGCAGAGAGGCAGGCAGAGAGAGAGGGGGAAGCAGGCTCCCCGTTAAGCAGAGAGCCCGATGTGGGGCTCGATCCCAGGACCCTGAGATCATGACCTGAGCCGAAGGCAGAGGCCTTAACCCACTGAGCCACCCAGGCACCCCTGCAATCTTTTTTAACTTGAAGCATATTTTCAATAATGACCAGAAAATTGGATTTACACAATACTTCTGTCTCCGTGGACTAGAACCATTCTGAACACCATGTTATTTAAAGATAGTAGTTGGGTAAGGTTTGAGGAAGCATGCTTGTATGTTGACATGTATAATAGCTCCCCAGACCTCACAGAAACTCTTGCCCCATGATCCAAGACTGACCATAAAATTTTCATACTCCTGGTTGACCTGGTAAAATGAAAATGCGCAATGTAGGCTTACACAATGACAGACGACTCAACAGTAGGAGAAACTCAGACTACAAGCCCAATATTTTTTCAGTTGATTAATATTCTTTTGACCTGGGCATTGGGATTGGAATGAGAACATAACTGTGTAGGGGCCATCACTGACAAAAGTGACAATTCTCATTTTCTCACATTTGGCCATTTTCCTCATTTTTCAGATGAGGTTTTCCTCCATCAACAGTAGCTTCCCATCTGGTGTTCCTTGGATGTGGGCGAGGGGGGCAGTCTGTGTGACTTCAATGGATCCTTTCTGGGCTTGACCCTTTCTTGGTCTCAGGAGCACCATGTTTTTACCATCTGAGCTCAAGTAACATAGAACATGATGTAATGCAATGGGTATTTGAAATATTAGAAGTGATGAAAATAATCCTGACTATATCCGATAACAATTTCTTTCCCCTCCTTCTTTTTATGCCTTTAGCGACAAGGTGCTGAGGCAACCAATGGAAAAGACAAGACATCTGGCGAAAATGGTAAGATGACATGAATCATCCAGATATCTCCTTGTGTCACGTCTGCAGCCTTGTGCCCGTGGCAGATGTGGGTGATGCCTTCCATGCAAACCAGCCTAGTAAACGTGTTTGTGCTTCGGGTTACAGGGCATCTGAGCAAAGCACAGAGAGCACCGTGGTCTGGTTTTACAAAGAAAACCAAGCTAGCTAAATGCAGTGATAGGAGCAGTTTCCTTCCCAAAGGAGGACTCTCGTTTTGGGCAGCATGATAATTACAATGCAAATATAGTTCTGTGCTTTCTTCATTAGGGCTGGTGAGAATCATCAGAGTTGTTGTGAGGATAAAATGAGATCAAATGAGATAAGTGCTTTGAAAGCTGTGAAGTGCTCAACTGCGGATGGGAGCCTCTACAGTCTGCTTCAGGTCTTGCTAGGACACAGACCACAGCGTGGGCTCCAGGGGGTCTGGATCGGGGAGGGGCAGCAGTGAGTTCCCAGCGAACACGAATGGGTGCTAGAGGGCCAGTCTCCATGCTGGCCTTGGCTTGTGGGAGCCATCACTGTATTTGTGGGGCCTGAGGCTCGGAGAGGGGGCGCTGGCTGTGACTGTGACTGGGAAGAGGGTGGACTTGCAAGGAGGCCCAGCTGGGTGTGAGCCCAGCGCCCCAGCTTCAGCGGGGTGAAGGGGTGGATGCATGTTCGTGTTCCAGGTGAAGTTAGATTCTGGATGTTTGTGCTTCTTGTTGATTATGAAATTAACTCGTTTTTGTGGGACACGGGTCCTGCTTCGTGCTGTGTGGGATTTGTGCCTGTGCCTGCTGTGGGTAATGCCGATCTCCACACCAGGTGCGAGAAACTCCCTGGGGGCCTTCAGGGTCCTCTGCCAGGTCTGTGCTGGGGCCTGAGCAATACTCAGGTACTGGAATGTTCCTCTGTGCTAGTGCTTTCCTCCTCTGCGGTCTCCCGACTCACTCGCCTACTTCAGGCCGTCCCATTGGGCAGGGTCAGTGTGCTGACCCCAGGGTAAGAGGTCATTATGTGAATGAGTCAGTGTGTCCCGATCTATGGGAGCTGGGGGCCCTTCCTGTCTTCTCCGTGTGAGTCGGGGCTGCAGGCACAGATGTCAGAGAGCAGAGAGGGACAACATGAGAGCTGCGCACACACAGGAAGGCAGAGGACCCCCAGCAGCTTGCTGGTCTCCCTGGCTCGTGGATTCATAGGCATCTCTTTCCAGAGGCCTTCTGCTGGCCCCACAGCTTCAGGATCCTTACAGTCAAAAGACTTCTGAGAGACCTGCTGCTGGGACAGTCCACATGCTTTTGCTCTCTGGCTTTTTCCATCCTTAAATATTCTTGAAGACCCTGAGAATGGGGTCTTGGGGTTGGTCCCCATATTAGAAATTAAAAAGGAGACATTTTTAAAAAGGTTTACATATTAATTTTATAAAAATAATGTGACACTCACTGACTCTGCTCCTGCCAATCTGCCTCCTCAGCAATAACTGGTATTAACTACTTGTTGTATATCAGAGTCAGCGAGTGATCCTCCCTTAATGTGGTTCCAAAGATGCAGAATTATTGGTGATTTTTATTTTGTATATGTTTGCTTTTCTCTGAATTAAAAAAGATAGAAATACAAATAACTAAAAAAAATAATGTGACAAATCCATGACATATTCATGTAAGTAACATTTTAAATGGAAAAATAATGACGTTTTCCAAAACGGAAAAAAAATACTATTTAGCAAAAGGATAGTGTTTTAGCAGTGTTTTACTTTTTTTTTTTTTCCCAAATCTCTTTAATGTCTGGCTTTACTAGAAGACAGGGAGCTGCCTCTGCATTTCATCCTGTGGTATCGCATGTCATGTTGGCTCAGGAAAATTCCACTGTGAGCTCCTGAGAGAATGAGGTTGGAAAAAGCAAGTCATACCTTAGTACTCTAAAAAATAATTCTGATCCAAGCACTTCCTCAGAAGAGGGCCCCGCCCCCAGAGTACCTGGCCCACACTCTGAGCATTGCTGCTCCGGTGTGACTCCTGTATCACGTGTGAGGAGTCTGGACTCTGAGAATCAGGCAGAGTCCTGGCTCAGAGATGACCAGACCCCTCGTGTTCACTGCCTCCACCCCCCCAGCTCTATCCTGGCCTCTGTCTGATGGGTCCTACGAAGCATGTCTACATGCTCAGGGCTTTGCACCAGAGAGAAGTATCAGCTGTTGCAGAAGACACGACTTTCTGCTGTTCTGAAGCATGACATTTTTTTTAGCCCCAAACTGATCCCTTCTAGTGAAAACCAAATGTGTCTTTTCTGGAAGTATGGAAATCAATGGAAAGAAAAATTCAAGGTGCCGAGGATAAAGCTTTCCTTTATATAATTCTAGATATTAGAGGACATTCACTTCTGAGTAGAAAAAGGGATGTTTAGAATTAGAGATTATTCAGTAATCGTAGAACAAAGATGCTGTAATAGGTTGTCCTTTGATTTCAGAAGAATTGCTCACAGGTGATATATGTACACAACATTTTATTATGCTATTTAGTTTGCTTTTTGCCTCTAAAAATGGACAAAGACAAAAGTAGTAACAACCCAACAGTGATTGGGGTAAAGACTTGGTCTAAAAGACATTTTCCCTAAAAATCTAAGTCACTTCGTTCCTTGTTCTTAAATTTATAATATGAGAATATCATCTGAGAATTTGTTTTAACCTATTATTACATCCCATTGAAATTCAAATTATTTTACTCTGTCATCACAGGTGTCTCAAGAGACCTTTTAGCTGAATGCCTATTTCCTGTTAGCACAAATGAAGCTGCCCACATGTGTGGAAGGAACAGGGACCCACGGGAGTGGAACCATGGAGCACAGAACACCAAAATGTCAGGAGAGTTGGGTAGTAGTCAATTAATCATGAAATGATCATTCCAAATTTCATTAGTTGTCTACAAGTCAAAGTGTTCTTATTTCAACTATTATAAATTTGCTTTAGGCTTCCATTTAACACTTGAAGTAATGAGGACCATGACAGTGAGTTATGAGTGCATCGAAATGCTCATTCAGATCACAGAAGACACATGTCGGATGCATGAATAGTCCAGAGGGATCTTAATTCTTGACTCTGCTGGAATTGTGTTACATTAAACACTATCCCAAGAGTTCCACTGACAGCAAATCTGGGCTCTTGGTATTCCAAGATTATTTTTACAGGTGGTGGTGTCGCTGTGGTGTTTATGGATGTGAGATAGGATACTTACCCACTCCACATCCAGGATGCCCCTAGGATACCAACCTCTGCATACACAGCCCAGCAAGCCCAGATAGTCTTCATCACATCGGCAGTATGGAGACAGGTTGTTTGTAAATTTTAGGGTTATTATTATTTTTAATTAAAAAGTGAATTCATGGGATGCCTGCGTGGCTCAGTGGGTTAAAGCCTCTGCCTTCGGCTCAGATCATGGTCCCAGGGTCCTGGGATCGAGCCCCGAGTCGGGCTCTCTGCTCAGCGGGGAGCCTGCTTCCCCCCCCCCTCTCTGCCTGCCTCTCTGCCTACTTGTGATCTCTGTCTGTCAGATAAATAAAATAAAAATCTTAAAAAAAAAGTGAATTCATTAGGCTTTTGTTGGCTCAGAGATTTTCATTCCTTTATGAACAAAGTACCTTCATTACTTGATTAGTTGAGGCCAAGAACTTCGTTTGTTACCCTCCTGGAGTGAAATGATAGTTCATACAGCTCCAGTTATGACTCGTCTGCGGTGTTAAACTCAACCGCATTCATCAATACAGACACAACCGATTATTCACCTCCAATCACCAGTTTGGACACAAGCAAAAGGTGTTTTTGTTTCGTTTTTTTGTTGTTGTTGTTTGTTTGTTTGGTTTTTGGTTTTTGGCAAGACAGCAATTTTCCTCGATGTCCTGATCCGTATTTTGATGCTTGTTCTTCAGAGGGACTCCAGGAGTTAAAGGTTTTATCGACAGAGAAAGTCAGGAAATACTGGAAGGAGAGTGGCCGCTGGGAGGCCTCCAACATGAAGGAAAGATTTACGAATAATAACCCCCTGGCTGAGCTTACTTTCAGAGCCTGGAGGCTTACCCAAGCTAAATTGAATTTCTAAAACCGGAATGGATTTCTCTTGATTTAGTGAGCTGTGACGCATTTGTTTCCAGAAAGTTCTGTCTTTGGGGGTGGGGGCACGGATGCACCCGATTTAATAAAAGGATCCCCTCCCACCAGGCTGTGAGTAAATGTCCAGAAGGAAGGTGTTATTTTGCACCACCTGGAAAGCTTACTGTGGCTGTAATTTCTTCGAGGCTTCAGTGCTTGAGAAAGAACTCAGACACCATGCTTGGTAGGTGTCCCCCCTCATTGGGAAAGAGGTGGTGGCTTGAGAATCTTCTAGTAGGTGTGGGGATACTCTAGGATCACATAGCGTTTGGTTTGCTTTGATCTGACCATATGATTGCTAACAATGACTAAGAGAAAATGTCCTGGGTGCTCTCCTCTCTTTGTTTTGAATGAAACCCAGGCACATGGAAATTTAAGTTTATCTTTCCTTTGGATTTGAGAAAACACACACATGCACACTGTATTTTGTTTTTCTGTTATTGAGTCGGTGGGGAGAGAGATGGAGGATTTGTGCTCATAGGTAGACTTATTCACTACCATTAATCTGGGTGTGATTGTGCAAATAAGAAATGAAACTCAAATATTTATCCCCAAAGCAGCCCCCTTTCAGCCCCAGATCACTTAGGAGAAAGCAACATTTTTTCTTTCGGTGTTCTTCGTGTACGATGACCTTCTATATCTGCAAATGGACGTGGGCAGATTTTGCCCAGGACGTCTAAGCTGCCAGCTTTCCCGGTTTGGGTAGGTGTGTGGACTGAGACCTCATGTACAAGGGTGGATGATGAACCTGGAATAGGATGTGCCCAGGAACAAAGGAGCCTGAGTGCTCACCATCGCCACCGAGAGGGACGGTCGGTCTGGCAGGAGGTGCTGCCTGGCGGATCCTGGTTTTGTGCACAGGACGTTTGGATGGAAGGCAACAGGAAGAAATGCAATTTCTAGAAAAAGCCTCCAGAGGTGTCACACCAGGCAACGACTGAGGCAGGGAGGTGACCTGGTTCCACTTCAAGTTCGGGGTAGGAAAGACCAGAGTTCGGGGCTGGGAGAGAGAAGGTCGTAGCCCGCAGGGTGGGTTTGCGACCTTCCTGTGTTCCCACAGGCTGGAATATGCTGGCATCTGGAAGCCGGGCTCTGCGACGCTCTGCGACGCTCTGCTCCGCACGGAGATCTAATATGCCAACTCTGCCTAAACCTCAGCGGGAGCTGAGGTGGGAACTTGCCATCCTCTGCTACACCTCTTTGAAAAGGGGGAGAAAAAGAATTCGGGGTGCTGCACAGCAACATGTATCAGAAATACGCAGTTCAGAATGTTTACAGCCCTCACCTGGCAGTGGGAAAGGCACCTCTTCAAAGTTCTCAATCTCTCAGGTGTGCACCCAGGCCAGAAAGCTCTAAATCTGTCCCCAGCTGGTGTGATCAAGCCGCGAGCTGCGGGAAGCCCAGAATTCGCCTGTGCTGACATATTGCGAGCGTTGCCGCGAGCACCTCAGACACATGAAGCTTTCAAGGCGAAAAATCAAAGACTCTGGTCTCCATCTGGGGCCTCTGGGCCCTTCCTCTCTTTCTTTTTCCATACTCAGAGCAACCAGAAAAAAAAAAAAAAAAAAAAAAAGAAAAAGAAATTCAAAACCAGAGTGATAAAACGCTAATGCGGCGTTGAAATACTACAGTGGGATATGCCCTTCTTTGCTGTCAGCATGCAACGCACGGAAGATCTATATTCCAGAAGGAAGGGATGGGCACACAAGGTTTCTGATATCGATCCAGAGGGAGGAAGAATGAAATTGGAGTTGCTGATTAAGCCAGGCCTTTAAACCACCAGGCTCTGCACACAAACCTGGTCATTGGGTAATATTGTTCAACAAGTGAGTCGATTCCACGTGAAGGACGTATTAGGGATGAGTGTCTACAGGAAATTTATTACTTTTAATCTGAGTTATACCAGTGATTTTTTTTGGGGGGGGAGCTCCAGGTGGAGCATTATAATGACTTCCGTGTGCATGTCATACCTGGGATAGATGCGGTGCTTCGAATCCACTGTCTTCGGAGTGGATTCAACACACTTGAGGGGTCGTCAATAAGAGAGGAGATTGGTATCTGCTCCTTTTTTTAAAAAAAATATTTTATTTATTTATTTCACAGAGAGTACAGGTAGAGCGGCAGGCAGAAGGAGAGGGAGAAGCAGGCTCTCCACGGAGCAGGGAGCCCGATGGGGGCTCGATCCCAGGATCCCGGGATCCCAGGACTCTGGGATCATGACCTGAGCTGAAGGCAGCAGCTTAACCGACTGACCCACCCAGGCGTCCCAGTATCTGCTTCTAGTTGTCAGTCTCTACATCTGTGTACATTTGCATAGCTTAAAATGCCGTCACGCACAGCCTTCTGTTTCATTCCCTGGCAGCCTTGGGAGGTGGGTAGGGAGGCTGTGTCAGGCGACGCTCCTCGTGATGTCGGTGATCTGTCCAAGGTCACACAAATCACAAGAGGAAAGTTGTGCTCATCTGGACAGCAGGGCAGACAAATTGTCTCCATGGACACTCGGTCCTGAGATGGCTCTGGGCTTGGGGTCTTGCTGCAAACCGGCACCAAGGGTGGGCTGTGGTCTGAGCCTTTGGAACAGAATGAGCCTGACCGGCTTACATTTTGGCCAAGCCAGAAACCAGAGTCTCAGCACCATCATCTCAACCACTTAGTTAACTAGTTACTGGCCTCTGGAAAATATATGTGATGTCAGACTCATTACGGAGACAGCCACGTTAATTTTTCAAATGAACACATTGAAATGATATGCTAATGATGGGCTTATCCATATCTTTCTTCTTCTTCCTCTCTCCGTCCTTCCTTCCTTCCTTCTTTGTGAAATTGAACACTGGATAACTTTAGACCAGCTGAAGATAGAATTCTGTTTCATATCCTATGGAGAAGGCCCATATGCCTTAGCAGAAACCTGAAGGTATAAGTCAGGTTGAAAGAATTGCCATGTAAGATCTTTTTAAGCCCAAGAAGCAGCTCAGAGCAGGAAAATGGCGATCCTTCTTTTCTCTGGAATCCTGCCTGAACTGGGACACAGGGATATCTCATATTCTGCTAATCAATTATTCGTATGGAAATAATATTTCTCAAGTGCTTGAAAACATTTTGCTCTTTTAGGCATGTGAGACACTCATAATTTTACTTATAGAATTAATTTGCACAGCAAGCAGCTTTTCAGAGGAGAGAACCGACTTGAATCTCAGCCTGGGCTCTCCGATAAGATGGTTTCAATTTGTAGGTTTCATATTAGTGAGTTTGTTTGTGATTACAGAGGCATGTGGGAATGCTAATGTTCCTTCTTGAGAAAGGGTGTTCTTGGGAGATAGTGGGCTGAACTGTCTTCAGAAACTGAACTCTCTCTCAGGCGGGACCAGCCCTTCCACTTGCAGGAAGAGGGAACCTTGATAACCTGTCTCCCTGGGCATCCTTCCAGCCACCACAGATCTCGCTTCAACTCGAGGGCAGACATCTCCCTGCGTCTCCCAAGAAAGCTCTTTGCCGCGGATTCTAGAACAGAGCTTTGGGGAGAGCTCCTGGGACGTGTTGTGAGCTTATGAAAATTCCCCTCAACACTATCGATTGGTTTCTTCCTGCATTCTTCATCAGTAATGAGTGGGAGCTCCTGATCAATACTAATTAATTGTGACGATTTGGCTTAATTTGGACCAGTCAAGAAACAGCGCTATTTTGTTTCCACGTACGATTTTTCTTTTCTCTTTAGTGGGCTTCTCCTTGTTTTTGGGAAGTGACTGATTTTCATTAACTTAGGCAAGCTGAGAACAGGTTTGGCTCTGAATGCTCTTAAGAGTTACTTCAAACTGTGATAATGGGTTTTTGTTCTGTTTTTTTGGCCTGCGCTAAAACCTAGTGTAGCAGACTGGCAGTCGCTAAGGCAGAGGACAGGTGGCTTTGCTGGCTTTTTGGAAGGAGTCATGTGAGCAAATGCTGTTCACCAGCCATGTGCTCTGAAGACAAGACCTAGTGAACTCATTCCTGGGGGTTCTCGGGCACCTCCTTGCCTTTTCTACTCTCTGTGAAGGACGGGACCACCAACATCAGGGTCCTGGGAAAGATAAAACACAGCCCTTTTGTTGAAGAATGATTAAGGGGAACATAGCCCGCCGTGCTGAGTGTGGGGCCCTACGCACGTTGCCTGGCTGGGAAGTCAGCCTCTAACAAGGCTCCAGATATAAACTTTTTCCTTTAAAACTACTCAATATGTACCGTTCATATTACGATACATTTTCCTTCCATACTTTCTAAACCACTGTCCTGGTTTAAGCATAGCAGATAGATAATTGGAAACTTTTTAGGGCGTGAACAATTAATTTGAATTTAAGTCATTTTCCACATAAGCAGCACAAGAGTTCCCCACTCTCTGTGCTTGCTTTACTTTGTAAGGGACTTGGGGAATCCTCCCACATCACTTCGTGTGCCTTTTGTAGTGGTGAATGATTTCTGGTTTTGCATTGTGCTTTGTAGAGGGTTGGAGAGGGCTCCAAAGTGTTTGGCCCATGGAGATGGGAGTTCCAAGTCTCCTTCTCTTACAGCAGGACAGGTGTGACTTAGACCAGCTGCACACAGCAGACGGGGTGCACAGGGTTTCTGGGCCTAGATCTTAAGAAACCAGCAGCTTTGAACTTTTTGTCCCTGAAAAAGCTTGCTGTGGGAGAAGGCAATGGCCACCTGAGAAGCCTGATACTCTGAACCCGTCCTGTAGTGAGGAAGCGTGGGCTAACTGTGCGGAGCAGCGGCTGGCTGACATGCCCGACCAGCCAGGGACGGTGCCGTCTCTCCCAGCCCCACTGTGAGACGAGTGGTGAATACCCCCCAGGTGCCTCCGGCCCCAGGACCCTCTCGCTGCAACACACGGACGGTTCCACACAAGAAGTGCCCAGCTGAGCCCATCCTCCTTTAGAACCGGTGGGCAGAATAACCACTTCCTGTGTTAATGCTGTTAAATTCTGGGACAGCAGCTATCTGTTATATACCGATGCCTCTCCTCTTTATTAGCCTGTCCGTTGGTTCTCCTCTCCTTCCACCTCTCCTTCGAGGCCATCCTGGGCTGTTCTGTCTTCTTGCTGGTAGGAATGTAATCTTTCCCGGAAGCGTACCTTTAGGTTCTTAAAAACCAGATGAGAGATGTTGCAAAACAGGATCAACTCCAGCCTTTTTCTGCACCTTTGTTCAAAAAGTATTTGCTCAGCACCTACTCTGCGCTAGACACTGTTATCAGAAGGAGTAAGGGCGTATTTTTTTTTTTTTTTTAATTTTTTAGTTGTAAGGGTGTATTTTAAAAGAGCAGTGCTGGGAGAATGGGGCCGGAAATTTTTAGTGACAAATGGACGGGCTGTGGTCCTGGGAGGGGGAGGAGGGCACACCCCACTCCTGAGGAGCTGGAGGAGAGTCAACTACAAAGGGACTGTTTGCAAAGCCGTGCATAGGGTTTAGGGAAACCCACACAGAACAGTGCAGCACCTCAGACTAGCAATGGCAGAGCCTGACGGGAGGCACCTGAATTCAAAGAGGAAGACGTCTGGAGAGGCAGCCTGACAGGGACCGTGTCCTGCTGCTGAGGGACATACCTGAGCTGCGCAACAGTGCAGACGTACAGGGTTGCCAGATTTAGAAAGTAAAAGTATGGGACGCTCCGTTAAATTTCAGTGTCAGATAAGCAAAAAATAAAAATAAAAAAAATTAAAGTATAAGTATGTTCCATGCCATATTTGGGACATACTTATACTAAACATTTTTCATTGTTTTTTTCTGAAGTTTGAATTTCTAGGCAGCCTGTATTTTATCTGCAATGTTAGCAGAGAAAGAGGCAAAGGACTTAATGACCAGATCTCTCTTTCTGTCTTCTGATTGTCTGTCGTGCCATCTGTTGGAGGAACCCAACCAAAGCCACAGAACGATGGTTAGGACAGGCAGAGAGCAAATCTGAGGAGCAAAGCTTGAAAAAATTGCATTGCGTCTTGCCCATGCACTTTTGTCACTGAAACCTGGGTCATCAGCTACCCCTTTCAGTGTTCCCTAATTTAAAAAAAATGTAGCTTATTATACCATGAGTGATGGCAGATTAACACAGACAAAGCGGCAGGATTTTTGTAAACAAATTCTGGATTGGTTTCAGAAAAAGTGCAAAAGAGGAAGGAAAGAAGGAAGGAAGGAAAAGAGAGAAAGGGAGAGAAAGAAAGAAAGAAAGACCATTTATTAATATTGTCCTTTTAACTGTGTAATGTCATTGGTTGATGAAAACCCATCAGCTCTATTTTTGGAAGAGCAGTTAGGCAGTCTGTGAACGTTAGTGTGTTTTCCAGGTGGTCAGTTTAAGGTCTCAGACCCTCTCAGGTGTCATCCAGGAGCAGAGGGAGGTGGCCAAAGACTGGGGAGGGGTACTTAATAGGAAAGCAGCCAGGAGTGTGCGTGTGCACATGCACGTGTGCAAAGCTGTGCACATCTCAGCCTGGCCTGAAGGAGAGCCCCGATGGAAGCCCAGGCCAACTGGGAAGTGGGGGGGTGTGTGAAGAGCAGACACCATCACCCCCTCCTGAAGCCAGGTTTACCAGGGCAGGAGGGAGCACTGGCAGTTTTAGCCTCCTGGGATTTGGGCTGCCTGGGGCGTGGTCAGGCACCCTCCAGTGATTTGGGTCTGGAAGCCACTAACAAGCTTCCAGAAAAGCTGCCTCGCGGTGGCCCATTGAGCCTGTGGATGAGTCACCCACCTGCCCTGAGCCACAGGAAGACTGGGGAAAAGGAGGCCTGCCAGCGACCCCAGGTGCTCCCCAGGAGGGCTGAAGAGCAGCGGCCAGCCGGGGGCCTGGGACTTGGTCCGGGAAACACGCAGCCCTGGGCTCTCTGGGCAGCGTTTCAGACAGGAGACGCTGAGATTTGCCTTCACTGTCCTGGAGAGGGATGAGGTGGAAGGTTGGAGTCCTTAGTTTCAAACTTGTCTGATTGCGGGATCAGCTGGTGAAGAAGTACAAGAAGCAAACATCCCTTCCTTCTAGTCAAGTGCAAACCAAAATCTCCCTCCCTCTCCTTCCCCACGCAGCCGAGAGAATCGCTCTTTTGGGCATGTCAGGGAAGACAATTTCCCACAGAAATGAGGACTTAAGCCCCTTTAATAGGAACCATATTCCGAAAGTTCAAGAGGAAAGAAGGATAACCAATATTACAGGATCATTGAATTTGAAATATAGTTATTTATAAACTTTGTTTCTTCCAGTATTAATTTGAAGGTGTATATATAATTATTATTTTTAACAGAAATGGTTGCTTGTCATGATTGAGAAGGCTAATTATTTGCATATCGCTAAATCTAATTTAATGAGACATTTAAGACAATTACATTTCCTTTGAAAGTTACCTCCCTCTGTCAGAAAACTAACTGACTCGTGGTTGCTTCTGATCTGGGATTCCTCTGAGTTCTTGCCAGAGAACTCCTGTGCCAGGAGCCACTTTCCTTTTTCCTATTAGGATTTGGAATTGAGTAGACCAACGATCGGCTGAAAGATGTATTGATTCCACAGACCCAGATGGGGGTTGGCAGTGAGGGTGGGAGATGGGAAGAGGGAGATACGGCCTCTTTCACGTTTATGAGAATACTCCTTCCAGTAATTTACGATTATGCGAAATAGAAGCTCGCTGCCATGTTTGTGCTTGGCAAGGGCCCTCTTCAATATTTCTAAAATGCATTCTCTTTCGACCATTCTACCACCCCGGACCCTGAAGATAATTGAAAATTGAACTGTGCTCCAGCATTCACTTAGAAAGCAATGTGTCCTTGGATGTCAGAGAGAATCTTTCCTGGCTAGATGCTGATGTGAGCCAAGTCATCCCGACGTTAGACTCTTCCTATCATAATTAGCTCACAGACCTAAGTGCAGCAGGATTGACCTTTGAGCGTGGCAGAACTCATTACCCACAGCACTCATTGTGCTAATCACAATGGAGACGGTGCGTCTCCTCGCCTCTGACCTTTCTTAGATTTTAGAGTTTCAGCGTTTCAGTGCAAACATAAACCCTTTGGCAGCTTGAATTGATGTGCCCTCACCGAGATTCAATTTCCCACTGGTCCATAAAGCAAGCGTTTTTATAGCATGCTCTGCAAATGGGCTAGGTCATCAGAAACAGCCCACGAAGAGGTGTGTTGGAGATTATAGTGCATTTTCTGGCTACAGAAAGTTCTCTAAATGTTCCTCCAGGTAGTGGCACTCAGTAAGTGTTCATAGGATTTTCAAAAGAAAATAGAGAACTGTTCAGCATCGAACTTCTGCTGGGCTCGTCCAGGAATCAGCTGCTACCATGACGCCAGCTCTGCAGCATTTCGACATTTTAGTCAGTTGCTTTTAGGTTTCTCTTTGCTTTTCAGCTGTTGCCCTGTTTGCAATACCCCTGGACCTACTCGGCTGGCCGTGAGGTCGGGCAAGAAAAGCATGTCTGCGTCTCCGTTTGCTCACCAAGGGGTAGGAGAAGAGGAGATCCTGTTTCTTGTCCCTGCCCTTTGTGGCTTGGCCATTGACAGGTGGTTCACCTGTGGTGAATTGTTCCACGTCTTTTGGGCCCCATTCCTCATTGTGGGACAATGTTGTCTCTGGACTGTTGCCCTAGTTTGATGTTTTAGGATCCTGTGGCTGTCCCTTTCAGGGACACTAGAGGAGGTTTGAATTCTTTGGATTTTATGTTCTGCACACATCGAGGGAATAGTGCCTGTGAGACCGAAGGAGAAAAACGATGCTATTTCCCGGTGGAGGCAGTGGAGGGGAAAGAAAGTACAACGGGCAGAATCGGAATAGGATTGTCAGTGGCTGTGATAACAAATATAACTATTTCAACAAAATGGGAAAATTTGTCCTTTCATCGGACAGACTTCATTTCCACATTGCTGCTTGCAGAACATGAACAGAGGCTCATTTCCTTGGATTTTCTGAGGTATGCATTCGGGTGTGTGTAAGGCTGCCTGACCAGCGGCTGGCCTCTTGGTGTGGACAGGTGTAGACGACAGTGGTCCACTCATCACAGGAACACAAAAGAAGCGGGCGGCCTCCTACGGCTGAACCGTGCACACCTGCGCACATGAAGAGGTTGCTGTCCGCCCTCCTGCTATCCCTGAAATCAAATTGTTCCTGCGATTTTTTTTTTTTTTTTGGTTCCTGCGATTTTGCTTCCAGAAAATATTCCAATTATCCTTCAAAACTTTGTAACCATTTCACCTGGGGGTTTGGGCAATGCTCCGATGCCATGCACTACTGGTATTGTGTGGGGGGCCACTGACAAGTGCCCCTCCAGATCCTTGCAAAGGAACATTGAGTTATAGCCACTCTTGGAAAAATGTCTCGCTTTGCATTTTCTATAAATCCAGCCCATAGACACTCTAAATTATGGCATGAGTGGAGGATTTGAACTGTAACTTTGAAATTACGAGCCAGATTAGTTGGTGGAAGGTTAGAATCGTGTCTTAAAAGACACAGGGAGCTACCTGCAGATAAAATGAGCAGTCTTATTCTGTTCACACATCTCAAAGTTGAAAAAACTGTAACATCTTGCCAATTACATATCTGGGATGGAAGTAGACTGTTAGGTTACTCTGGCCATTCACAGCTGGCAAAATATATCTCTGGTGTGTTTTTCCTCAGTTCAGCTTAAAATGACTTTAGTGAAAGGTCGGATGCCTCAGCTCTGGGGAGCACTTCTATTCTCTAACAGACCGATGTTAGACATTTTCCCTGAACATCCTGCCTAAATTGGTTTTCCATATCAGTTTCTTGATATCAGCCTCTATTAATGTTCCCTTGAGCAACTGCAACCCCAAATGGATATTTTATCACTGCTTATATTTTTGATCTAGACGGAAATGCTTCCATTACCTCTGTTGATCATCAGAATGCTTCAAGGGATGCTATTTCAATGCTGGTCCTTTGAAAAATGATTTTTTTTTTTTTTTTGAAAAAAGGCTATTTAGAAACTGAGTAAGTTTAGATCATGTTGCCTGACACTGGAAATTTCTCTGTTTTTGGAATTCTTGAAATAAAAATACTCTGCTTTATTTTTGTTCTGTAAGGACTTCTGTGTGTGTGTGGGAGGGGGGGTGGTTTGATGGTTCCCCTGTCAAAGTGGGACCTAAAAATCCTTGCTTAAACAGTGACAATGGCTCGTCAGACCAAGCACGGTTCACATCTGAATTTTTCTCAGGGGCTGGCTCTCCGAAACCAGTAGGAGATATGTGGAGACTCAGAACTTCACCACGACCTGGGAAAGCACCTCTTATTCCATTTCTTCCTCAGATGAGTTGTTGGAACATTATTATGAAATAATTCTTTAAAGCAAAACACAAACTCTGCTGTTGGCTAGTCCTTCTGGATCTGGATACCAGATGTGGCTCACCTGCTGAGCCCAGAAACCGCATAACCTCATTCTGTCCTGGGTATTTGATTTTATTCTCTTCTTACAACTATGTGAACCCATCTTTCTGGCGAGCAGAATAACAAATCCAAAGCTTAAAATGACGGTCCTCTAAGAAGCTCTTTCCAACAGATCAGCTTGGCCATGAGCTCGTAAGACGGTGGCTTTTGAAAAAAGCAAACAGAAGCGGTGCGTTGAGCACACGCAAAGGAACAGGGAAGCAGAGGCTAGTGGGGTCAGGACACCAGCCTGCGTGGAATTTAAACCCACAACTGACAGTTTCTGGAACCCAACGTGCATCTTTGTCTACACATTTATGAAATAGAGGCTCACACCTCTGTGCAAAGTCATCCCTGTCCTTAGGATATTACCACATGGAATGCATGGTCATGTTCAGGACATTTGAAGGATATTTAATATATGGAAGTCGGCAACATGAGCAGTCTTGTCTTTCTTGCTGTGAATGAGAGGTGCAGGGAGTGAAAGGAGGCACGTGATGCATGACCGGACAGGGCGTCAGGGTTGGTGGCAGCCTCACCTCTGAGATTTAAGCAGCAGCCGTATTCATCAGCCTGACCACAGCTGCACCTGCCATGCAGCTGCCTCTGGCTTCGCTTCACAGAACCCCCCCCTTCCAGGTGTCACCAAGAGCATTGCCCCCAGAGTCAAATTCTGTATACACAATGGACACATCTGCCAATGGTCCTGCACATCTAAGGAAGCTGGTATTTCCTGAAAATCTGCACAAGAAAATGCCTGTCCACTGGGATTAGAGGTGCAGGGCCGAGAGCCAGGGTGGGAATGTGTCTGGTGAGATAGCGCAGCCCTGCTGCTCAGCTGCCGTGGGGGTCCAGGAAGAACACAGAAGCTTATGCCAGGGCTGAAGCCGGCCACTGGCACATGGCTGGAGGAAGGCCTCACTCACCAGGCATTGCCACAGAGCACAGGGGAGAAGAAGTCTCCAGGCCAATGTCTGAACACAGTGTTGGTCCCTTTCTGGTGCGCGTGTAATGCTTTTTCTATCCACCCTGCTGCCTCGCCACAGCCCGGGGCTCCTCTGCTCTGTAGACTTATGAGCCTTTCCCTTCCTGCCTCACCAAGTCTGGAAAGCAGTCCATTTGCCTTAGCTCCTCCTTTCCCTCTAAAGGCAAGTTCTCTGGAATGATAGGCGAGGGGAGCAAAGACCTTCAGGTGTCTACATTAATGAGGTGAGCTAGTGCTCCTCGGAGGCTGCTTGAAGACGGCCTGTCATTATGACTGCATTTTCTTTCATTTTAACACCAGAGAACTTTATAAAATTCTCCATGGTGTTGAAATGTTCAGAGTTTAATCCTTTGAAACTTTGAATGTTAGCAGGTAGGGGCAAATGAGTCCGAGAAGATTTCACCTTTCTGAAATGGTAAAACCAGGTCATATAAGAGAAAGGGAAAACAGTTAATATTCCAAAGCTCTGAAAGAAGAAAAAAATGGTCTTGGAGCAGAATGAAGGGAGGATGCTACATCCTGGTTAAGGAAAACTCACATTTGTTTCCTATATTTTCAAGCATTCCAAGCTACATACTTTCAAAAGCTGAGAGGGGAAGGCTATGGAGTCGGAAGCCATGGTAGGAAAGCCTGAAAGTAATATTTGGCAAAGGTTACTGAATATATAGGAAATATTTCTTTAAAAACCCTGAGGTTTTAAAAGTACTAAGTGTATAAAGAAATGGCCAGCCATATCAGAAATTGGACAAATGTACATAGCAGAAGAAAAAAAAAACATATAGTTAAAAGGGAGGAAAATACAGCCAATGTACAGTGATATATATTTGAATTTGTTATTAGCCTGAGATAAATTCAAATGAATTATATGCTCATTATAATATATGTGTAAGTAGATGAGGTTCATCTACAAGAAGCTGAAATCCTAAAATAACAACAGCTTAAACAATAAAGTTATCTCTTCCTCATAGAAAATGTAGGTAGCTGAGGGCAGTCAGGATAGTTACAAGGAGCATCAAGCACCTGTATTCCTCTTTGCATGAGGCTTTTTTTTTTAAGTTATAGCTTTTTTTTTTTTAAAGATTTTATTTATTTATTTATTTATTTATTTTTTTTTATTAAAGATTTTTATTTATTTATTTGACAGAGAGAGATCACAAGTAGACGGAGAGGCAGGCAGAGAGAGAGAGAGGGAAGCAGGCTCCCTGCTGAGCAGAGAGCCCGATGTGGGGCTCGATCCCAGGACCCTGGGATCATGACCTGAGCCGAAGGCAGCGGCTTAACCCACTGAGCCACCCAGGCGCCCCAAGATTTTGTTTATTTATATGACAGAGATCAAAAGTAGGCAGAGAGGCAGGCAGAGAGAGAGAGGAAGGGAAGCAGGCTCCCCGCTGAGCAAAGAGTCTGATGTGGGGCTCGATCCCGGGACCCTGGGATCATGACCTGAGCCGAAGGCAGAGGCTTTAACCCACTGAGCCACCCAGGCGCCCCAGCATGAGACTTTTAATTTATGGCCCAAAATGGCTGCTTAATCACTAGCCATTGCATCTGCATTCTGCCCAGCAGAAAGCTGGTAGGAATAAGAAAAAAAGTACAGAGCGTCAGCTTTCTTTTAGATTTCTTTTTTGCCACACACATCATACTGGCTAGAAACTAGTTGTGTGGCCGTACCCAACAACAAGGAGGTTGGAAACCTAGTTTTGGGTTTATAACTAAGGAAGTGGGGATAAGTGGATGCAAGGAGCAGATTCGGCCACAGTCCATTTCTGCTTATGGAGTTTTGTCGAGCACTTACGTATCTGGCTGGCTTGCATGGAGGGCTGGTCTAAGGTGATGGATGACTCCTTTGTTCTCTGTCCTCCCAATCAACCTGAAGTTGTTTTTCTTTGTCAGCATGTGGACAAAGGCAAATTGTGGCTTTTCAGAGGGGTGTGCTGTAAGGGAAGTTAGCTGCTGATTCCTGGGAAGGAATTTTCATTCTTTGCATGTGTTTAAAAGAGGGAAAGAAACATTTGGTATGTTATCCTCACCTCTGAAAGGGTTCTCCTTTACCTACTTTGATTCAAGCTATATTCTCCTGTAAGTACTAAAGAATTTTCTATGAAAATAAAATGAAAGCCGGCTATCTGATCCCTAAACACATGGGGGATGACCCCCTTTCCTTACATGATATCACTGCCCTTCCCCTGCCCTCCCTATAAACCAGGCATGCCTGCAGCAGATGGTGGCAGAGACAACAGAACCACTGTCGCTAGATTCAGCACAAGGGGGTTATTACAGGGTATCAGCACCCTACAGAATTTCTGAAAAGCAGGGAACCCAGCCTGTACCATGCACCTCCAGGGACACTGCATCCAGAAACACCTGACCATGCAGATTGTTCCAGAAGAATCCCCGCCAGTGGGGCTGCCTGGCTCGTGACACCAGGTGTGGACCAGTTGATGTCCCTGAAGCTGCTCCAGAGAGATCCAAAGCCTCTGCCTCTGTGCTTGCCAGAGACGGGGTCTTTCTGTGTTTGCTGGCCACCCCCAGTGCTCACTTCTGCCTTCTCAGAACCCACCGCACTGCACCTGCCTGGCTGGCCCTCAGCCTGGGGAGCAGAATCCTCCTTCCAGGACACCTGGGAATGGATTTCCTCCAGCAGGTCAGCATCTATGGTGGAGCCAGCTGGTGGAAGGAGAGGGTCCCGGGTTAGCCAGTCTGCATGTCACCATCTCAGGTAGTAGTAATTATAACTGTTCTTTATATGTGACAAGGCAGGCTAGTGCACACTTTCTCCTTGTCCCTCTAAAACGAGTCTCAATTCATGATCATCCCCATCGCAAACACAGGGAAGCATCTGAACCCCAGAAAGGCAAATCTGAATACACTCAATGGGTTGGAACTTGAATTTGAGCTTTCCCTGGTGAAGCTTTTTCTTCACACCTCATTTGCCTATCTTTATTTTTTTTTTCCCTAGAAAAATGGAAGCATTTTGGCTGGTGTTATGGGCTGAACTGCGTCTGCTCCTCCCAACATTCATAGGTTGAAGCTCTAATCCCCTAGTACTCCAGAATGGGACTGTATTTGGAGACAGGGTCTTTAAAGAAGTGATTAAGGTCAAATGAGTTCATTAACATGGGTCTTAATCCAGGACAACTGGTTCTTATAAGAAGAGATCAGGACCTGGACTCGCACAAGGGTCGACCATGGGAGGACACAGGGAGAAGGCGGGTCTGCAGGCCCAGGAAGGGGACTTCAGAGGAGCAAACTCGGCATGCACCTTGATCTCAGACTTCCAGCCTCCAGACTGTGAGCAAATATATTTCTGCCTTTGAAGCCCCCTGCTGGTGGTACTTTGTTCCGCCCCCCTCGCAGACCAGTACAACTAGGAGCCATTTTGCCTCTCCAATAGAAAAAAAATATTTCTTTCAATGATATTTCTGTCTTCTTGTTTGTTCTGTTCCTGGGCTTAATGAATTTTGGGGAAAATTTGATCTTAGCAGCACCTCTGTGCAGCCAGAGGTTACCTAAAGGGCCCGGCCCCATAGTCTTTCTCTATAAGCAAGGTGCATGGATGCCGGGGGCACAGCAGTGGCCTCATGGAAGCAGAGGACATAGGAGCTGGAAGTAAGCCGGCGCTTTCAGCCGGCCCAATTAGGCTTTGTATTAACATCAGCCCGTTTTGCACAGTGGAGACTGTGGGTTTCAGAATGCCTCTCTTTTAGGACACCAGAGCATTTTTCTCTCTTGGAAAAGCTGGAGGAATAAAAAAGGTGCTAACTTGGTGTGTGGAAAGTTACAAGTGGGAAATATGTGTTTATCGAGTGTGCGAACACAGGAGATGCAGGCAGCCCTTGCTCCTGCTGCTGCTAATGTCTGACCTTGTTCATTAATCTCCACTGCTTAGCCAAGACCTGGAAAATTGCAATTCTCCGCACCAGCAGCCCCCATTCAATAAATCCCAAGCCAGCGTGCAGGAACGAGAACCCGCTTGGAGCTCAGAGCTCCGGTGCCGGCTTGCTGGCATTCCACGCACGGGCCCAGCCATGGGGGAATGCTCTAACTCACGGCCGACTGGGTTTGTCCCCAGCTTTCTAAAGAAGGTGAAGGCATTTTTTTTTTTTAAATTAGCATTTCATAAGATAGATACTGATGCCAGAATTTTTTGGAACTAGGCATACAAAATTATCTTTTAGTATTTTTTTGTGAGGGAGGACGTGACCTCCTCTCTAACACCAGGTCCCTTGTTCCCTGGGTGTATTTTGATTCAATTTGAGGCTTAAGGGATAAAAATTCCATTCTTTGCTTGCTTTTCTTGCTGATCTCTTTGCTTTCCCTGGCTGGAGGTCCTGGGTTTGTGTCCTTGCGCAGAAAGCCACACTGGCTATCCTTTACCAGTAGGGGACCTGGGTGCAGGAGAGGGCGGAGACCCAGCTAAGAAGCTCCGGGAGGCCACGTTACCCTGTATCAATTAGCTTAAGTATATCAAGGACAACACAATGGACAGATGTGAATTCTTTCCAAGTTCATATTATACTCTGAAAGACAGCAGGGCATTCTAAGAACTTTAGTATTATAACACCCCATTTGCAAGGCATACTTAAGTTAAATGACTGTTATTTCGTAATGGTGTGCTAAAATTTAGGTCCTTTTATAGTAGGCTCTGTGCTGTGCCTCCTAATCAAGGCAAACTCCTACTCAGGACAATTATATCCCAATTTACTGCTTATGTACAAATTTCTGATCTACAGGATTAGGACTTGGGAGGTAATTTGTTTCTGTAAAATACCTCTTAAAATATGGAGAGTTATAAGTATGTAAATGACTGTGTGTGCACGCGCGCGCGTGTGTGTGTGTGTGCGTGTGTGCACAAGCCCCCATGTTCATGACTTACTACCAGTACCTCTAGGCAATGACTCTACATTGTCATAAACTCAGAAACAAATATATTTAAGAGTTCCTTCAATCAAGCATGGGGGATAATATGATGTATTTTTGAATGATGTTGAGTTTCAAACTTTTTATCAGATCTTGGGCTGTCACAGGATCCAGGAATAGCTCTGTTATGTTCTGGATGACTACGTGTCTGTTAATTTCTGAAGAATTTATGCTAATTATTTGAAGGCTGCTACTTAGATGGTGGATGCAGGGATGGAGAATAATTTTTCAAAACGTGCTGTTTCTTGGCAGTGGAGAGGCCCTGCCGTCCCTCCCTGGGCAGCTGGGTCTTTGCCTCCCTTTGGGGACAAGCCTCCTCTCCTGACCCTGTCTCTTTCCTGGAACCCTTGACTGATCTCATAACATGCAGGCGGGCACACACCACACACACATACACACATACACATTGTTTTCGGAATTTATGAAATTCCATTATTTATTTGTACATTTACCTTTCTATTTTCTGTTTCTCCCCGACAGAGAGGGTCTTTGGGCTTCTTCTTTTCTCTCTCTCAGCCCTTAGAACAGTGATGGACCTACACGAGGCCTTCTTGACCATTTGCCGCATGGTAAAATTTGGTGTAAATTCTCCTGGACTGCCAAGTAAATGAGCAGATTTTGCAAAGTGTTTGACTGTATCATGTGTTTAACTTGGACCATTTAAAATTTTCTTTCCCCCTAAGAAACATTAGCTGGTCTACACGAAAGGCTGTCACATTGGCCTCTAGGGATCTGAAAGTAATGCTACCCTGCTGATTCAAACCAAGATTTGGAGCAAGGCTGGGCTTCCTGAGCAGCCCTTGGCTAGCACTCACCAGGTGATCTTGGGAGAGGCACATCATGGTCTCTGTGCCTTTGAGAAATGGGGACAGTGGGCATTTCCTGCAGCTCTTGAGAATGCAACAGCCTGACAAGGGAAAGAATAAAAGCTGCTTTGAACCCTTTAGGGCCCAAAGTTAGGTGAGGTATTATTCTAGGTTGAATTTTGTCCCCCAAATTCATATGCTAAAGCCCTGCACATAGTCCCTTAGAATGAGGCCACGTTTGGAGATAGGGGCTTTGATGAGGTGATTAAGTTAAATCTAGGCTTTTTATGGTGTCTGACCGGTGTCCTTATAAGAAGGAGAAGAGATGCCAGACCATGTGAGGACACAGCCGGAAGGTGGCGGTCGGCAAGCCAGGGAAGGAGGTCTCTGGAAAAATGGAACGTGCTCACGTGTTAGTCGAGGACTTGCGCTTCAACTGAGAGAGAACGGATGTTTGTCACCCAGGCTGTCCAGTCCGGGGCGCTCTGTAACGGCAGCCGGGCAGGCGGACACGGGTGCCCAGGAAGAACCTGCGGATGGGCTGTAGCTCTGATTGGAGGACCACGCTTCCAGCGCAGGCTCTGTGCTGATCAGAATACATGCACACAAACGGTATTTTGGCACGTCAAACCATTTTCCCCTATGAGGGATTTTCGCGGCCCTATTGAAGACTTGCGGTATGCGCCTGGGATTGTCTTGGACAGGTAGTAGCTGCTTCCTTCTCTATTTATGATTCTTCATTTTACATTTGCCGTCACATGATCGAAAAGCCACTTAACTCTATGAGGGAGGACCTATTTCATGCTCAGCGAAGGGTCGCTCTTATACAATGACGTCTTTAAGAACGGCTACCGTACATCTCTCTTACAGCATCATAAAATCCACAACAGCAGAGCCACTTCCTGTCTCGGTTTCTGCAAGGAAAAGGCAGTATTTCAGGAAAATAGCATAAGAAATATCTACCGGACGGCACGGGGTTTCTTCCTGGGGACAGGGCAGGGCAGCACTGAATCCCGAGACTCCCGAGCCCTGAGGGGCGTCAGCGCTCATGGTGCTGGCCGGCAGCTGGGCTCTGGGCTATGGCTTGGTTGTCTGACGAAGTTTCTGCCGAGGGAGAAAAGTCTCGTTGTTTGGGACCATTGTGCTGTTGGTTCTGCAAGAGAAGATTGGTGGACACGGACTGGAATGGAGGCATAGAAGAGCAAGTAGATAATGTGGGGGGTAGTAATGGCCCAGGTGGCCTCACACCATTGAGACCAGGCCTGCGGGAGCTGGGGGAAATCTGAGAGACTCGTGGGGGCTTCCCGCCCACCTGAGCTCACAGGACATTGCAGCTGTGGTGGTGCCCCTCACAGCCCAGAGCTACGTGGTCAGGAAGTCGGGTTCCCTCTTATTCTCCAGGGGATTTGGCAATCACTAGCTTTTTACAACCAGCTAATTGGTATGAATAACATCTTGACCATTCCGATGGTCAGCTTCAGAATGTCTTCAGAGAGGGACGCGCAGAAATAATAAAATCCCTGTACTCCAGAGAGATGAGGATAATAGCAGTCGTGCAGTAATGGGCAGGTTACAAAGTGCTCAGGTGAACTACTGCTCGCTCAAGCTGGTGGAAAGCCATCACCAGGAACCGGGTCCCTGTGCCTTTTGCCTACCGGGATTCTGGACACAAATGTCGGGTGGAGAGCCCACCCTGCCCAGCTGTAAGCCCACACACATTTTTGTGAAGTGACAAGTAGAAGCATTTGGGGAACGGCTACAGGGTGTCTGGAGATGAGAACAGCACACATATTCCCTCTGCTCATTTAGATCTAACGCGCCTTTTGCACAGGGTCTGGGCCCCCTTCAGTGCCTCCAAGCGCCGGTGACTGGGGACTGGTAGAGTCGATATTCACATGACCTGTGGGCTGTGGGCTGCACCTGTCTTTCTGTGTAGCCTCTGGGCCTTGTGCTGCTGAGCAAGGATGTGAAGTCACAAGCACAGCAAACACCACCTGTCATCCAAGAGGCTGGGGAGGGCCTGACCCCTTGGCGCCACGGCCTCATTGCCTGTGATGGCCGTGTGGCTGGCCCTGCTGAAAAGCATTCCTTCCCTTCTCTTCTCTTCTCTTCTCTTCCTTTCTCTTCCTTTCCCTTCCCTTCCCTTCCCTTCCCTTCCCTTCCCTTCCCTCCCTCCCTCCCCCCACCCTCCTCTCCCTTTCCTTCCCTTCCTCTCCTCCTTTTCCTTCCTTTCCTTTCCCTTCCCTTCCCCTTCCCCTTCCCCTTTCCCTTTCCCTTCCCTTCCCTTCCCTTCCCTTCCCTTCCCTTCTCTTCCCTTTTCCCTCCCCTTCCCTTCCCTTCCCTTTCCCTCTGCATCAGGCCCCAAGCATTCGAGAGTCTGAGCAGGTGAAGGCTGCGGGGGCTGGGGAGCCATGTGACTGCTCTTACCCCCTCCACATGCTTTGCAGCTCTGACCCATCCTGCTTAATACCACTGGGCCAGGAATTCAATTTACAACATGGCCCTCGTCTGCACAGAACACCAGGGCCTACGTGGAACTGACTTCTAAAAACGATTTTGCCTCTGCATTTTCTAGATAAGCAAACTGAGACCCAGAGAAGCTATGAACCTTCCTGAGAGTCCCAGAGCAGTGAGACACATCCCCAAATCACTCTACTGGCTTCTGCCAGCTGCCTCACTGGGACCAGAATTACCTGAGTGTTGGGAGGGAGTCAATCTTATCCCAGAGAAGGCTGGAGGGCACTGCCTGTCTGATGTAAGGCTGCCTTTCCCTTGTTCCCTGGCCAAGTGCCGATGGCAGGCATGGTTTTAGGCACAGAGGGGCTTAACAGCCCACCCAGAGCTCACCCTCAGTGGGGGTTTCTCAGGAGCTGTGTATCTGAAGGTGCCCACCCCTGGATGGCTGTGAGTCCCTTCTCCGCACCAAGGCCCTGACCATTCCCTGTGGCATCCCTCCCTCCCCGTTAAACGACACTTCCTTATGTCATTCCAGTGTAGCCACGCTCTGTATCTTGTTCATCAAGCTGCCTGTGGACTGTGCCCCTCAGCCAGTGCCACGGAGGCTTTGCCGGGGCACCTCCCAGCCTCCTGCTGCTGAGTCTGGGGCTCTCTGAGCCCTGCTTTCCTAGTCTCAGAGCCACACCAAGCCATCGGTAGACCCTTGCTCAGTGGTAGTGAGCTCTGTGCCACCAAATCTAGTAGTCCCCCATTTCTCCACCACACTCTGGGGCCCCCTCCTCTGCTCTGGAAATCCTGGTGGAAGGAGTCACAGTGTCAGAACTTCCCCAGAGAATGCCTGACTCTGCCAAGTAAACAGAAAGTAACAATTCCTGAAATATTAGTGCTTTCTTTTCAAACATTGCAATATTTTTCCAACAGAGGGAGGAATGCATAAATCACTTTCAGCTGGAGATATTAGTTTCAGAGATGATTGTGACAGTTATTTTTATGACCCATGCTCACAATCTCATATATTTCTTAGATGGACGTAATTTTCCATACCTTCTCATTTGTCAAAAAATAATATTGTTGTTTTTGTCATTGTTATTAAGGGGATTCAGGTTGTTCAAAGCCTGCAGGTTGCAACAGTGTTTTAAATCTAAAAGAGAGGTTTTCTGGGTCCCCTTGAATGACAGCTCATCTCCCCCTTTGCAATCGGATGCAAGAGTCCCTCAGGGAGGAAAAGTATTTGGGGCTCTGAACCATCATATGATGACTCCTAGTGCTGAAGGTGCTACTTACCTGCCGACATGGTTGGTGTCGAGGATCCGTCGCTGGGAGGGCCCCGTCCCAGGCTCTTGCAGTAATGCTAAAGAAACGTGTTTAGGGTACTGACATGAGCCTCAGGGAACTCCTTCCCTGCCCAGTGGCCCTATCCCTTACAGATTCCCTGAAGTGCTGTTAAATTGTGAATGCACTGAGGCAGGGGCAGACAAACCCACTGTGTCCTCTGCATCATCTGGGCTCTTATGGGTTAGAAAAACATAGCCCCCCAAATAGTCCCTGAACTTTGGGACATTCTAAACACACTACTGTTATGGGCACCGGTAGCCGTCCAGCGTAGAGGAAAACGGGTCCATTGATTTAGGTCACAGATGCATCCTTCTGGCAGGGCTTGCGAAGCCACTGTCCTCCCCTCCCGGATGGAGGTGTGGTTGGAGGGATCTAGGAGATCAGCTTTGTCTCTGGAAAGATTGACAGGAGTTTGCTTAGGGTCTGCAAAGGGAATGTCACATAACTAGTTGCACCTGAAATAAGGTGCAACTCATATATATTTATATTCTTATCTTATTCTTCTCCTTATATCCTTATCATCATTTGTCTGCATCTATCTTCTATCTATTTATCTTTCTATCTACCTATCTTCTTTCTATCATCTATCTATCTATCTATCCTCTATTATCTGTCATCTACCTCTTCTCTATTATCTCTCTATTGATCATCTATTATCTACCTGTTATCTATCGTCTATTGTCTATCTACTATCTATATATTATCTATCTATCTATCTATTATCTGTCATCTACCCCTTCTCTACTATCTATCTATTGATCATTTATTATCTATTATCTACCTGTTTTCTGTCTATCGTCTATCTCTTTCTATCTATCTATCTATCTATCTATCTATCTATCTATCTATCTGTTTTCTTTCTACTATCTATATATTATCTATCCATCATCTATCTATCTAATCTATTTATCTATCATCTATCTCTCTATTATCTATCTTTCACCTATCTTCTATCTAGGAGAGAAAGAACAGAGCAAGCAGGAAAGAACAAGCCTGCCTCACTTGAAACGATCCCATGTCCTCCACCCTTTCTGTGAGGGGTGCTGCCTGAATATTATCATCCAGAATCACTGAGAAAGGAAATGAGTGAATGACGAACTCAGGCTGCCTGGTGTCAACGTTGGAGGTAGAGCCCTGTCCCTGCCTCAAGTGCCACAGACATTCCCATCCGGAGCTGGACGTGCCCAGTCACCGCTGGGCTCCAGATGCAAGTCCAGGTGGCAGTGAGGTCTTGACCCAAGTGCTATGGGGTCTGCCTTGAGCTAACTCTAGGGCCATGTTGGGTCCTTCATCTGTAGACAAAGTAGTTTGAGTCTCAACTCTGGCTGTATCTTGGAATCATCTGAGAGGCTTTCATGAAAACAGGGATGTCTGGTGTTCCCCCAGGGCTGCTGGTCATGTGACTTGGTTTTGCTACCAGAAGCCCTGAGTCTGGAGAGGGGTCCTAGGCCTGTATTTTTTTTTTAAGATTTTATTTATTTATTTGAGAGAGAGAGAGAGAGAGAGAGAGCAAGCATAAGCAGGGTGGAGGGGTAGAGGCAGAGGGAGAAGCAGACTCACTGCTGAGCAGAGAGCCCTGTGCAGGACTGGATCCCAGGACCCTGAGATGACCAGAGCTAAAGGCAATCCGCACCTGTATGTTCTTAAAAAAGATGCTTTGGCAATTGTGATGATTAACTTTCACCCGACTGAAGGAGTTGTAACAACGCTTCCCTTTTATAACTAGAGGATTTTATTTATTTATTTGTTTTTATGTTTGGCTAGAAGTTGATGCTGATGCCCAGTGAAAAGGGACACTGGGTCTGAGCTTTCACTTTGCTTTGGCTCCTATCTTATTTTCTATGATTGTTACAGTGTGAGGTAGTTAAATCCTCCCAGTTTAGCAAGCATGTTGCTAAGTCTCCCTCATTGGAACAGAATGTAAGGCCTGGGGAAGATCAACCAAATCGTGAAGTTCAGATGGGGTCATCCATGGGTGACAGTGATAGAAACAGCAGCCCTCACTCAGTCAGCAATCGCGTTGGCATCAGAGGTATATACAGGAACCCAGTGACTTTGACCCAGAGCTCTTGTGAATATCAGTTCCCCATTGAGTCAATATCTGTAGTTTTATTTAAATTGTCTCTAGGAGGTTTTCAGGAAAAAGTCAAATCATAGCTAATATTTTTAACACCATGTGATACGTGGCCATGAGACGTGGAAAATCACATACAGAAGGTATCTGAGGGGTTGGGACTGTGTTCTTGAGTTTCACAGTTTCTTGCAAGTGTAGAGTTGGGGCAGGCAGAGGACAGCCAAATCTTGGGCTCTGATGGGGGTCAGGACAGACTCTCCTCTGCAAACCAGGCCCTGTGCTGTGGATGGTGAGTGCACGCCGTGTGGTGACTGGTGGCTGTCTGCCTTCCTGCTCTCAGCTCCATGATGGCTTCACCTGTGTGTTTTCTGTTACAGATGGGCAGAAGAAAGTTCAAGAAGAATTTGACATTGACATGGATGCGCCAGAGACAGAACGCGCAGCTGTGGCCATTCAATCTCAGTTCAGAAAATTCCAGAAGAAAAAGGCTGGGTCCCAGTCTTAGTGGGAATGCCCCTTCCTAGTATGCCAGAAGACACCGAATTCAACCATCATCTGTCAAGAAATTAAAAGAACAGCACCCTAAAGAGAATCCATCTGCACACAATACACACACGCACACCTGTCCTGCAATGCATGTACAGAGACCCATGATATTTATTCCCTCATAGGAAGGTGTAGACAATTCAACTGTGGGTGGCTTAATCTCTGTTTATCTCTAGTATCATTCCTCCTGCAGCTAACTCTTGATGTTGTAATAAAATGGAGTTACGATGCGTGATTCAAGTGTCTGCTTTGTCTCTCCCTTTAGAGTAACCCAGGAAGTGACCAGTGTTAGAGATGGCTGTGGGGCAGATGTCTTAAGAGGTAGAGCTGAAACACTGCTTCTGTGAGAAGCTTCCTGCTGGGAACAAGAGATCTACTCTTTGTCATACCTGTCTCATTTGAAGAGTATTAACTGCCAACTGGCAATGCATTTTCCTCTTATGATAGGAGTAGAGCTCTGTATCCTGGGTGCCAAAAAGCCAGTCTTCCAGCGGAATTATGACTCACCCAGGAGAACAAGAAAGGGGAGGGCACGTGTCCCTCAGATGTGCTCAGCAGGCACATCTCACAAATCCAAGGGGACGCCCCCACTGCTGAGGTCATTCTCTCTACACCTGCATGGCTCCAGGGGGAAGGTGGTTCTCGAGTCCCTCCCCATCCCAACCTCCCTGAGCTCCTTACACTGTGATTTGCTACTTGCTAGAATCATTCGCCACAACCTGCAATCTGAGAAGCTGTCTGGCTTCTCTCCCATTAAGAGAATATCCTCCCCTGAGAACCTTGCAGGTAAATTGTTTCCCACACCCCAAAGGGGCTCCACAGGCTAGGAGGAGGGATTGTCACATGGAAAGGATGCCTCACAGAGTAAAGAGCAGGGGGCTAGGTCCTTGCCTTGGGGCCCCAGGTGATAGGAGCCCCGAACCACTGAATCTTGTTGGCGTTTGAGCTTTGCTGTGTGAGAAGATGATATGGAAGTTGCATCTTGTCTTCAGCATCCTGAGGGGGTCCGTGAGAGCACAGTGTCCTGCTGAGGAGCACCTAATCTCTTTCCTTCACCAGCTCCTTAACCGGGGGTCAAGGTGGAGCATGAAGAAAGTGGAAAGAGGAGAGAGAGTGCTCTGTGTGTGGGTATGGCTGTTCACACCTGTGCCTGGGAGTGCAGATGTAAAGTGTGGTGGAAGGGGGCCAGGGCCCGCCTGGGTGGAGCCCATGCGGATCCTCCAGCAGGTCCCCGTTTGGGGCCACAAGGGTCTGGACCGAAAAAATGCATCCATGGGAAGAATTAACTGTTTCAAAAACTCTATCTGAAAATGTGTCTTATGTGTTTTCTGGGGAGATCCCTCCTACCGAACAATTATCTGAGGCTGTTAGAGACAGGGGGTGGGCTCCGGGGTTCCCTGATGGGTTTCTAATTAGAGAAGTACTCAGTAGTATTGCTTCGGTACCAACAAACAGCCAGGGCTTCCTGGAGCTCCTGGCAGCTATGGACCCACTGCAAACAGGACAGCAGGTCAAGGGGACACTCCAGAGCAAGCCTCCTGAGACTGCAGGGCAAATGCCACGGAAGTTATATGGGCTGCTCAGTAGTCTTTATGGAGGTAAAGAGAGTAGGGAACATAATTCAGATGAGTTCCCTCTACGTCCCACCCTTCTGGTGCCCTCATTGTCCCTTCATTATCGGAATATTATCACATAAAGGGAGTGGGCCCCTTCCGGAGTGTGTCTGGGCCCCTTCCGGAGTGTGTCTGATGGCTCCTGTGGGTTTCATCCTGCTATGACTCACCTGGAAGCAAATCTGGTTTTATAGTGAGGATGCTCCCCCTAGAGGGACTCTCCTTGCAAAGCGGGAGAATCTAACCAAGGTTCTTCCCCAATATTCCAAAGGGATGGGAAACATTCTTCAGTAATAATGGCCCATTGATGCAGAAGGAGGAGAGGGGGGCATTATGTCATGTTTGGAGAGGCCCTCAACAGCCCCAATACACTTCCCTGATCCCATTCATGGAACAAGGGCATGTCTGACCTTTGAGCCATGGGAATGAAGTTTTTGTTTCCCAGGTAGATTCATAAGAGTGTCAAACTCTAGCTAACAGCAAAGGGAAGACTTTGAATCAACTCGCTCTGCATGGGAGTTGGTATGTTGAGTTTCTGGCCTCATGGAGGTAGAGGAAGGAGAAGGGGCTTATGGTACCAGACTTGGAGGTCCTTTCTCTTCCCTTGGGCTGCAGTGTTCAACCCCAAGGAGGGAATGTCCCCAGAGTGTGCCCAAGGAGGGATGCGTAGAGTGTCAGCAAGCTGGAGCATCATTAACTCAATTTCATTTCACACATATTTATTGAACTCCTACCATGTGTATGTACCGGTGCTGTGGCCATCCTTGTCAAGATGCTGGCTGGCTGGAGGTGAAGAGGCCCAAATAAACAGATGATAAAATGGAGAGATTTGTGCTGGGGGCAGCTCATCCAGGCTTGGAGAATCACTCAAGTTTCCCTGAGAAACTGCCACTCCAGCAAGGATGGGAAAGATGATGGGAGTCACTAGATAAATAGGGTGCATGGTTGCAGTGGTTGGTGGAGAAGGCTCTGGGCAAGGTCCAGGAGAAGGAGATGCTCAGCTTTGCAGAGGCACCCTATATTACCACATCCCAGCCTGGAGCATGTGGTTCTGTCACCCACACTTGGGCAGGTCAGGAGGCAGGACTCAAAGCTTAAGACTTGGAACTGGGTTGATCTTTGCCTTTGAGTCAGACGGGTGGCTGCAGAGAAGTTACCTACAGGAGCAGCAGCTTTTCTTTTCATCAGGGTGATGATCAGGTGTACTTAGGTGGATGGGAAAATATTAGGAATTTTTTTTTTAATTAAAAAAAATTTTTTTTTAAGATTTTATTTATTTGACAGAGAGAGAGAGAGATCACAAGTAGGCGGAGAGGCAGGCAGAGAAAGAGAAAGAGGAGGAAGCAGGCTCCCCACTGAGCAGAGAGCCCGATACGGGGCTCGATCCCAGGACCCTGGGATCACGACCTGAGCCGAAGGCAGAGGCTTTAACCCACTGAGCCACCCAGGTGCCCCGGGAAAATATTAGGAATTTAAAATGAGATAAAGTACTTGAGTGTCTGGCTGAGTGTAGGTGTCCGGTACATGAAAGGCAATAATGGCAGACCCATGTGGCAGAGTCCATCATTGGATCCAGCGGCAGCAAGCTTTTTCCTGAATCAACCCAATGCGGAGTTTCCACGGGATTCAGCTTCTCTTGTTGACAACCAGTTGGGCTAGTGGTGACACCTGACCGAAGATTGGCTCAGCCAATCAGAATCCTTCTCTCATGAGTTTGGACTAATGGTCATGGTTACTGAGCTAGTTAACAGGAAAGAGATGTTGAGTTGGGGTCAAAGCTGTTATTGTGACCGATTAATCACTTGAAAAAAAGTCTTCACAAAAACGCACCCCCCCCTTTTTTTTCCAGGAAGTGACAAAAGCCAACTTGGAGAGAGATGTAAGAGAGTGCCAAGAGGATTTGAGGGCCCAGGAGAGACAAAGGGTAGCTTAGGTTGAGTTAGTCATTTTGTTGCAATGAGCAGAAACCCATTCACATGAGCTAAAAACAGAATTATTCAGGGTTCACAGACATCTAAAAATAGAATATCCAAGACATCCGAGTAAAGAATAGAACACCATGGGCAGGCAGAATTACATTAAATTTATAAACAAACTGGAGTGTGGTGGGGGAAGAATTGACATGTTCATATTATTAACTTTATAGCATTTTACGACTTTCAGTGAAGTTTTATAGTTTTCTTCACAAAGGTCTTTCTATTCTATTTCTAGATATTTCATGGTTTTTATTGTCCTTCTAAATAGAATCTTTGGTGGTGGGTATTAAGGAGGGCACGTATTGCATGGAGCACTGGGTGTGGTGCATAAACAATGAATCTTGGAACACTGAAAAAATAGACTAAAGTTAAATAGAATCTTTGCCCAAAGCTTTTCTGTTTGGTTTTGCTGTTACTCAGGAAAATTACCAATATCTGCATATTTAAGTCTATAACTACTCATCTTACTGAACTGCATAATATCTGATGGTTTTTCAGTGGATTCTTTGGAATTTCCCAGTAGACAGTCCTATCATCTGCAAAGAACAATAATTTATCTCTTTCCCCCCACATTTTTAGCTCCTTTATTTTTCCTAGTATTCCTTATCCTTCACCTTGCACTTTGAGGGAGACTTGGGGGTTGTAGCAGCCTTCGGTGACAGTGAGAGACCACCTCTTGAGGTATTGTTCTCACAGCTCATCTATTTTGGGTTGACAGATTTTAACATCAGAGGGTCATGTATTTTCATGTCCTGTAGTCTTCTTGTCATACCTTTGAAGGAACAAATTTTATATATCCTGAAGACTAGTTTGGACACATTAGTAGAATTATAAGGGAGGAGTAGGGAGGAGAGTTTAGGCTTGGGTGCTTAAGGTGAGGATTCACATGGATGGCATGTTAGGAGATTTCACTTGATTCCAATTCAAAGCATGGATCATTGAGGTGGGGTCCCCTGGTTAGTCATGGATCATTGAGGTGGGGTCCCCTGGTTAGTCTGAGACAGTCATAGTCTTAGCTTAGGTTTCTGTAGCAAAATACCACAGACTGGGGGACAACAGATGTTTATTTCTCATACTTCTGGAGGCGGGAGGTCCAAGATCAAGGTGTTGGCTAATTCGGTTCCTGGTGAGAGCCCTCCTCCTGGTTTGTAGGTGGCCTCCTTTTTGCTGACTCTTCACATGGTAAAGAGAAAGAGAGCTCTGGTGTCTTCTTCTTGTAAGGGCACCAATCCCACCATGGGCTTCCACCCTCATGGCCTCACCTAAACCCAATCACCTCCCAAAGGCCCCACCTCCTAATACCATCATATTGGCAGTTAAGACTTTACCATATGAATTCTGGGGGAGAGAGACATTTAGTCCATGACACCTGCCTTTGCCGGTGCAGGGACGGCCAGTTCTCCTAGATGTCATTGACTGTAATGTGATCAGACTAACACATTGGACTTTATTCATGGCCTGGCTGATTTACTGCAGGGCTGCAATTTGCGGCCACTGCCCAACACTGTGTTGGCTATCTTCCCCTGATGGCTGTGACAGTGGGCTCCATTCAGTGCCACATTACCCTTTTGGAAGTAGTTTGTTCTTTTGTTAACGGATGCTTAATTGAATAAGAATTAAGGGTGAGGGGCGCCTGGGTGGCTCAGTGGGTTAAGCCTCTGCCTTCAGCTCAGGTCATGATTTCAGGGTTCTGGGATCGAGTCCCGCATCGGGCTCTCTGCTCGGCGGGTAGCCTGCTTCTTCCTCTCTCTCTCTCTCTGCTTGCCTCTCTGCCTACTTGTGATCTCTCTCTGTCAAATAAATAAAATCTTAAAAAAAAAAAAAAAGAATTAAGGGTGAGTGAGATGCTACTATGCTTTCTGTGACATCCCCAGGAGACAGGGGTCTATAGGGCAGGGATAATGATAGGTTTGACAGGGCCCTGAATAAAATAACCAAACAACCAGAAGATTGTCAAAAGTAGAAGCACTAACCTTGTTCTATCTCTCTGCTCCTTGCCCTGTAAAGCTGATCTGAATATGGAGATTTTAACCATTCCCTCACCAGCCACCTCCCCCCACCCCCACTGCCCAGCTAATCATTCTCATTATTTCTGTGTACGTCTTCTGCTATAGGGTCTTTGCCACCTGAGTGTTTTAAAAGATGCCATCACATGAGTCATGATTGCTCACGAAGGTACGAGAAGTGCCTTTCTGTCAGAGGTTCTTGAGCTTTGGTTGGGGGTCTTTTTCCAACCCCAACAACTCAAGAACAACTTTCTAGCCCACCTGTGAAATGAATGTCAGAGCTTCCATTAGATGATTGTTTTGTCCAAAGCCAGGCTGAGTCCTTGACTGGTGAGATGGATTCCTGCATAGAAACACCCGGACACAGGTGAGACCATGGAATGTTCCATGAGAACATGTTCAGTGAGGGGCCCGAGCTTCTCTGCTGGGTTTCCCAAATGTGACTGTACCATTTCTCTCTGGTGCAGCCATGACCATCTGTGTCCCAGGCCTTTAACCAATCACTGTGGTTAAAGCAATCACAGGGCATGCATCCTGTCTGAGAAAGAAGGCTTTGGCTGACTTATTAAGTGTTGACATGTGGTTAGAGCTAATGGTGGGGTGAGAGTTAATGCCTTTCTACACCTGGATCACTTCAGCAGTCACTCCTCTGATTTCTCTACTCTGTACCCATTTTCCTCTTTCCAGTGCATTCTTTTGTGTCAGCCAATCATTTAAGAATGTAAATTGAATCATGTCATCTTTACCATGCCTTCCCACTTCCAAACTTAAAATCCTTTGAGGTTTTCACTGTGTCTTAGGATAAAGCCAATTTCTTTGACATGGCCTTTGACAACCTTCATGGTGCCCTTTCTCTTCACTTTCTGGGAGTATCTCTTCCTCAAGCACACTTTTCCCCCACCATAGTTCCTTTGAGCCTGCTCCTCTGTCATTTCATCCTTTAGTTCTGGGCTGTCATGCTACTTTCTGGAGCAGTTGAGATAAAACTACCTATGAGGAAAGATAAATCCCCGAATCCTGGATGCTGGGCCCTGTAGAAGTTTATTTCTCACTGCAGAGCCTGATGCAAGTATTCTGAGTCATGACCAATCTCCATGTGGAAGATGGCTTCAAAGGTTTGTAATGGACAAGCCCTACAGGTGATCAGTTCCAATGGCCAGAATGCAGGCACATGCACTGCACCTTTCCTTTCCTTTCCTTTCCTTTCCTTTCCTTTCCTTTCCTTTCCTTTCCTTTCCTT
>NW_019154127.1:10392232-10400455 GCF_002288905.1 Enhydra lutris kenyoni
CCCTTCCCTTCCCTTCCCTTCCCTTCCCTTCCCTTCCCTTCCCTTCCCTTCCCTTTCCTTCCCTTCCCTTCCCTTCCCTTCCCTTCCCTTCCCTTCCCTTCCCTTCCCTTTCCATTTTTTTTTCTTTTAGAGAGTATGCATGAAAAGGGAAAGGGCAGAGGGAGAGAGAGACTCTTAAGTAGGTTTCATGCCCAGTGCAGAGATTGATTCGGGGCTTGATCTAAGGACCTGAGATCATGACCAGAGCCAAAATGAAGAGTTGGTTGCTTAGCTGACTAAACCACCCAGATGCCCCAAGGCCACACCTATTTTTAAGGGAAGCTATGTGCTCAGGAGGTAGAGGAAACAGGCTTTGGTGGACGCACAGCAGTTTCCTGGCACAAGCACTCCTGTCCTACCCCCACCTCACACTTGAGGTCCTGTTCTTGATGACACTTACTACAGCTTTAATCTCGCATATGTTTATGTGATTCTCTGATTAAGGCTGGCCTCCTCTGCTCAGCTCTATTAGGACAGGAATAATCATTTTATGAGCAGTTAAGTTGTTCAGCAAATACTTACCTTGAGAATTAGTGAATACATAGGTGTCCAAGTTTGTTGCATGTGCTTTACAGAAAATGTCTCTCCCAACGTATTTGAGGACAGAAGGACATAAAGAAATCCTGTGCTTTCATTTAATAAACAGTCCAGAAAGACCATGATTTGGTCAGAGTTCAAAGTCAGCCTATAGTCTTTGGCTTTTCATTTTCTTTCTAAGGAGGGTCTTAGAAAGCCAGCCCTGTTATAAATTTTCTTGTCACCCCAGTTTATGATGGGTAGGTATCCAATGGAATCCAGTGCAGATGAACACTGATGCATGGGTACATTTCCAGTCCACCTCTCTTATGGAAAGGAAAAAAATCAAACAAATCCCCAAGCTTGTGGTGGCCTCAAGGACAACAGTGTTCTGAATACTGCAAGTCCAGGATTCTACTTACATACTTTTTTCATGTCATTCCTTCCATATAGAACATAGCCCCAGCTTTCCACTCACCCATCCTGGGAAAGAAGACCTCCTTGGACTAAGGTCAGTATAGCCAGGCTTTGACCTCAACTCAGTTACTATTATTAGTGTTACACTGTAAGACCTGTAACTCTCTCCTGCCTCAGTCTATCCCTCTATAAAGTGGGTATAATAAGCCCCCAGGATGGTAGGAGGGGAATGGGGTCTTTTCCATGTGTCAGCCTGAAGCAAGATGCTGAGCACCTAATCTGTATTAATTCATGTGATTGTAGCAACCTTAGAAAATAGGTACATTATCCCTAATTTGTAGATGAAGATATTAAGTCTGAGAGAGGATAAGGCAGTGCTCAAGGTTGTGCAGGTAGTGAGGGGTGAGATGGAATTTCTCATCTGGGTCTGACTTTTAAATGTGGATTTTAACACCTAAATCACCCAGTGTGAGGTACTGAATACCAATGTACCTTACAACCAGTGAAATTTCTTAGCCACATAGGGCATCATTCAAATTCTGCAGCTCTCAGAGACCCCTGTGGTGCCTCCCTCATCCATTCAGGTCTTCAGGGGGTCCTCTTGACTTTGAATTCTGACAGTGGTGGTGGAAGATAGAACAGTGGCCCTCAAAGGTGCCCATGTTCCAGTACCCAGCACCTGTGACTACATTACTTTAGGCGAAACAGACTCTGCTGTGATGTGATTAAATCACGGATCTTGAGATAGGGAGGTTGTGCTGGGTGCCTGGTGGCTCAGTGTCATCATGGAGTTCTCATAAAAGGAAGACAAGAAGGTTGTTTCAGAAAAGATAAGGCTACTGAGCTGGATTGGAGAGACAGCCTTGGAAGGTAGAAGAGAGCCGGGGAGCCAACCAGTGTGGGTGGCCTCTAGAAACTAGAAAAGGTGAGGAAGAAGATCCTTCCTGGGGCCTCCAGAAAGAACTCAGCCCAGCCCAAATCTTGACTTTACTCCATAAAACTCATTTTGGACTTTGGACTTGCACAACCATTACTCCAAATTTGTGTTGTTTAAGCTACTGGATTTTGGGAATTTGTTGCAGTATGATAGGAAACGAATACAGTGGTATTTTCTTATACCTTAACACTCTGTGTGGTCTTGTAGATTTAGCTTTTACCCATGTGTTCAGTATTATCAGCCTATCTGTGAAGATAGAGTGGGGGAGACCAGTTTATCCCTCTCCATAAGGATGTTGTGGACACAAAAGAGGGATTGTGAAAAAGTCTCTTGGGTCCAAAACCATAGCCCAGTGGTAAGGCCATTGAGAAGGCCAGCAAACCAGTGTGTCTCCAAGCCCTGTCTCTGGGAATAGAAGCTGCACACACAGCTTCATCACCCTGCAGTCTCTCTCAGACAGGGAGGTGCTGGTGGTTGAAGGGAGCCAGCAGTACTATAGGGTCTGTAGCTGCTGGGACTAGACCACTGTGGCTGAACTCAACACATGGCAGTGCCCTGCCTTGGAGGTGGGCCAGCACTGGCTATCGCTGCCTGTTCTTTCAGGGTTCAGGTGTAGCTCAGGCTCTTTTGTGTATTTTGTTTGCAACAAGCCAGCAGGCTCTGCAGCACCAGGGCCCTGAGCCAAGCTGATGAACATAGTGGCCACAGGAGTGGCTTTGCCACTGCAGTGCTGTGAGCAGAGAGGGAGCAATGCAGGCTCTGCACCACTTGTAATATTCCTCCTGTGTTCCCATCCTCCCACAGAAATGGAGCTCTGAGCAAAGAAAGATGCACATCTCTACCATCCTTCCAGTGTAGATTAACAGTGGGGCGAGACAACTTTATTAATTTGATAACCTCCTAGGTGGGCATTCATTGGTGTGGGACCTTCATGGAGCTGTTCACAGAGTTGCTGGCTTGGTTTTTGTGACTGTCTGGGTCTAAATGAACAAAGGCATTCTCCCGTTCCCCAGGGGGAATTGCCAGGATCTCCATCCACCTCTTACTTACTCACTATAGCCCCTTATTTGCTTCATGCTCATAAATCAAAGAGCATTCAGTGCTGCAAACCACTGTAGAGGTCTCATCCACCCTACATTTTATAAACAAATAAAGCAAAGCTTGGAGTAATGGAGTGGCTTATCCGGGGCCTCAAGGCCAGACCCTGGCCCAGAGTCCTTCAGGGACAGTGTGTCCTTGCAAGTTTAGACCACAAAGAGAGCTGATGCAGCCCATCCCAACTTCCCATCAGACACATGAAGCTGTACTTGACCACAGCCTGACCCCTAAAGACCCCTTGCTGGCCAGGCTATATACAACCTTCTGCTAACATTCCCTAGAAGTGGAAGTAGAAGGAAGACCAGAAGCAAACAAATAGTGGGCTACCCCATAGCTATTTTAGTACAAATCTTGGGAGAGTGGAGAGGAAGAGGTATGGCAGTCAGGATAAGCCCAGCTATTTTCACCAAACACCCCAAATAATAGTGGTTCCAATAAGAGGGCTGTCTTATGTGGGGCAGTCTGCATCAAGCATTCCAGGGCTGTGTGGTACCTCCTGGTGTCAGGAACAGTGTTTCTACCCACTTGTTCCACCATCCTCAGGTCCTGCCCTTTCCCTTCTAGTCACTGTGGGTCCACATTCCAGCACTAGGAAGGGCACATGGGGATGGAAACCTGGGAGGATGGATACGGAGGGATAGCACATGATCTGTGCCACATGGGTCATCTTGTGGCCTAAACTATGGAGATGGGCATATGTATGGCCCAAGTTTTCCAGAAAGTTGTCACCTGTCTACTCTTCTCAGCAAGCGTGGTTTGGGGATATGTGACTGATGTGGCGTAGCATATGTTCTTCTCGCCTGCCCAGAACTCTCCAGTTAATGTGACAGCCTCCTCTGAGCCTCTGTGACCCCCCTGGGGCTTCTCCTGGCCTGCATGCAGGGCAACAAGGGAGTGACAGGGTGTTCCTGCCACTCAGTGCAGTCCCCAGCTGATGTCTGATGGGGGTTGGAGGACAACTATACCAGTTTCCTCACTCCTTGGGTGAGCTCATTCCAAGGCTGTTCTCTAAGCACAGAGCAACCTTGGTTGGCTTTGCTCCTTCCCGTGTCATGTCCTCACTTCCCTCCCCATGCTCCCTCAGATAACCTCCCGAATAAACCACTTACATTTCAATCCTTGCCTCAAAGTTTATTGGGGGAAACCAACCCTAGACATATGGTGAGGAAGACGTGTGGGCATTTTTAGCTAAAACTCCAGGTTCTAAGGATTCTGGGCCATATGTTTTGTTTATATCCTATTTTTCACAACCTCTTTTTATTAAGAAATCAGCCTCTTAAGATGAAAACAGGCAAGAATTGATTTAGTTTTTATCTATCAAGAGTAATTTTGTTACTTTACTTGAAGAAAAAGCTTGCCTTCAGGGAGAAGGAAGGTGGAGTGGGATAGTGTAACCAATCTGCTTTGTTTTTGGCTCTGGATGAGTCCTGTAGATACAATAATGAAGGAAACATGGCCTCTCTGTCCCCCCGAAGGCTGCCTCCAATGGGAGACTGAAGATGTAAGAATATAAGGAAGCAAGTAAGGCTGAGCATGCAAATGTGTCACATTAGTACGAGAGAGAGAGTGTGTGGTCATGCAATGGAGGGGTCTCCATTGCCAGGGTGAGGGGCAGAAGCTTCTTGGACTGGAAAGATGGAAAGAGGAGAGAGGAGAGCCTAACATTGGGGTTACAATGTCTGTGACAAGACCACATGTTCTTGCATCAACTTCAACTATTTGATCAAAGGAACTTCAGTCACGAAAACCTCCTTCTGGTTCCTTGAGCATTGCATATTAACTTACTCTCGGCTTTTCCAGCTTAGCTGAACATGCATTTCAGGTCACCTCAGGGACACTGCTATCTTCATTGATTTGTTATGACTTGGTGCTCAGGTCTCTGGGATATGCTAACATCTTGGGTCTGCTTCAGCATCTCGGGTTAAAATAAGGATGATATTCTCTACATAGGCACCTCCATACTTTCTCCTGGTGGTGTTACTCTCTGCTCACTCTCTCTGTTCCTCACAGAGGTTCACTCACCTATTCTTTGTTGAAGCGCTCTTGGGCCCTTACCCTCCAGACCATTTTCAAGAAGGTTCTTGCTCCCCAAGAACAATTCCTTGTGTGTGGTCCAGTCTTAGTTTCCTCAAGGCCCTTTGCCTGAGGGGTGATGCTCACCAGGAGGCTCCTCAATGCCTCATGACAGCACATCTCTGATGCACACAAACACTCAATGATCCTGGTTGCAGAGAGGCTTGAGCTGGTAGCCTGCACAGAGCTGAGCCTTTCTCCTGGCACCTATGTTATTCTAGAACTATGAAAAGCTACTCCAGTTAAAATCAGTTTAGTTTGGGATGAGACCGATTGCAATGTGGCCCCTCAAGATCTTCTGAGTCCTGTCTCTCTACTTTTTCTATAGTTTCTAAGCCTCAGACTCTGACCTTCCAGTTTTCTTAAAGGGCAAACTAACAAACTGAGTTGTCTCCCAGAAAGATAATATCATCTTTATCTTGCTTTAAACTAGATGCCTGACCTGGATTGAACCAGTTCCTGGGTATGCCTCTTGGCTTCCTTTGGGACCACACTGATTTTCAATGTGAGGTCTCCCTAGGAAATCGTGTCAATGTGCCTCTGTGGTGTTTGTGGACTTTAAAACCTGGCTTTGTATTAAGTGGTCTGACTTGGTGTCTGAGCTGAAAGTGACTCAAGTAGGTTTAGGGATAAGGTGGGACTAGCAGGAGGTTGTGTGTTTCTGTTGTGTGAGTCATTCTATCCTGGGCCCAGATTCACATGAAAGATCCAGAACTTGATATGCCATCATGGATGAGGAGGTAGACTGCCTTCCTCCTCTTTTTCCCACCTTTTTGGCATTCAGGTCACTCTTCCTTTCTGTCTCTCTGGAGTCCCACTTTAGATCCCTTAATAATAGTAGCTACTACTCAGGATAATTAATGCTTAATAATTAAAACCACATCTCAATGGTTTGATGCACAAGAAGTGAGTATCTCATTCCTATGAGGTCTCATGAGCAGCTCTCCACCCAGGGGGCCACTCACAGACTCAGGCTCCATCTCTTGGTGACTCTGCTCTCTTGGATCATTTGCTTCTGAGAGAAAGAGCCTGAGGGATTATATGGTGTATTGATTTTTTAAGGCTTCCATAGAAAATTGCTGCAAACTAGGGGTTGATGACAATAGACGTTTATTATCTCACAGTTCTGGAGGCCAAAGCCCAAAGTCAAGGTATTGACAGGGTTGGTTCCTTCAGGGGACACTGAGGGAGAATCTGTTCCATGCCTCTCTCCTAGTGTCTTGTGCTTCTGGAAACCCTTGATTTTCCTTGTCTTGTAGACACACAGCTTCAGTCTCTGCCTTCACTTGGACCTCTTCTATATGTATCTCTCCCTCTCTCTCTCTGTTTCCTTTTAAAAAGACACCTGTCATTTGGTTTAGGGCCTCCTCTAAACCCAAGATTAGCTCATCTTATGGTCCTTGACTTAATTACATCCATAACTACCCTCCTCCTTTTTCCCAAATAAGGTCACCTTCACAGGTTCTAGGATTAGGACTTGGATATATCTTTTGGAGGACCACTACTCAACCTAGCATACACAGTTTGTTTTATTGTCAGTCCTAGAGGGGCACACAAATCTACCTACATTCTACTGCCCAGAACTAATCACACAGAACAGCCCTAGTCGTGGGGGAGGCTGGGAAGATAGTCTTCTAGTGTATCCAGAGAGAAGAAATGGAGGACGGAGGCACCTGGCCAGTTTCTGGCACCAGCAAACACTCAAGGGGTATTTACTCTGTGTCAGATGCCCTGCTAAGGACTTTGTAATGATAATTTCATTTTAATCAATTTTTTATCCTCACAAGAAACCTTTGCAGTAGATAGGTAGATACTCTCAGTTATCCAACTTCCAGATCAGTAAACAGAGGCAGAGAGCCCTTTGAATGATTTCCCAAGGTTATTTGTGGATGGTGGAAGCACTATTTTTGTCTAAGCAGACTGTTTTCAAAGGCTGTCCCTTTGGCTCCTGCATGACATGGCTCCTAACTGCACTGACCCCTGGCTATTTGTCCCTGTGAAACACAGTTGTTATCCTTCCTTGCATGTCCTCAAGCCTGTTCTCTGATCTTCTTTTACTCATCACTGAGGACCGACCTAGCTGGAGCCAAATGCTTTTTGGGTGTTGCCTTTCCCAGGAAATGCTCGTCTCTTCACCCTGGGAGGTCTCTCAGCCGTCTTTCCCTCACAGTGACTTGTTCAAGGACATTTCAATGGACACCAATATAGCAGCCAAAGTAGTTACCTGCCAGCCCAGTAACAGGATGGAACCTACTGGCAGGAAGGACAATGCAGATGTCCCAGATTGACTGAGGTAAATGCTGACAAGTTCATCTGCCAGAGAAGAGGAACTGGCAAGTAGAGCCTCATGAGCGGCTTGCAAGCACAATTATTGACTTTTGAGCTAGAGGATACTGTCCATTTATTTCTGTTTTGGCCGCCTGCAGGACAGCATTTCGGTGGCTCTCACATAACCTACATCAAGCTGCAGAACATCAATTGGCTGCTTGTTTGAAGTGGATCCAAACTACCTTGTCTGAATAGAGAACACAGCATATTTGTAAGCAGGAAGGCCTTGGATTCATGGTGTGTGGGGAGGAAGGGATCAGGGTTACTTTCCTTCTCCCTGCTGCCCCTTCTGTTCTGGAAAATTTTCTGCTGGCTCACAGAAGTCCAAGGAAGAAAAGATGCTAGTGTAATTTTGGATTTCATTACTGATTATTGATCCAGGGCTGGCTTGTACACGTAGCAGAAAACAATATTTCTGTGAAGAAATAAAGTCCAGGAGGGGAGTGAGGTTGGAGGAAGGGTAATAAGAAGGAAGAAAGGAATCAGAGAAAGGGGGAGAGGCAGGAAGGGAAGAAAAAAGATACACATAAGCAGGAAGAAAGATTTCCCTTGAGCTTGGTTTTGAGGTAAGAGAAAATGTTTCTTACCATGTCCTTGGCAAGTGCATAGTCAGGGTACATCCATGCCCACTAAAAGTTCTGTGAGTTCTCCGTCAGTGTCTGCAGATGCACTAGGCTTCATTACAGGAGCTGGAGACCTGTGACCCGTCTGTGGATGTGGGGTATACCTGAAGTCGTGAGCTGACGGCAGTTCACCTTATACCTGCTAGTAAGAGGCATTGTACCAACTCCTCAGGGACACAGAGTGAATGATGC
>NW_019154127.1:10400855-10640727 GCF_002288905.1 Enhydra lutris kenyoni
GCATCATTCACTCTGTGTCCCTGAGGAGTTGGTACAATGCCTCTTACATAGCAGGTATAAGGTGAACTGCCGTCAGCTCACGACTTCAGGTATACCCCACATCCACAGACGGGTCACAGGTCTCCAGCTCCTGTAATGAAGCCTAGTGCTCAGGTCATGATCCTAGGGTCCTGGGATCGAGCCCCACATCGGGCTCTCTGCTCCGAGGGGAGCCTGCTTCCTCCTCTCTCTCTGCCTGCCTCTCTGCTGCTTATGATCTCTGTCTTTCAAATAAATAAATAAAATCTTAAAAAAAAAAAGAAATGAAATCTTGCCATTTGCAATGATGTGGATGGAACTAGACGGTATTATGCTGAGTGAAATAAGTCAATCAGAGAAAGACAATTGTCATATGATCTCGCTGATATGAGGAATTTGAGGGGAAGAGTGAGGGGTTTGGGGGGTAGGGAAGGAAAAAATGAAACAAGATGGGATCAGGAGGGAAACAAACCATAAAAGACTCTTAATCTTACAGAACAAACTGGAGGTCGCTGGGATGAGGGGAGGTGTGGAAAGGGTGGCTGGGTAATGGACACTGGGGAGGGTATGTGATATGGTGAGTGCTGTGAACTGTGTAAGCCTGATGATTCACAAACCTGTACCCCGGGGCAAATAATAAAAATAATTAATAAAAAAAACCCTCAAGTGAAACAAAAAAGATAAAATGTCAAATTCTTTGGCAGATAGATGAAAAATGGAAAGGAGTGAGATCAATTTCAACAAGACAATACTTCCTGGAGAAGTGTGAGTCTTGAAAAAAGCATAGAGCTTAGACATGTGGGGATAGAAAAAGGGACATTCTTGGAGGGCCAGACAAAGAGGCAAGAAAATACTTGTTTGGGAGAATAATAGCTATTACAATTTGGGGAAAGTGCAGGGAGATTTGGATGGTGGGGTGGAATCAAAGCCTGGAGAGGTAGTTTAAGGCAAGGCCAGATTACAGATGGCCCCTGTGGCAGGGATGGCTTGTAGTGCACCAGCCAGTCTTCTCCTTGTCTTGGAGACACAGCCATTTTACACGTCCCAGCCTTCCTCACCCTTATATGTGACTATGTGACATGTGAATCCCAAACAAGGGAACAGGGGCAGAAGCATCTACAAGAAAAGAAGAGTGGACACCATGGATGGGTGAAGGGTAAGTCTGAGCAACTGCACCCCCACTTCTTACCATGCCAGTTGTCACCACCACCATCACTACCACTATCAACACTACCACCACTGTTACCATCATTACCATCAGTATCACCACCATCAACACCAACACCAATGCCGCTCTGCTATCACCATTACTACCATCAATACTATCAATACTACCACCACCACCACCATTACTATTACCACCACTATCACTACTACCACCATCACATTACCACCATCAATTCCAGCACCATCAATACCAGCACCAATACCACCTCTACTATCACCATTAACACCATCAACACCATCACTACCACCACCACCATCACCACCACCACCACCATCATCACTACCATCACTGTCAATGTCAACCACCACCACCAATGACCACTACCATCTCCACCACTATCACCACCATCACCATCACTATCACCACCACCACCACTATTGCAGATCCACCATTACATCACTATCATCATGATGCCTCTACTACTGCCATTACCACTGACAGGAGTTTCAAGTGCACATGCTATACCAGGTGTTGTTCTGAGTATTCTTACATCTTATCTATCTCATTTAACCTTGACATTGACCCTGTGAGGTGGGCACTATGATAAATCCATTTTGAAGATATCTTTAAAACCACTAGTTGTGTTCTAGATTTCAGGAATTTTAGCCCACCTATGCTTTTGAACTTTTTTGAAATTAATTCTTGAATCATAGTTTTGATTTGATAGGTCATGGCTTAGGTTTTGTTTTGTTTTGTTTTCATTTCATTTTCATTTATTTTTTAATTTCTTTTCAGTGTTCCAGAATTCATTGTTTATGCATCACACACAGTGCTCCATGCAATACATGCCCTCCATAATACCCACCACCAGGCTCACCCAACCTCCTACCCCCTCCCCTCCAAAACCCTCAGTTTGTTTCTCAGAGACCAGGCTTTGTTTTCTTAATCATGTTCACCATGAGTCTTATAGTCTTTTAGTTAATTATGAATAGTAGACCATGGTTTTCAAAAAAAGCACATTTAGCTGCAGACGGAAGAGTTTCTAGCAAAGTGCTAAAGCATACAAATGTTTAGTGTTGTATAACTCCTTAAAACTTAGGCAGCAACAGCCATTGCTTTGATAACTGTCCTTCACTCTTATGTCTCTTGCTCTTGATGAAATTATATAGGATAAATAAAATTAGGTGTTTAGAAACTTAACCTATGGTGGAACAGAAAAGTGAAGATGGTTTTTGAAACAAAATGTTCTGATGTGAGTGCTGAATTCCTCTGTAACCTCCATTAATTCCTTCTACCTCTCCACAGCTACCATCATTTTTTTTACTTCACTCTTCAGTCATGCCTTGACCAGTGTCTCTAATGTTTCTACTTTACTTTCTTTTTAGTCTCTTCCTGGATCTCAGCCATTTCTCAGGCTACACATTCCCTCCCCCTCTTCATGTGCTGCCTGTAGATTTTAGTTAAATTTAACTTTTAAAAATGTTGTATAGTTCTACAGGTCTTATAAAAAAACAGCAATGCTCTGCCTTACCCTTCCCATCTCTATGTCCTATGTCCCAAAGGAAATTCTTTCAACTTCTTCAGATGTTTCTTTGAGCATTTACCTCCATATTTCTAAAACAAGCTTACACAGCTCTTACTATTTCAGTTTCAGGTATTATATATGAAGTTCCTAAATAAAACACAAGTATTTACCTCCCTCTCAATCTTTTTCTTCTATTCTCTCAATATAATTATATTTCAATTGGGTTTGGCATTTTCATTATTATGTTAATAATATAATATATAGAGGAGAAGGGAGTTGAGGGAAATTGGAAGGGGAGGTGAACCATGAGAAACTTTGGACTCTGAAAAACAATCTGAGGGGTTTGAAGGGGCGGGGAGTGGGGGGTTGGGAGAACCAGGTGGTGGGTATTAGAGAGGGCATGGATTGCATGGAGCACTGGGTGTGGTGCAAAAACAATGAATACTGTTATGCTGAAAAGAAATAAAAATTAAAAAAATAATATAATATGTATGTTATATATTATAACAATATATTATATAATATATAATATAGCTATATATTATATATGTAATATAAGATATATTAAGTCACTATAATCTTTAGCTGAATAATTTAATGTACCATCCATTGTATTTTCTTTCCTGAGTTCATAATTGTCTATCTTTTTCTGCTTATGTTTTATGTACTTACCACTATTGTAATCCCAAAATTTCCACCCAAAGTGTATATGTCCCCAGTCCATTCAAATACCTCAAGTAATCTGTAGCTTCCTTCATTCTTGACATATTTCTCAATCCTCTTGCTTCATTAGGACGGCAGCACAACTTTCACCCTAGAGTGTCCATCTATCCCTCAGGGGGTCACTTAATATGTCTCCTAAGTTAAAGTTCCAAACTTTTGGGTTTTATATGGTCCTCTTTCTTGGTTAACTCCTTCATGTTGATGGGACATATCTTTGGATTCCTACTAAGGAAGAATACCTGGAAGGCATATTTTTTTGAGATTGTGTATTTAAAAAAAATTATAGTGTTATGTTAGTCACCATATAATACATCATTAGTTTTGGATGTGGTATGCCAAGATTCATTGTTTACATATAACAACCAGTGCTCCATTAAGTTCCCCTTTATGTCCATCATAAGGCAACCACCACTCCCCCAAGAAACCCTAGTTTGTTTCTCAGAGTCCACAGTCTCTCATGGTTTGTCTTTCCTCAATTTTCCCCCTTCACTTTTCCCTTTCTTCTCCTAAAGTCCTCCATGCCATTCCTTATGTTCCACAAGTAAATGAAACTGTATAATAATTGACTTTCTCTGCTTGACTTTTTTCACTCAGTATAATCTCCTCCAGTCCCATCCATGCTGATGCAAAAGTTGGGTATTCATCCTTTCTGATGGCTGAGTAATATTCCATTATATATGGACCATATCTTCTTTTTTTTTTCATGCACTTGACAAATATTTATTAATGCATACTATGTGCCAACTACTATTCCAAGGTTGGAGATAGAGCAATAAATAAATCAGAAGGAGGTTCTGGCCTATTGTAGCTTATATTCTAGGGGAGTGTATCTACCTTTACTACATTTAGTAAAGACACTACTATGATGGCAAATACGTGGGCTTTACAGCAATCACTTGTTCATCCTGAAATCTTTTCTTAGATTTCACAGTTTTCACTGTAAAATGAGGAAACTTATATGAGGGCCACTCAAAGGGTTAATTACAAAGCATTAGATATACATTTACCAGATATGCAAGAATTTATTTTTCCTAGCAGCATCTTTTTTTTTTTAATTTATTTTCAGCATAACAGTACTTATTGTTTTCGCACCACACCCAGTGCTCCATGCAATCCGTGCCCTCTCCAATACCCACCACCTGGTTCCCCCAACCTCCCACCCCCCACCCCTTCAAAACCCTCAGATTGTTTTTCAGAGTCCATAGTCCCTCATGGCATATCTTCTTTATTCATCTGTTTAAGGGCATCTTGGCTTGAAGATGTGTTTTTCTTAACTTTTACAATTGAGTGGCAGTTTGGCTAGGTATAAAAATCTAGGTTGTGAATAATTATTTTCAGATTTCTTATATTTCTCATTATATTCAGATTTCTTATATTTTCAGATTTCTTATAAATGCATTTCCCCCAGCTTTACTAATGCATAATTTATGGATAATAACATTTATTCTTGAAAAGTATAATTTTTTTTAATTTTGGTAATTATATATAATTATGTAACCACAGCTACAATCAAGATATAGAATAGTTCTCACTCTAAAGATTATCCCTCTACAATCAGTCCTCAGGAAACTCCTGCTCAGTTTTGTGTCACAATAGTTTTGTCTTTTCCAAAATTTCATATAAATGGAATTGTACAGTTTATAGACTTTCATATTTATCCTTTTTCACTTAGCATGATATTTTTGAGAGTATATTGTTTTTATTAATGTGTTATTCCTTTTTTATGGCTGAGAAGTATCCCACAATATATATGTACTGCAATTTGTCCCTTCACCAGTTGATGGACATTTTGTTTGTATCAGTTTTAGGATTTTATTAATCATTCTGCAACAAACATTTGCATACAAGTCTTTGTGTGCACATATGTTTCTATTTCATTTCTTTCTCTGTGAGTGGGTGAGATTTCTGGGTCATATGGTAGGTTTGTTTGTAGTTTGCTAAGAAATGGCTAAACTGTTTTCCAAAGTGGCTGTGCTGTTTACATCCCCACCAGCAATGTATGGGAATTTGGCTAATCTCACATCTTTGTCAACACTTGGTATTGTTTCTTAAGGTTTTTTAAAGATGTTTTTCATTATATTACTGTCTCTACTGTTGCTGAAGAGAAATCACATACCATTTTGATTTTCAATCTTTTATCTGTGCCCTGGTATTTTTTGTTATGTATTCAGCTTTTATTTTTATTCCAGTATAGTTAATATTCAGTGTTATATTAGTTTCAGGTGCACAAGATAGTGATTCAACTCTCCCATACAACACCTGGTGCACATCACAATAACTGCAGTCCTTAATCCCCAACACCTCTTTTACCCATCCCCTACCCAACCTCCCCTCTGTTGACCATCAGTTTGTTCTCTGTAGTTAAGAGTCTCTTTCTTGTTTTTTTTTCCTCTCTCTCTCTGTCTCTTTTTTCCTTTGCTCACTTGTTTTGTTTCTTATTTTCCATATATGAGTGAAATCATAGCATCTGTCTTTCTCTGACGGACTTATTTTGCTTAGAATAACATTCTCTAGCTCCCTCCATGTCATTGCAATTGGCAAGATTTGCTCTGGAAACTTTAAGGTCCTTCTCTATATCCCAGTTTTTTTAAAATTTACAGTGATGTGCTTTGAGATACATGTCTTTCATCCTTCTGTACCAGTTGTTTAAGGCAGACTTTCCAACTAGAGCCTCATGTCCTTTAGCTCCTGGAAATTTTCCTAAATTATTTTTTTTTATAATTTATTCCCTTCTGTTTCTCTCTGAACACATTTTTTAAAAGCCTCTATTGTGTGAGAATTGGCTTTCTAGAACAAGTCCTTCCATTTTATTTACTTTTCTTTCCTACTTTCCATTTCTCTATCATTTTGTATTACTAGCTAAAAGATTTTTTCAATTTTGTCTTTCAGTATTTCTATTGTGCTCTCCATTTTGATCTCATATTTTTAGTTTCCAAGAGTTATTTTTTTGTTGTTTGAATATAATTGTTTTATAATCACACTCTATTGTTGATTTATTAAAACAGCATCTACCCATATCTATCAGGATATTAATTGCAGCTTCTCCCCCCAGAGATAGATTATTATCCTTGCATCATCCTTATTTCCTTTTTGCTCTTTGTTTTGGAATTTGTCTTTTCTTTTCCTGCTAGATCATGATTCTCAACAGGGCAGGTGTGGGCAGTGGAGGAAGAGGAGGGGCAGGAGAGGAAGAAGAAGAGGAGGAGGATTTTATTCTCAGGCATATTTGGCAATATCTAGAGATATTTTCAGTTGTCACAGCTGGAGTGGGTGCTACCCCTCTAATGAGTAGAGGCCAAGGATGTTGCTAAACATTTTACAGGATGACCACCCCCTACCCTGAGGCAAAGAATTATTCAGCCCCAAATGTTAATGGTGCAGAGGTTGAGAGCCCAGTGCTGCTGAATGCTTTTGTCAAATGCCTGGTGGTCCTTGGCTGTCAGTTCATATTTAAAGTCCAACGCAGTACAAACTATCTATTGGCAGAGCTTGTTGACTGATGGATCCCACATAGAGAAATGTGGGTGGGTATTTTCATTGTTATGTAGGTCATTGGCAGAGCTGAAGAGAAATCCTTAACTCTCCTGAGTATGAATGTGTAGGAGGCAGAGGAAGGATGGCAACCCATGTGCTCCCAGCTGAGGAGGGAGAGTCCCAGGGGTCTCAGGACTGAGTGTGTGAACTTATTTAATTCTTGTCTTTCTATCTTTTCCCTGACCTCAGCTCTGTATACCTTGCCTCTGTCTCAGTCTCTCCAGAGAATAAATCTCAACCTTCTGCTGGGTCAAGGAGGATAACTTAGGACATAACACCTTTACACGGACTTTCCATCCATCTCTTGCTTTTGGTGATAACTGGATCCCCCATTGCTCCCCTGAGCTCTAACCTCAGCCCAGCCTCCCTGGGGTTCATCTGCTCTTTCAGAGTTGCCTCTGCTGCTTTTCCACAGCAGCTGCCATGCACCCTGGGAGTACTTCCTAAACATCCACCTCACTGCCAGCTGTTCTCTACATTCTTGGTGGCTCATCCCACGTCCCTACTGACTTCTCAGACTAAAGCCATTCCAATGTGAACCCCTGACTCTATTCCCCTTAAGGACAACATTTCTAAGCTGCACCATATCTCTCACTCCTGTTTATGAAGAAATATCTATTTCCTTGAAAAGGCACACCATCAACCCTGTATGGGATCAACTCCTCTGGTCTCTTAGGAAAGGTGCCCCACACTTTCACTTTTTTCTTGAATCCTTAGTTTCTCTCTCCTCATAGCCTCCCTTTTCCCTGAGATGACATAGTTAGGTGTTTAAAAATTACCCTGGTGTTTCCTAAGACTTCTCTCCTTCCATTAATGACCAAATTTCTTTTTACAAGTTGTCTGCACTACTTAAAAACACTTAGCCAACTGGTATGTGCTGACCGGCCCTCACTTCTGTCCCTCCACATCACTGGGGATAGTTTTGCCTTGCACCTTATGAAATAACCCCATGCTCTCCTCCCTCTTGTCACTCCTTCTCCTTCTTTTTGCTGATTTCTTCTGTCTCCTCTACTGAGTCTTCCTCTTTCATTAGTACTAACCAAACGCTCAGAGCAACCCCAAGATAAACTTATTTATACCCATGGCTTCTCTCAGTTGACTTTCAAATCTCCATCACCAGCTTCTTGGTTTTAATGCTCAGACTCTATATAAAGCACATCTGAGAGAAGTAACCCTTTGATTTTAGATTATGTTGGGGGAGGAAAGATGGTAGCCCAAAATGTTGCTGTAATGGCTTGATCCATATGGCAGTATACAGTGGGCCATCAACCTGCTGGGCTCATCCCATCAAGGGTGGAAGCAGCCTCCCACCTCAGCTAAAAAGCCAGTATTTTTGCTCTTCTTCCACACTAAATCCTTATTTACCCTGTCTTAATTTGGGACCTTTTTTATGCCTAAACTATTCACATCTGTTTCCCAAATTACTCTGAAATTACTTTTTATAGTGCATCTGTAGCTTGACCAAAGAAATATGTTCAATTCAAAATGAAAGCATAATTTTGTTTATTCTGTGACTTGGAGCACAAAGGAATAAGGCAAACCTCCTCTGAAACCCACACTCGCTCACACACTAATCATGCTGACCCTGGATTGAGTCTTGTGGCTTAGGTTGTTGGCCCTGGCTCACACTGTAATCACCTGGGGAGCTCTTGAAGCATGACATTGTTCAAGCCCCACCCCAGATCAATTAGGGGCCTTGGGTATCAGTCCTCTTACAAAGCTTGTTCATGTGATTCCAACGTGCTGCCAGAGCTGGGAACCATGGTTTCAGCTGTTTTTTTTTTCTTTGCCCAGCTTTTATTCTTTTTTTTGGCCAACACTCAAATCTTACTGTAGTGGCTCTCAAACTTGAGTGGATGTGAGACTTTCCTGGAGAACTTATTAAGCAAGATTTCTGAGCCTTTCCCTCAGAGTTTCTGATTCAGAAGATCTGGCTAGGCTTAAGAATTTCCATTTCTGACAAACTCCCAAGTGATGAGGATGCTGGCCTGAGGATCACACTTTGAGAACCATTGCCTTACTCCGCCCAAGAACATGAGTCTTTTGGAGTCTGCTCCTCAGCATCAGGCTGATCCATAGTCTCCATGTTGGCATTAACAGTCCCACATCTTGGAAAATCCCTCAGTCTCAGGAAAACTGAAACGGGGGTTACCAAAAAGATATGTCCCCATCCTAGCCCCCAGAACCTGTGACTATGCTCTTACTTGGGAAAAAAAAAATGGTTTTTGTAGATGTAATTAAAAAGAGTCTTGGGATGAGGAGATCATACTGGAATATCTGGGTGGGCCCTAAATCAATGACAAGTGTCTAAAATAATGAGGTGGAGGGAAATCACAGAGAGAAGAGAAGGACGTGTGGCCACAGAGGCCTAGATTGGAGAAATCAGCCACAAACCATGGAATTTCCTGGGGCTACCAGAAGCTGGAAGAAGCAAGGAAAGGATTCTTCTATAGAACTTTCTATGGAGGGAGAAAGTGTGGATCTGTTGGCTCCTTGATTTTGGACTTCTCTGAAACTGTGAGGGAATACATTTCTCCTATTCTTAAGCTACCAAATTCATGGTAAGTTATGACAATAGCTGCAGGACATTGATAGAGTCGCCTTAACCACCATTCCTCTGCTGGGGGTGTTTCTTGTCTCTTGTGCCCATAAAAAGTGAGCTATTCTGGAAAATACATTGCCTCCATAAAGACTGGCTGATTGACTAATGAGTCTGTTAAAATGCTTCCCAGAAAGAACAGGCTAGAAGCCAATGGATTGCAGCTAATCTGATATATTAAAAAGTTCTGAAGATTATCTCTAGTAGGTCATTAAGCAGCAAATGAAGTAAATAGAAAATCTAATAATACTAAATGTGCTACTTTGTTATGCAAGATATGGCAGCCCAACAATTGTGGGCATCCTGTCAGAAATGTTCTGGAGCAATTGTGCCTGGAAACAAAAAAGAGAAGCATGTGGAGAGCCTGGAGAGTGCCAGCGTGTCCTCAACCAGTGGGAAAGTCCTTCCAGCCCAGAGTCAGGGATTGAAGGGTTTTCTGTGTTCGGGGAAGGTATTGGCACCTTTGCATCATTAGGCCACATACAGACAGAGCCCAAATGAGAGGTCTGGGCCACTCTGAGGGGCGTGACTTGTCAACTACATGTCACTTGTTAGGGCTTTCTTCACAGTGTTTGGAAGAGGAAGGTTAAGATACCTCTAGAAAGCTCCAGGAAGGGCAGGTTTTCTTGCAGCAGTCTTTGGATCCCATGCCCTGGGCTGGTTCTATCCTGGAAAATTGGTGTGGGTCTCTGTGGGGTCCACTGGCTTCTTCTGAGGGGTCTCTGGCTTCTACATCCTTGCTGAGGTCTGAGTCATGGTTTTCCCGATATTCACCTTCTGGACTGCCCTGTGAATGTACCACTGTGTAAACTCACTTGTCCAGGTTGCCCATACTGGTATATGTCTGGCATATACTGAGATGTGTTATGCTTTTTCTGTTTATTTTTTTGAAGATGTCCATCCATCTTCTCATGTACATTCTTCTGCATGCTGTGATTACTAATCATTTAAGGACAATAATCAGGCCATCTACTTTTTTTTACTTTCAAAACACCCAGATTTGGCACCAGCACACAGTGGGATTGTATCTGACATATATACATTCATAATCCCCACTATTTTTTTAAATTATTTCTGTACATTGACTTTGTATCCTGCCACGTTACTGAATTGCTGTATGAGTTCTAGTAGTTTGGGGGTGGAGTCTTTTGGGTTTTCCATATAAAGAATCATGTCATCTGCGAAGAGAGAGAGTTTGACTTCTTCATTGCCATTTCTCTTTGTTTTTACTGAATCTGGTTCAGCTGTGAATTGAATGGGGCCCCCTGGATGGGCCTCAAAAGGTGGCTAAATGTTCTAGAACACAAGGGTAAAGGATCAACACAGCAGGTGGGGGAGAGGATGATAGAGCCAGAGGCAGAGCTCAGTACCCAGCATCTTTGCAAACATTCAGTGACTACGTATTGAATGAATGCTGCCTGAGGGAATTAAGAGTGTCTAACATTGTAACAGAATACTTTGTGGGTGTTTTTGCATCCAGAGAGAATCTGTTTGGAAACTCTGCAATGCCTTTTCTTATGGGACTGACTTCTTTTCTAAGACCGCAGAGGAGAAACTCTCAGTTACATTTAGCGTCATGTTTAGCCCAAGACATAATCAGCCCAAAGACCCAAAATGTGTTTGAAAGCTGGTGTTCTAGCCTAAAAAAATCACATGAATGTCCATTCTAATCTCCAGTGTTTGCATTGTACATTGTGCAGGGAGGAAGGTAACCAGTCTTTAGGGAAGATGTGTCATGTGTATTTCATTACTTTATTTCCAGCTCCTTCTAAATCTGGGGCTCAGGGTCCTCCTGCACTGCCCTCAAACATACTGGCCCAGAGCACAACTGTAAGGAGCTGTATTAAAATAGTGATTTTTAAAAAGGAAGTGATGAGCATAGTTTGTAACATGGAAAGATGTAAGATCTCATACTTAGCTCTCCCAGATAACTTTACAGCTAGTGTTGCAGCATGAACTCACAGAAAATATAAAGTGCTTCTTGCTAAAAATAGAAGCAATTTGTCCAGATACAAAAGGCTAGTCTGACAGGCTTTGCAACATTTTTTTTCTTTTTTTATCAAGAAAGAATTGTTAGTAAGCTACAATGCTGTGGGTTTTAATTTATAGGTTTGCTATTGAAGTTTTTAATTTGGGAAGGCTGACATTAAAAAAATGCTTGGCTTGCAAAGCTATTAGTAATTTAGGTGATGTTTTCTTTGGGATTTATTTACTGATTTCATTGAGAGTTTACAGTATGGGGAAGAAAAGGTGACTATTTTTGAATGTGGTTGAAGCTATGCTATAAAAGGTTCTAAACTGGAGAAATAACATAGAACAAACTATCTCCTGTCAATAGGAAGATAATTATTTCAAATACCAACAATCTTGTATTAGTCACCTTGCGAAAAAATTAGAACAACTTTTATGTCAGTTTTTGTAAATTTTAACTGGAATTATTACAGCACTTTATCACGAAGTCCCAAATCCAAAGTGAATTTTGTAAAACGAACTTCTTGTGCTAAAAAAGAAAATGTGTATCCAAGGATAGTCAGGTTTCCTCCTGGCCATGTTTTCTTAGCTATTGTTCTGTACTTCTGAGATACTCTTACGAGCTAACTAGTGCCTTCGAATCTTGGAAACACAAGCCAATGTCATGTACATGAAATTAAACTCAGAAAAAAGTTTCATCCTGGTTTGAGCACTCTCGATAAACATTGAAAAATAGATTTTTAAAAATAAGTTCTGACCTTGAGAAGTTATAGTATGTGATAGAATAAAGCCAAAGAGAAATAGCATCTAAAAATCATGTGAACCTGCTAACTCTGTCCTGGATTTTATTTTATTTTATTTATTTTTTTTCTTTTCTTACTTTTTTTTTTTCAGCGTAACAGTATTCCTTGTTTTTTTGCACCACACCAGTGCTCCGTGCAATCCGTGCCCTCCATAATACCCACCACCAGGCTCTCCCAACCTCCCACCCCCGCCCCTTCAAACCCCTCAGATTGTTTTTCAGAGTCCATAGTCTCTCATGGTTCACCTCCCCTTCCAATTTCCCCCAACTATCCTGGATTTTGAAAGTACGTGTGGGCACTCACTTTATTTTATTTTATGTTTTTATTTTATTTTTTATTTTTACTGTGTTATGTTAGTCACCATACAGTACATCATTAGTTTTTGATGCAGTGTTCCAAGATTCATTGTTTGCCTATAACACCCAGTGCTCCATGTGGCCCATGTCCTCCTTAATACTCACCACCAGTCTCACCCATCCCTTCACCCCCTCCCTTTTAAAACTCTCTGTTTGATTCTCAGAGTCCATAGTCTCTCATGGTTTGTCTCCCACTTCAAAGACCTTCCCGGTATGAAACTAAGTTTCATGAAAAAAAGTGGCATTTCCGAGTGTCTCAGAGTTAAGTTTGCCTGAGGAGGAAGACATTCCCATGTATGTGTGATTAAGTCAGAAGGCCCCATTTGGAAAGGCATTTACCATACCTTCCACTCATTACCTGACTGTCCAAGTGCCATGCCTAGAATACTTGCACACTGAGTTTGCACAGACTTCCACCCATGGGTGTAGACCACCATCGGGTGAACACATTACATGTTTAACTGCCAGGTCCAGGTCAGGGGGCTGTTGTGAGGCCATGGGTGGTGCTGCACAAGTATTCTTGTTGCATTTTCCAGGCCACCCTTCCTCGAAGTCATTCCCAAAACTTGCTTCTATCAATGTTGATGTTTATGGAGAAGCTGAGCTGTCAAGTTGTGTTGGATGTTCTTACTTGCTTCGTTTTTTGAAACATGTTGACCTAATGTTTTCCACCTTGAATTTCAAGAGCCAGGTGGATTTTTTTTTTTTCCAGAAGTTCAAATTCCCTAAGTGTGTATGTTATCTTTAGCTGGGGCTCAAAAAGAAAATAGGAAAGCATTTATAAAAGGGAGACTTTTCAAAGAATGTTATTTCTATACTTTTATTTTTAACAGGTTGAGTAGACATTTAAAGAGACTCTTTCATGTCAGCAAGGGAGCTTACAGAATAAAACTTTTCTTAAAAATTAGAACTTTTGTAAAAATCCCAGAAAAAAACCACAACAATTTCACTTAGGGCAGGAAACAGAGGAGCAGAGATGAAGTATAGGACAAAGTGTATGGGTCTGACCTGGGTTCTTTCCTCAGTTTGAGAGAAATCAGTAATTTTTGGCTTTCATCTTTTACCTTTTGATATCAACAATCTTTATTTTCATTTCATTTCAGAAACTGTCATTCATGGATCTTTTTCTGGATCTTACAGCCTGAAGGAGGGCAAATTCTTCACCATGGCTACCACCTTTGGTCTTTCCCACTGCCTCCCTCAGAAGATTCTTTTTCTGTTTATCAAACCAGTAGTCCTGTAACTAGTAGACTGGTTCTTCCCATTCCACCAGCAATCTCTCCCCCAAATCCTGAGCTCAGTCTGGGTTAGATGACCAGCCATTCCAACTGTTCTCTCACTAATGTTTTCAGTTTCAGTATCTGCTTGAATTTCCTCATCATGTGGTTTTTGCTCAGCATGGATTAAATTCTTATGCATACATGCATGCGTGTGTGTGTGTGTGTGTGTGTGTGTGTGTGTGTGTGCCTGTGAACATGTATGTGTTTTTATAGCCTTGATGTTGAACTTTTAGATGCTACTGGAGAAAGATACTCAATACCACAAAATTGTCTTATGTAATCCTAGCTGGAGTCGATGGTTACCTGGTGTTTCTTATCATTTATTTTATTTTTATTTTTTTGAGATTTATTTACTTTTTTTTATAGAGACAGAAAGAGAGGGAATGGTGCTTGAATGAGGGGAGGGGCAGAGGGAGAAGAAGAGAATCTCAAGCAGACTCCCCACTGACATTGGAGCCCCACGTAGGGCTCAGTGTCATGACCATGAGATCATGACCTGAGCCAAAACCAAGAGTCAGACACTCAATGGACTGAGCCACCCAGGCGCCCCTTATCATTTATTTTGGTTAATTCCTTAGAGGATTGCTTACAGTGTCTTCAAGTCTCAGACTGACTCCTTAAACTTCATTCTCTGATGGTGAACTGTGTCCTGCCCTGCTGAGAAGATAGGGCTGTATAAACTCTCCCTTACTCTTGGCTTCTCAGACCTGCATATCAGAATTATATTTCATCTATTGCTCCCTTCTCTTTTGCTAATATGCCAGAATATGGGATAAATCTCCCCCTTTTTCACTGCTGGAAAATTCTCAGCCATTATTTCTTTGAGATGACTTCTGCTCAATTTCCTCTCTTCCTTCACCTCTTTGGGACACAAGCACAGGTATGGTGGACTTTCTGAGAGTAGCCACGTGTCATTTAGGTTCTTAATGGTTTTTCCTACTATTTTTTTTTCTTTCCACAATTTGGGTGGGTTCTAGCTCTTCTCCCAATGTGTTAACACTTGTTCTGTGTGTCCAGTCTGCCATTAAACCTGTACACTATTATCACAACTTCAGACATTATGCTTTTTTCAATTTTAGATGTTTATTGATTATTAATGAACTTAAATTCTCCTACAAAATTCTCCACCTTTTGGTCTATATTATTATTATTTTCTTCATTTAAAGAAAAATATTAATCAAGTTAAATCCTTGTTTTCTCTCTCTAGTGTGTAGCTTATCTGTGTTTCTATTTCTATTGAATGTTTTTTCTATTGATTATTGGTCATTCAATCTCCCCTCTTTGCATATCTAATTTTTAAATTCATATTGTATTATAAAAAATAGTACATACTACACTTGATGTTATCTTCCACCCAAAAGACTTATTCTTTCTTTTTTGGGCAGGGAAGATGAGGGGTTGTTAACTTTACACAGTCAGGATTGAGTCAATTGGGTGTTGAGTGGCAATTGTAGTTAAGACTCAGTTTATACCTGATTCATTACTGTTTCAGGCTTTGACTGAGAACATAATTGTTCTTTTTCTCAGCCTTGAAAAACAAGAAAGTTCAATTTTGCCCTTCAGAGATTTTCAACTTAGTTCTTTAACTTCACACACATACACACACACACACATGTATATATAATATATAATAACAAGTATAGTTATATATGTTATTTATACATAACATTTATAATATATAATTATAATATACAGTTATATGTATGTGATTATATTATAATTATATAATATATAATATTATAAATGTATGTATTAAATAGTATTATATAGGATTATAATATTATATATATCATATATACTATTATTTTTTTTCTAAGTTTTTATTTAAATTCCAGTTAGTTAACATAGAGTGTAATATTTGCTTTAGGTGTAGAATTTAGTGATTCATCATTTATATATGACACCCTGTGCTCATCACAAGTGCCCTCCTTAATCCCCAACACATATTTAACCAATTCCCCTGCCCATCTCCCTCCTGTAACCCTCAGTTTATTTGTTATGATTAAGAGTCTGTTACTTGGTTTTGCTCTTTTCTCCCTCCTATGTTCATTGATTTTTTTTCTTTGAATTCCACATATAAGTGAAATGATATGGTATTTGTTTTTCTCTGACTGCCTTAATTTTACTTAATTTTGCCGTCCATGTCACTGCAAATGGCAAGATTTCATTCTTTTTTATGGCTAAGTAATATTCTACTATATTATATTCTTTACCCATTCATCAATTGATGGATATTTGGGCTGTTTCCATAACTTGACTATTGTTGATAATGCTGCTATAAACATTGGGGTGCATGTATCCCTTTGGATCAGTATTTTTGTATGCTTTGGGTAAATACCTAGTAGTGCAATTGCTGGATCACAGGGTAGTTCTATCATATATATTATTTATCTTTTTCTGCAAAACACATCACCTCAGACATAGAAACTTAAACAACAAACAATGTTACCTCAGTTTCTGTGAGACAAGAGTTTGGGAGCAGGTTAGCTGGGCAGTTTGGCTGAGGGTCTCTCATGAAGTTGCAGTCAAAGTGTTGGCTGGGGCTGCCATCAGAATGAAGACTGGATCAGAGCTGGAAGATTCACCTGCACTTCACTTCACTTCACTTCACTTGGCTGCTATGCCCTTTCCTCCTGTTTGGATGTTGACCCGAAGCCTCATTTCCCCACCATGTGACCTCTCTATGGGGCACTTATGTGTTGTTATGACATGTCAGGGTGTTTTCCCCAGAATGAATGATTCAACAGAAAGAGGAAGGTATAAGTCACATATCTTTATGACCTAGCCTCAAAAGCCATTCTCCATCACACCTACCACATTCTATTCCTTAGAAATGAGTCTCTAAACAGAGTCCACACTCAAGGAGAGGAAATTATCTCTACTGAAGGGAAGGGTATTGAAGCATTTGTGAACACACCTTAAACCACCACACCTCCACAAGCATCTTTAGAAACCTGGCACATATATTGAGGGACGATCTGCCTTGTGTTTGAGGCAGACTCTCTGAAACTCTTTGTTTTTTTAGCATCAAGAGAATGCAACAGAATTTGTTTTGTTGTCTAGAGTGTGTGGCCTGAAGTCTCCCACATGGTCCAAAACTCAGAGAATGTCCTGAGGCCCCTCTCCATTCCCATTTGTCACCCCAGTCTGGTGCACTGCTGAAAGCTCAGCTGTTTCTCTTTCTCCTGATGGAAACCCTCTGTGGATCCTGACCACCAGCAGCCACCAGGAAAGGGAAGTGCTCTGGGGGAATAGTGGATGGCCATCGTCACATCATCTCTGAGTGACTCCTCTGTGTTTGGAATTTTAGTTCATTAGTTCCTCAAATTGCTTCCACAGTTCTCAGATGCTTTACAAACATAATTTTGTAATTTCTTCACTTTTTTGTGGTTGCTTCAGTAGAAGCATTGGCCTGCCACGACTGCTACAACCCACCCTGAGGCAGAAGCTGTTCTCTTCCTTTAGAAGAAAAAGTCTCCATTTGTTTTCTTGTTTCTGTGTCCTCTGGGGTCTTGCTTCATGAAGTATATGCTCTCTCCCTGGAATTTCTCTTTGCTTCTGTTCTTTACAGATAAGCAGCTTTATGTCTTTGCTCTCTTGAGTGAATCTAGTGTTTGCAACCCTGACATCTCTTTGAAACCAACCTCCAACTCCCCTTCTGCTCTAGTGTTGGAGTTCCTTTGCTTCATCTCCCATTTGGGTCCTTACCTTCTGGTTTCTCAAAGCCCCCATAAAGTCCTGAAGTGACCCGACCCCTCCAGTGACCTTGTGACAAAGCCCAGAGGCTTCTTCTCAGTTGGCCCCACACCCAAACATGCAGCAGTGTCTACTGTTAAAAACCGCTGTTCTGGGGCACCTGGGTGGCTCAGTGGGTTAAAGCCTCTGCCTTCAGCTCAGGTCATGATTCCAGGGTCCTGTGATCGAGCCCTGAGTCAGGCTCTCTGCTCCCTGGGGAGCCTGCTTCCCTTCCTCTCTCTCTGCCTGCCTCTCTGCCTACTTGTGATCTCTCTCTCTGTCAAATAAATAAATAAAATCTTAAAAAAAAACCCCTCTGTTCTTTGGTATTTCCCTTGACGCACTCCGTTTTGGTACATCTTCTTCCCCCTGCTATGTTCTTTTCTCTCATTGTTGGATGTTCCCTCTGAATTTCACTAAAACCCAGAGCTTTCCCTTCCATTTCTATTCGAGTGATCCCCCAATTTCACTTCTGTCAACTCTTACCTTTCCCATGGGACACAAACCAGATTTCAAGTGCTTATCAGACATCTCCGTATGACTAGCCCATTATTACCCTAAATACAGTATTTTGATTTGAAATTTTATTTTCAGAATCTCTGTTTATTCTTCAAGACTCAGCTCATGCTTCCCTTCCCTACATCCTTCTGGGTCCCACAGGCTGCATGGTGTGGGTGAGCAGGTTTGTCTGTGCTGCCCTTGAGACTCTGGCATGGCATTCACACTCCATGCTGCATCACCTGCTAGCTGTCTGTCTTGCCTCCTTAGAGCACTTGTTCTCAACTTGTGGGGGGAGTCACACTATTCCCCTGCCCCCTAAGGAATGTGACAAGGTATGAAGATGTTGTATGTGCGACTCTTCGGACACTGCTATTGGCATCTAAGGAGTAAGGGGCAGGGGTGTGCTGAGCGTCTTCCAGTACACAAACCAGCCTCACAGCAAAGAAACCCAGTGTCTACAGCTGAGAAGCCACTCAACAATATCAGCCTTTTAGAAAATAGTGACAGGCTTTCCTATCTGTGAACCCACAGTACTTGACTCACTGTGTGCACTCTATATCTATGAAATGTCGGAAAGAAATGAAACTCATTAAATGCACTCTGATGAAGTGAATTGGGGGAAATTGGAGAGGGGGAGATGAACCATGAGAGACTGTGGACTCTGAGAAACCAACCGAGGGTTTTAGAAAGGAGAGGGGTAGGGGGCTGGGTGAGCCTGGTGGTGGGTATTAAGGAGGGCACGTATTACACAGAGCACTGGGTGTGGTGCACAAACAATGGATATTGAAACATTGAAAAAATAAAATAAAATTAAAAAAATACACTCTGCTGCTTTATCTTCTTTTCTAGGTTCTGTAATACCTTATTCTCTTTTTGTTTTCTAAATTTTTTTTTTCTTTTTGTTTACTAAAATCTTATACACGGTTCAACTCGAATACTAGGAGCAGTCCACGGGATCTGTCATGGCCTCTGCAGGACTCCTCTCTCTTCCGCGTGCTCCCAAAGCAATGCACCGGGAACATTTATCCCTTTTCTGGAGAAGCACGTGTATTTGCTTCCGTTGTCACCTCCCTCAGTGATTCCTAAGTCCTCTGGGAGCAGGGTTGGCTAACCAGTCTTTTTAGAGTGCTCCCAGCACAGTGCCTCTGGAGAGTGGGGCTGTGTTTCATCCTGAATAAACTGACTCATGCTGCCAAATGGCCCTCAGTCTCTCTCAATCCGGGAGTCCTTCCTGGATACCATGCACATCCCCTAAAATGATGCAGAAACCAATGGATTATTTGAACCTCCTGATCAGTGTCCTCTGTTTTCTGATAATAAGTGCCTAATTTGGGGCACTTGTGTGGCTCAGTCAGTTAAGCATCTGCCTTTGGTGCAGATCGTGGTCCCAGGGTCCTGGGATCCAGCCCTGCCTCAGGGTCCCAGCTCAGTGGGGAGCTTACTTCTCCTTCTCTCTCTCCCCCACTCCTGTTCTTGCTCAATCTTCTCTCTCTCTTTAATAAATAAAAAAAATCTTTAAAAAAGGTCTAATTGGGAACTGGTAAGTTGGTGATGCCCTATAGTATTTATTAAATAAATTCCAACAGAAGGACTTTTAAAAACATCTTGTTTAACAACAGCATCACTGGAATTAATACATTGCCTTTCTGTAATGATGGACAGTTTGTATTTTAGTATATAAATATCAGTATGTTTGCAGGAAGAAAATAAAGCATATCACTGAACAGTCACACCTGGCTTACAGCCCTGAAGGTAGCAGGATATTGCCACCCCATAATATGCCACTTTGGTATAGGGATTATTCTGAACTAAAGACAGAACAGATATAAGAAAAGTTCTCTGCCCTTGCCCTGTTGTCTAAAAGGAAGACATAGATTTGTAAAGATGTCCCCTCCTGCACTTGCTATGAGGAAGGACAGAAGTTAATTCCTGGAGACAACTCTGGACATTTACTGACCCTATGATGGCCCCAGAGGAATCTACATAGCAAGCTTTACCAGATAGCCCTATTTTTCATTGGTTTCTCCATATATTTACCTTCCCAGAATTTGCCACCTCTAGAAGCTGATGTCCTTTTCCTATATCTTATCGTTTCTCTGAGAATGTGTTGTTCTCTTGTTAAAATGCTATAGATGCCCAAGTTCTAATGATCCCTTTGAGTTCCTCATTGCTGGGTACCCTTATGTGTACATACATGGCATGTATTAAAAAGTTTCTGTATGTTTTTCTTCTGTTAATATTTTTTTTTTTTTTTTGGTCAGTCTAATTTACAGCATTCCAGGAACCCAAGATGGGCAGAGGAAAAGGTACCCTATTGTACCTCCAAACCATCATGAATAAGTTTGGAGATAAGGCTGCTTATTTAAAAAGACCTATGGGCTGGCATGAGGCGTAGAGCAGGGAGCAGCATGCTCTTTCAAAGACAGACCCATCCTTCTTGCCATTGCCAAATTCTTGCTCTTTGATGGTGGGTTTGAATTTCTGAAATTGTTTAAAATCATTCAGAATTGAGAACAGAGAGCAAAGAGAGCCATGCTCCCTCTCTAACTCACCCTCAAGTTAGAAATGGGGCTTAGATAAAACACTGAAGCCTGAATTTCTGGAGCCACTTATAAACAAGTTCAGAAAGCCATTCCAATGTTGCTTTATACGTTCTAGCATCACCGAACAGCTTCCGATGACTCCAAGTAGCTACTCAGAGTCTCAAACTCAAGTCGATATGTAAACACAGTTGGTGGAAATCCAAGCTCGTACAGGACTCAGGAAAACAGTATGGAGGTTCCTCAAGAAGTTGGAAATAGAGCTACCCTAGGACCCAGAAATTGCATTACTGGGTATTTACCCCAAAGATACCAATGTAGTGAAACGAAGAGGCACCTGAGGACTAATATTCATAGCAGCAATGTCCACAATAGCCAAACTGTGGAAGGAGCAGAGATGTGCTTCAACAGATGAATGGATAAGGAAGATGTGATATTACACACACACACACACACACACACACACACACACACACCCCACACTGGACTATTACTCAGCCATCAGAAACTATGAATACGCACCATTTGCATTGATGTGAAGGGAACTGGAGGGTATTACACTAAGTGAAATCAGTTGGTCAGAGAAAGACAGTTATATGGTTTCACTCCTGTGTAGAATATAAGAAATAGTACAGAGGATCATAGTGGAAGGGAGGGAAACTGAATGGGAAGAAATCAGAGAGGGAGACAAACCATGAGAGACTCTTGACTTTGTGAAACAAACAGGATTCTGGAAGGGTAGGTGGGTGTGAGGAATTGGGTAACTGGGCATTGGGTGTTATATGCAACTGATGAATCATTGAACATTGCATCTGAAATGAATTACTATATGTTGGCTAATTGAATTTAAATAAAAACACCAAATTCTGTCATGATCTCATTATCTGTTAATTATACCTTCTTTTGAAAGTGTGTTTAAAGACCTTGTGAAGAGACGATGGGTCCTACTTTATTAGAAAAGACTAGAATATTCAGAAGACTGGGGAAGAAGAACATTCAACATCCTTCTCCTGAATGACTCCTTGAAATACGTTTATTACTTTAAGTCATGGTGTCTCTGTTCTGCCTCTGGCTAGGAAACTTCCAGGCATCTTAGATTGGGTTTTCTGTGCTTCCAACACAAGCATATCATTGGGGAGCTAAATTACATTTAGAAGTTGCATTTTTATTTTGATGATATATAGTTGATTGACTTCGCACTCAATTTAATAGAGTAATCATCTTGCTCCCGAGTGGCTATGTCATGCTCAGTGCCCGAGGCCACGAGCCAGAACCTAGATCTGTTATAAGAAAGTCATCAAGTTTTTTCACAGAGCAAAGAAAGAGAATAGATTCTCTGCTCCACACCATCCAGCCCCACCAGCTGTTTTGAACTCATTTTCACTGGGATTCCAAAATTAATGAATTGTCTTTTCCAAAACAATAATATGTTGATACAAATTGATGTGTCCCGAGTGGACAAATTAGGTGTTTGTTTTGCCTTTGGGTAGGCATGGGGTGTAATCTTGCATACTTGGTTTCATCTTCGTTTTCAAAATACACACACACACACGCACACACACACACACACACACACACGGCAAATTGTGATGAAAAATTCTAGAACATCTAATTCCACAGTGCTGGGGTTGGATTACAGTATACATTACAGTTCTGTCTTGACTTAAAATTTACAGCTCATATTTTGTGTTTTATTTTTCAAAACAATCACTGGGGGTGGGGAGGGAGTAACTCACTAGAGATGAGAACATGACCAGGTTGGGCTTTAGGGTCAGTCTTTGACTCAGGTCATCCACCCACTTCATTATAAGGGTGTTTCTCAAACTCAAATACTGGACAGACCCCTGTATAATACTTGTACAGGAGAATCCTTCTTATAAGAAATGCACAAGTGAAATACTTTCATCTTGGTGATCACCTGGTCTAATAACATCATAAATCCAGAGGCTAGCATGAGCATCTGGGCTCTTGGACTATGCTCATGCCTTTGAAGGTTAACGTCAAAGTGAGAACACACAATGGACAAGACACATAGGATTACAGAATTTGAGTGTGCCCTGTGAATCTGGGGACTCCAAGACTAAAAAAAATCATGACTTATGACAAAGAATTTTTTTAACTTTCTTGAGTGAAGATGTAGAATTTACATTTGAATATGCAAGCTTTGGCAGAGAGTGCGAGCCTCAGTTCTCAAACTCAAGCATGGAAACAATGCAGCCCTGTTTCCATACATTTATCCTAAGTCCATGAAGATGGTGGTTGTGGAAGGTCCTAGTTCATTAGACATAATCACTGCCAGGTCAGGGTTTCCTCTGGTGATTCAGGGTCTTCTCTTCTCTCTAAAGTGGTGAGTCTATTTCAAGGGTGGTGGGTTTAGGAAGTTCCACAGGATAGGAGGAAAGGGGCATCTTGGTTTTGGGTGTCATGGTCCACTTTTGTGAGCACCTGAGATCTCCATGTTCCATTTGGTTGGGGGTCACTGGTCCACCTACGTCTTTCTACAGGGAGCCCTTGGCAGGTGTTTTTGTCCTCTGCTTTGTCATTACCTGAGTGATCCTCAGCAAGGGTGGTATGATAGTTAATTTTGTGTCAACTTGACTGGGCTAAGGGTTGCCCAGATAGCTGGTAAAACATTATTTCTGGGTGTGTCTATCACGGTGTTTCCAGAAAAGACTAACATTTGAGTCAGTAGACTGAGTATAAAGATCCACTCTCTCTAAGGTGGGGGGCACCACACAATCCACTGACAGCCTAAATAGAATAAATAGAGCAAAGGACAAATTCTGACTCTTTTTGGGACATTCATTTTCTCTCGTCCTTAGACATCAGCTCCCCTGGTTCTGTGGCCTTTGGACTCTGGGGTTTCCACCTGTGACCCCCACCCTATCTGGTTGAGACTTGAACTGAATTATTCCACCTACTTTCCTGGGTCCCTGGCTTGCAGACAACAGACTGTGGGAATTTTTAGCCCTCATAACCACAGGAGCCAATTCCCATAATACATCTGTTCTTATATATATCTCTATTTATCTTATTCTCTGGAGAACCTGGCTATTATAGATGCGACACTCTCATCTTATGCAGAGGTTTGTGGGCCTATCCCAGCTGTCACTTCTTCTGCAATATGCTACCTGGGATGGGCAAAAAGCTGCAGATGTTGGTCCCTAGAAGAAGCAAGGCACAGGACACCTCTGCTCCTAGGTCCCTAAGCTTCTCCAGGTGGGGAATGACATTTGTCATTCTCCCCTTGTGTAGATCGGGTTCTTCAAAGAAACAGAACCAATAAGATCTTCCATAGATAGAAGAGTAGATAGCTAGATAGATAGAGATTTATTTGAAGGAATTGGTTCATGTCATTGCATAATTGTGAGGACTACGAAGTCTGAAATCTGTAGATTAGGTCAACAAACTGGAATTCAAGTGAGTTGATATTAGAGTCCTCAGTTCAAGTCACACAGGGAAGCAGGCTGAAATTTCAGGCAAAATTCCTAGGTTGCAGACTCAATTTTGATTTCCTTCCTCTCTGGGAAAGCCACAGTATTTGCCTGGAAGGCCTTCAACTGATTAGATGAGGCCCACCCACATTGTTATTGGCTTTATTCAAAGTTTATGATTTAAATGACATTTATATCTACAAAATATCATCACAGGAACATCTAGGCTGGTGTTTGACTGCAGAACTGTGCACCATGGTCCAGCCAAGTTCATACATAACATTAACTGTGACACCCTTTCTTGTGTGACTTGGCTCTATAGAACAGACCAGCCTGGGTCTGGAGTATCTTTTTCAGGACAGCCACTGACCTCAAATTCTCAGGCATCCTTTCTTGCATGCCTTCTCTCCAGCCTGGGGACATTTAAAAATTCTCGCATGGGGCAGGAAAAACTGGCTCTCACCTTATCCTATGTTCTTCCAAATCTGTTGTTTATGGTGTAAAATGTGCTTCCTTGGGTCCTTTAGGATTGTGGTCTATGTCACTCAAGTGGCTTTTTATGTCAACTATAGTTTCTTCAGTGACTTGGAAAGGCTGATTTTAGACTCAAAAGCTGAGTTGACACCCTGGTTCTGTTGTGTTATCACAGAGGGAACAGATCACACAACAAAGGACTCTGTGATGTTGCAGCTGCTGCCTGGTCCCAGGGGGAGCAACACAGGGCACAAGCAGAGTCTCTGGGGTTGGGAACCCTGGAGCCAGGCCATCAGCACAGCCACAGCTGCATTTCTACCACATCCGTCTGATGGCCCACATTGTTGTTGAGACCACGTGTGTGTTCTCTGCCCCTGGACCAGAACCTTCTCTGCGGCCGCCTCTGCTGGTCATTCATCCTGCATCTACCCTGCAGTTAGGTTTCACCAAAACGAAGCTGAGTGGATTGGAAAAAGGCTTCCAATTTTTCTCTCATACTTGATGACTGTCTGAGCAAGGCCAGGGAGAAGAGCAAGGATACATGTCTGTAAAAGAGAACTGGAATCTCTTCGTCCTCTCTGGCTGGCACTGTTCTTTAAAGTAGTTGAACGTTTCCACAACCATGGAGACCCAGGGCTTCCTGAATTTGCACCTCTCTCCACAAAGCCCTTTCCTGTGGTTAGAGAATAAGGCCAAAGCCATCTTTTTGGTCACTCAAGTCAGTTATTCTAGTTGGATTTGGGGAAGTAAGACAGACATAGAAGGAAGATCTAACTGCATCATTTAGAGCTAGTCCTCTGTGTCCTTGAACACGTTTCTGGTTTCTAGCAATAAAAAGTTGGCTCTGTGAAATATGGCATATCTTTTAATTGCTGGTGAAGACCTACATAAATCTAAGGCTGTGTGTCTTTGAACAAAGACATACTATGGTACATGACTAGCACAGAGGAGGCTTTCGGTATTATCTGTGCAATAAATGAACACATGTTAGTAATATAGAGGCTCATATAAAATGTAAACTAGTCACTGAGCTGCAGGAAGGACAATTGTCCATGTGACTTGAACTATTTGGCATTGTTGACCCAGATATTCCCATGCTCATTTCCCATTCTGAGGGCTTTTTTGTCCGTGAATCAATTGTCAAGACCTCTGGGGTGAACCAGAGAGGAATTCACTGGAAGCTTCCAGGAATGAAGGGAAGCCTGGAGAGTCCAGCTCAGAGAAGACAGGGACTAAGGTAAACTCAGCAGCAGTGCTGGAGTCCAGGGGGCTCCAGTCTGGATGTCCATGTTGATGCTGTCACCACTCCTGGATACCTAATGCCAGTCCTGACATGCCCCAAGGGCTGAGGCCGCCCTGGACATCTGTCTTCATCATCTTGCAGCCACCATGACCACTTATCTCCTCCATCCCAGCAGATCTCTGGGTCATCTGCCCGGATGCAAGGCCCAGGCAGGAGCTTCTTGGTGGTCAAATGGAAGTCGGTAGCAGTCAGGGTGACATGCACAGCATTGCTGTCCACCAAGATTCACACCATGTGGAGATTCCAGCATCCAGAATCCTGGTGAGCAAAACCCCCAGTGATGCTCACTGCCGTGTTGCAGCTGACTCGTGAGCACATGTGGTCTTACAGGAATGAAAGCGGTGTGGTATTAAGGAAGCAACCTTATGTTTCTATGGAGCCACTTAGCAGAGTTGGGTTCATGATAGACACTGTTTATTATGACTGATTTATTATTCATCATTAGTAGCAATAGGCATTTGCCCAGATTTTTAAAATAGTGGGAATAACTAATGGTCCGTGTGCTGGCTGGCTGTGAAATTGTGCAGCAGGGGAATTTTGTCTCATACACCCCCTGTCCTGCATTTTCCACTCTCCCACTCACCTCCTTCCCATTCCACTCTCTTTCCATGCTGTCTGATCCCCTTCCTCCATGACGCAGGGTCTTGTTCTTTGCTGGTGGTCAACTAATGTTTGCTAAAGGAGTTTACACTGAGAAGGGCTTTCACGCGGAGCTATTTGTATTCATACCATGAGCTTGCAAAGATCTTGCAGTTTGCAAGGCCCAGAGAATGCGTCTTTAGTGGCGACACTTACTGCCACAGGAATAAGGAGAATGCAGTAAGTAAGCACATGTTACAGGAATACGTGTTGGGTGCGGAGGGAAGTGCTTTGAATGTGCTATCTCCTCCTGGGCATGGAATTGTCACAATCTTTGAGCTGGCTATGACTATTATTGTCCCCTTGATTTTCAGATGGGAACACCAAGGCCTAGAGTCAAGGCTTGAACCCACTTTTGGCCAATCCACAGCTCAGGCTGGGGGCTGTGGATCAAACTGCCCCACCTTCCGTCTTACAGCGCCTTCTCCCAGTGCTCATTCTTGACACTGATGCCCACTCCAATGATAAGGAAAACAACTTAAGGATCCTGGAGGAGTCCTGTGTTCGTCAGGGTTCTCCAGGGAAACAGAACCACTAGGATGTGTAGATAATCAGCTCACGTCATCATGGAGGCTGACGAGTCCGAGATCTGCAGTCTGCAGGCTGGGCACCCAGAAGAGCTGATGGTTTAGTTCTACTCCGAGTCCAAGTCTGAAGGCAGAAGACCGGCGTCCCAGCTGCAGTCAGGCAGAGAGCGAAGTTATGTGTTATATAGTCTTTTTGTTCTATCCAGGCCTTTAACTGGTTGGACCAGACCCACACACATGGGTAAGACAATGGGCTATACTCAGTCTGTCAATCCAAGTGTTGATCTCATCCAGAAGCATTCTGACAGACACACCCAGAATAACATTTGACTAAATGCAGGGCACCCATGACCCCAGTCAAGCTGACCCATAAAATTGGCTATCACAAGTCCGAATCTTCTAAAGTGTTTTGAGGAGAAGTGAGTTGGGGGAAATTGGAGGGAAAGACGAATTATGAGAGACTGTGGACTCTGAGAAACAAACTGAGCATTTGGGAGGGGAGGGGGATAGGAGGTTGGGTGAGCCTGGTGGTGGGTATTATGGAGGGCATGTATTGCATGGAGCACTGTGTGTGGTGCATAAACAATGAGTTCTGGAACACTGAAAATAAATTTTAAAAATTAAGAAAAAAAATTCTAAAGTATTTTGAGTTCCCTAAAGCCAAGAATTAATTTTTGCTCTTTTTTGAAGTTTTTTGTTACCTGTGAATATTCAGGACTCAGCTAGTCAAGCTGAGTTGAGTAAGTCTTTACCAGACCTTAGTTTCAGCGCATGGTGGCTGATGGGGGTGGACAATCCCAGGGGCTATGGCGAGGAATCATGTGTCCAGCAAGCCCAGGACGTCAGAGCCAGAAAAGCCTGGTTTCAAGCCTTGTGTCGGCAAATAGCAAGTAATTCAAGGTCTCCAACTCTACAGATGGGAGAGGACAGTGTCTGCTTTCTGGAGCTGCTGTGAAGATTGGAGAGAGGGCTGGGGGCACACTGGACATGCAGTGGCCCACCATAAGCAGGTGCTGTTATATTAAGAGAGGAGGAAAATGAAATCAGCTTTCGTGGCAAGGATCAAAGATGGCAGCTCTATTACCAGCTGTGCCCAAAGTCATTTAGGGAGTTGGTCCTCCCCAAGCCGGCATCCATCAACTGACCATTTAAAGATATTTTCACAATCTCTTCTGGACTGCTTCATTTAAGAGACACCCAACATGCCTCCTTTTAAAAGATAAGTCACTGAAAATGTGACCTTTGTGTTCTAAAGCAGCTTTTATCTGGTGCAAACAAAATCTCTGAAATGCCGAGAAAACCTTTCAAGTGAGGACGTTTGCTAAAGACTGGCATAGCCAGGATAGATGACCTTTTAACTGACGATGTACCGAGCTCTCAGAAATCAAGTTCAAAGTTAATTTGTCAAACACTGTTTCTTTAAGAACTTGAGAGCCATAACTTCTTTCTTTCTAATGACAGCATAGGGGTTTTACTTTTTTAACCAGTATTTGCTCCTTTTTAATATCCGCCCCCAACTCCCAGCATCTCTGGACTTTGACATAGAAGTTCATTCTCTGTGGTCAGGGCCTCTGTTGAGAGAACCCAGGGAAACAGAGTAGGCTTCAAGACTCACAAAGACTTACAAAGAGTTCCCAAAGGTCTAGAAGGACAAATGTTGGGTCTGATATTGCAAGTCACTGAAAATCCATTTTGGAATTATAGCACAGTTGAGACTTTCTGCTGATTCTGTTCAATTTCCCCTTGCTTACCACACAGTGGTAAGTTGTGGCTGTTAGTGGGAATGCTTGCCCCTGGGAGGAATGGATCTAGGTACTTCCTTAGACTTGAAATAGCCTTTAACTCTTTTATACTTGGCCAAGCCACCCCTTTCAACTTGATAATTCTTTCATTTCGCAAATGTCCTTTCTGTTCTGGATTTTCCTGGGCACCACGGCTCAAATCAGCCATGCCTGTGAGCTGATTCCCAAGTTAACTCTTCTGATGGGGTAAACTCTGTTCCTTTCAGTCACCAATATCTTTGTAAAGATTCATATTTGCTTAGTTATGTAGCATGTACTTAAAAAAAATCCAATAGAATGTTTGGCTGTGTGGATTTCTAGAATGTTCCATGTACTCACAAGTTTGTTATCTACTCCCACTTTCTGGGAGTCCTGGTTTGTCTTGAGTACACCAAGGTCATGAATACAGATGGCCTGAGGTTTGGTCAGTAATCCCATGTCTGTCCAAAGGGTAAATCCTAAAATCTTTGCCATGCTGGACCACCTATAGCCTGGAGCCACACCTTTAATAAAGCCCAGACCATGTCCACCTCTCCCAGGAGGGGGGCATCTTTTCTTCAGCCCCTTATTTCTCTCCCCTTGAGGTGGCCCATCAAGTCAGGATACACAAACACTCTTGGTGCCGGTGCTCCTGCCCCTCCCCCCAAAGTGTTCCTGCCCAGAAGGCCATTCCTGAGGGTTCTGCAGCCATTTGAAAGCATATACAATCAACTTCAGATGGAAGGAAACCGCTTCAGGCCAGCGTACTTTTAGCTCAGGGTAGCTAAGAGCCATGGAATGCTGATTTATTTTTCATTTTTTTGCCAGCAGCACATAACTGCCTCTTTAAATTATTTCAGCTAACTTCCATTGATGGTCTGTGGATAAACAAAAGTGCCAGTTGCACTGAATTTGTGGGGTGGTTGGTTTCACATAAAAGAGGCATGTCCTAAGTAGGAGATCTGAGCTCTAGAGCATCTAATTAGGAAAACCCAAAGACAGCCTTGGTAAATGTCTCCCAGGGAGCTCACAGCTGGACTCAGGCATCAAATGCAAATTAAAGATTCATAGATTCTGAGTCATTAGAAACTGTGTAACAATCATAAGGCACAGTCAGCTCTTGGGGAAAATAGAAGGCACCATTATGGATTTAAAAGTCATTTGTCCTAGTGTGTTTATGTGTGTGTGTGTGTGTGTGTGTGTGTGTGTGATGCAAGAATGTTCAGTGGGTGACCTTTGTTTCATAGGCCTCCTGTCTTGGCCTCCACTAGGCCCCTGGCCTCTACTCTGTACTCTGTGTCTCCCCTATAGGCACCTATATGGAATTTAATGCCTCTAAGTTCTTGTTATTTTGCTGGTTGTCATGTTTGGAAAACTAATATCCACTAAGCATTTTAGCATTTTAAACGAACACATTTTAATGTTTCAAGACATATAAGGATTCATGTCCAATAGTGGCATATAGGCTCTTAAAGAGTTGATGGAAAAATGGTGGCCAGAGGTGTCTTTTGCTCACTCCATCTGTTAGTGACCTGGGCTGAGAACAAATGATCCCCTTTGTTGCTTATAAACGGCAACAATGTATCCTCTAGGTTCCTGGGAAGGTGGTTTACAACTGTAGCAGTATATCCTCTCCTTTTCGGAGAAGTCCAGAGTCAAGGTCTCAGCACAGCCAGGCTCCCTCCCAAACTCCCTCCTAGGCTCCTTCCACGCCTCCTCCAGCTCCTGGTGGCCCCAGGTGTTCCTAGGCTTGTGGCTACATCCCTCCAGTTTCTGTCTCTATGGCCACAAAGAGTCGCATGCATTTTATTAGTCCACACATCGGCCATAAAAGACAGGGAAAATTCTTTGTATTGAGCCGGAGAGGAGAGCGCACTGTGGTTAACCATGCTTATGCTCTGTCTCAGAGACCCTTTCCTTGGTCTTTCTCCCCACCCTGCCAGGCTCTTCCTGGAACAACATAGCCAGATGGCATCAGTCAAAAGAAGTATGACAAGAAATCAGTGGTTATGGCCTGACAGCCCACTTGGGAAATCTGTGCCCCTTCTCCAGGGGTTTCTGAATTTAATGTTTCTTACTCAGTCTTTTTATGTTCGGCACTCGCTGGCAGGCAATGATTTTCCTTCGAGACAGCTACAGCATGGAGTTTCTCTGGGCAGAAGTCGTCTTTTGGAGCCATAAAAATCTAGGCAGAATCCAAGAAACTCACTGGTGGCCCCAGTGCATCTCTCGGTGATCACTCTACTGAATCACAGGAGACAGAAAATTTGGTCTAAGCTCCACTGACTGCTATTACAAAGTTGGGATTTATTACAGAGTTCAGAAGTCTAGCAATCCTGGGTAATCAGGGAGGAAAGAGGAAATTCCCAGCTCTTCAGCAGAACTACTCTAGTAAGTAGATACAATCCTGTCTCTCACTGTGAGCTTAAAGGAAGGACTAACGTCAGAGATCTAGAAGTTTCTGCTGTTGAGGCTACTTAAAAGTGTCTGGTTCCAAAATCCTCAAGTGTTCTGTTTGTAGAACAAATGAAGTTTTAATGGCCTGCAGTGCCATTTGAATATTCATGCTAATAGGTACTTTCCATTTAGGAAATAAGGAGAGTAAGAATTAATTTCAACGGCTGGCAGTTGTTAAAGGCAACTAATTTACCCTGATTCTTGACTAGAAGAAGCAAATTGCCACATCCATTAAGGAAATTAAAGGAGGCCATTCTTTTCTCTTTCACTTGCACCAGCCCCAGGGCACCCTACATATGCTGAGCATCCAAATGTCTCCCAAATGTGTTTACTAGTTTTATTCCAACCATTAAGTGCTATTTTCCATTTACTGCTATTCAGTTAACAATAGAGGACCCCAATACGAAAACCTGCATTAGGTTTGAAGAGTCCAATATTTACAGCACATTATTAGGTCCTTCAGAGAAGAATGAGGCCCTACAGATGGGCAGTAAATCTTGTAGGTCATGGTTGTGCAGATCAGAACTGTGGTCGCTGCTCCCAGTTAAGTATGTAGATTTCAGAATGTATAGAACTGACGGGGTGAGGAGTTTGGATGCTCTCCTTTGTGTAATTGGACAAGCCAAAAAGAAAGCATTTTCAAGAAAGAACCGGATGGTCTATTTCTTTTCCAGTCTTCAATCAGGACCATAAGAATCATTCTTGACCCACCAGCCTTCTCCCAAAATCAACATGTTCGATGTCAGAACCTCTGTTCATACAACTTGTCTGAAAATAGTGATTTTTCTTTTTGAGAATCATCCCTTGAGGGTTTCCTGCTTTCTGTTTTTTTAATTTTTTATTTTTATTTTTTAACTGAGACTGACAGTCTTAAATAAGACCACCCGGACTGAGAATCAGCCTCCCTGTCTCTTAGATCTGGTTCTGCCACTAACTAGGTTGGTGGACTGCTGAAAGTTCTCTAATTATGCTAAGTCTCAGTGTCCTCTATCTGCAGCACAGATGTTAGACCAGACCATTTTCAGCGTTTCTTTCTTGATATTTATTTATTTATTAAAGATATATATATATATATTTATTTATTTTAAAAAAGATTTGTTGATTTATTTTAGAGAGAGCATGGAGGGGAGGGTCAGAGGGTGAGGAAAAGAGAGATCCCAAGCAGACTCCTTACTGAGCATAGAGCCTGATGCTTGATCTCATGACCCTGAGATCATGACCTGAGCTGAAATCAAGAATTAGGATACCTCACCCAACTGAGCCACCCAGGTGCTCCTGTCTGTTTCTATTTAATACTCACTGAGACAATGGTACTTCCTCACTAGTGGAAGCTCATACCATACCAAGTTCAAAAAGACCTTTAAGTACCCTAACAAAAGAAAACCAGAGAAGAGAAAGGTTCTAGGATCTTAATGGGGAACTGAAATATCCTAGACATGGAAGTATGCCTTATACACTTGAGTACAGAAAACTTCCCCCAGTGGTCTTCCCCATGTCAAATTCTGTTATATGGAGAGCCACCTCTTCCTACTTTGCCTATAAATGCATACTGTTTAGATAAGTACACACAGATTTCTCCAAAATGTTTGAACTATTTTTACTCACTGAACTTCTGACACCAAATCTGTGAGGTTTTCCACACCAAGCAATTCTTCAGTTTCATGAGAAAGCCAGCCAGGTGCCCTCAATTCTGTTCAGTTCTGACACTAACCATCCAGAGTTAGGGTCAGACCCCACAGCTAAGGGTTCAGGCCCACAAGACTGCCCCCATTTCAGACATTAATCCCAAGTCCAGGCCATCTGCACTTCTGACTGACCATCTGTAAATTGAAGGTTCCTATGACCCCCAGCTTAGGTCACAGAACTTAGGAAACCACTTCACTTCCATTTATTAGTTTGTTATAAAGGATACAACTCAAGAACAACCAAATGGAAACCATGCACAGGGCCAAGAATGGGAAACTTGTGTGAAGCTTCCAAGTCTTCTCCAGTATTTCTGCTCCCTGAGCACCTCAGTGTGGATGTGTTGACCCACCCAGAAGCTCATCATCATTCCCGAGTTCTTACAGAGCTTAATGTCCAACCCCTTTCCCAGAAGTCTGTGTGTGGGACTGAAAGTTCCAACCCTCAAATCTCTTGATCTTCCTGGTGACCAGCCCCTCATAAACTATTGGTGGGGACGGTTTCTGACTTAAGTCACCTCTTGAACATAATTTCTGATGTGATTCAAAGGGGCTTGTGATGAATGAAAAAAAAAAAAGCTTCTCTCTCTCTTTTTTTTTTTTTTGATTTTTTATTTCTTCTCAGCGTAACAGTATTTGTTGTTTTTGCACCACACCCAGTGCTCCATGCAATCTGTGCCCTCTCTAATACCCACCACCTGGTTCCCCCAACCTCCCACCCCCAACCCCTTCAAAACCCTCAGATTGTTTTTCAGAGTCCATAGTCTCTCATGGTTCACCTCCCCTTCCAATTTCTCCCAACTCCCTTCTCCTCTCTAACTCCCCTTGTCCTCCATGCTATTTGTTATGCTCCACAAATAAGTGAAACCATATGATAATTGACTCTCTCTGCTTGACTTATTTCACTCAGCATAATCTCTTCCAGTCCCATCCATGTTGCTGCAAAAGTTGGGTATTCATCCTTTCTGATGGAGGCATCATACTCCATAGTGTATATGGACCACATCTTCTTTATCCATTCATCCGTTGAAGGACATCTTGGTTCTTTCCACAGTTTGGCGATGGTGGCCATTGCTGCTATGAACATTGGGGTACAGATGGCCCTTCTTTTCACTCCATCTGTATCTTTGGGGTAAATACCCAGTAGTGCAATTGCAGGGTCATAGGGAAGCTCTATTTTTAATTTCTTGAGGAATCTCCACACTGTTTTCCAAAGTGGCTGCACCAACTTGCATTCCCACCAACCATGTAAGAGGGTTCCCCTTTCTCCACATCCTCTCCAACACATGTTGTTTCCCGTCTTGCTAATTTGGGCCATTCTAACTGATATAAGGTGGTATCTCAATGTGGTTTTAATTTGAATCTCCCTGATGGCTAGTGATGATGAACATTTTTTCATGTGTCTGATAGCCATTTGTATGTCTTCATTGGAGAAGTGTCTGTTCATATCTTCTGCCCATTTTTTGATATGATTGTCTGTTTTGTGTGTGTTGAGTTTGAGGAGTTCTTTATAGATCCTGGATATCAACCTTTTGTCTGTACTGTCATTTGCAAATATCTTCTCCCATTCCGTGGGTTGCCTCTTTGTTTTGTTGACTGTTTCCTTTGCTGTGCAGAAGAAAAAGCTTCTCTTTTAATTCAGGAAATTCCCAAGTATTTTGGGAGCCCTGTGCCAAGAATGGGGGCAAAGACCAAATATATTTCTTATTGCAATATATTTACACTTCTTGGCTACAAAGTTGGGGGTTCCTAAAATCCCCTGTCCCTTTCTGGTTCAATGATTTCCTAGAATGACTCACAGAACTCAGGAAAACACTTTTCTTACCATTACTAATTCGTTATAAAGGATACCAGTCAGAAATAGCCAAACGGAAGAGATCCATAGAGCAAGGTATGGGGGTGGGGTGCACGAAGCTTCCACGTCCTTTCTTGGCATCTTTTTAGTACCTTGATGTGTTCCTCAACTTAGAAGTTCTCTGAACCCCATTGTTTAGTTTTTATGAAGGTTTTCTTACATAAGCATGATTGATAATGTCATTGGCTATTGGTGATCGAACTCAAACTCCAGACCCTTTCCCTTCTCTTAAGGTAGGAGTAGGATGGGGCTGAAAGTTCCAACCCTCTAATCACGTCTTGGTTTTTCTGCTGTACAGATCTGGAGCTGTCAGGAGTCCTCCAACCACCAGTCATCTCCAAAGCACACAAAAGACACTCTTATCACTTGGGATATTCCAAGGGTTTCTGGAGCTGTGTGCCTGGAAAGTGGAGACAAAGACCAAATATTTACATTTTATTACATCACAGTGCTCTCATATTAATTATGAGAAGACCTCTTCCTATTGCATAGATCAAGATCAGTGAAATATTTAGTCACATTTAGGTTGTATTTTATGAATGTATCTTCTCTCTAAAATATTATTGTTGTGCATATAACCATTGTTCACTGCTATATTCTTCCTGCTTACATGTGGCAGGTAGTGAACAAATATTTATTGACTGTGTAAGTAAATGAATGAGTATGATTCATTGGTGTTTTTATTGTTTTTATGTAAGCCATGTGCTGTCAGGCACAAAATATTTAAGAGTAATGCCTGATCTCTCATTCCTGGGGAAGGAGAGAGGATGTTTCTGACGCTGCAACACAGAAATACATCCATTTTCATCTTACATCCTAGAAGTAAGTAACTCTTTCAGCGGAAGAGTGTTTACAGAACGCCTTCCAGTGCCACTAATGCTAATGATGCTGGGGCCAATGGTGCCTCCAGAGGTACTTCAGGGATCATTCCATCAGAGAACTTTGCTTTCACGCATCATTCCTATTTTTTAAATTAACTTATAATGTATTATTTGCCTCAGGGGTACGGGTCTGTGATTGATCAGTCTTACAGAATTCACAGCACTCACTATAGCACATGCCCTCCCCAATGTCCATAACCCAGCCACCTTCTCCATACCCCTCTCCCACAGCAACCCTCTGTTTCTTGAGATTAAGAGTCTTTTATGGTTTGTCTTCCTCCTGATCCCATCTTGTTTCCTTTTTTCCCTCCCTGCTCCCCATGACCCCCTGCCCTGCCTCTTAAATTCCTCATATGAAGGAGATCATATGATAATTGTCTTTTTCTGATTGACTTATTTCACTCAGCATAATACCCTCTAGTTCCATCCATGTCATTGCAAATGGCAAGATTTCATTTTTTTTTAAAACACATTGTTCCTATTTCCTAGTAATATAGGCAGCCTGGATTTTATGCAGTAAAGAATAGCATTTCATAAGATTTGGTTGATGAGACTCAGAAATTAACTATCATTCTTCTATTTAATTGATTTTTTAAGAGATTTTATTTATCCATTTTTGAAATAGAGAGAGAGAGAGCGAGCGAGAGAGAGAAAGCACAAGCAGGGGGAGCAGCAGAGGGAGAGGGAGAAGCAGACTCCCCACTGAGCAGGGAGCCTGATGTGGGGCTCGATCACAGGACCCTGCGATCATGACCTGAGCTGAAGGTGGAGGCTTAAACAACAGAGCCACCCAGGCACCCCTCCACTTAACAGATTTTTTTTTAATGATTTCATTTTTTTTTAAAAGATTTTATTTATTTGTCAGAGAGAGAGGGAGAGAGAGCGAGCGCGGGCAGACAGAATGGCAGGCAGAGGCAGAGGGAGAAGCAGGCTCCCCGCCGAGCAAGGAGCCCGATGTGGGACTTGATCCCAGGACGCTGGGATCATGACCCGAGCCGAAGGCAGCTGCTCAACCAACTGAGCCACCCAGGCGTCCCCACTTAACAGATTTTTTTAAAAAGAAATGTGTCTTTGTGTCAGGGACTATGTTGTATTCTGGGGATGAAAACATGATTAAGATAGGGTTCCTATTCTCAAGGTAGGAGGAGGCCACCCATTACACACCACTGTTTAAAGTGTCATGACACAAATATCCACACTGTACTGTGGGAGTTTATCCTGAACTTCAGACTGAGGGCCTAAATCGTCTTGTACTGAGTCATCAATATCTGTGACTCTCAACACCATGTCCCCTCCATGCCCGTGGAGATACAGTAGATCTGCCAAGAGAGATCAGCAGTGGTCTCCAGATTTTCTGTGAGTTTTAATGCAGTGCTTACCAGGATGGGTCATAGAAAAATCTCTAATTAACAATGGTGCTTACTTCCTACACCAAATGACCCTTAACAAGTTCATTGAATAAAACATCAGGGAAAGAAGGGGGCAAGATGTTGGAAACTCCCTAATTTCCCTGTAAGAGCACACAGAGCATCTAGGACAGCAAAACTAAAAACCCATGGGTGTCAACTACCCTGAAACTTGGTGGGAAGATAAACCTACAAATTCTAACATCTAGTGAGTCAGAAGTCCATGTCAACAGGTATAGTCACACCACCCTTTTCTTCATCATGTGCTCTTCATGACTTGCCATGATCGTTGTATTCCTTCTTTCCTCACTTCTTTCCTTCCTTCTTTCTTTGTTTTCTTTTTTTTTTTTTAAAGATTTTATTCATTTATTTGAGAGAGAGAGAGCATGCACATGAGCAGGGAGAGAGGCAGAGAGAGAAACAGACTCCCTGCAGGGCCGGGAGACTGATAAGACGCTGGATTTTGAGATCGTGACCTGAACTGAAGCCAGATGCTTAACCCACTGAGCCACCCAGCGGTCCCGTCCTCCTACTTTGTTTTCTGAAACTGAAGTCAAAACCCAAGGAGAGAAACTAATACGTATTGGGCTGCTGTTCTCCGCCCATCAGGGGTATATGCTGGAGTCTTATCAAACCTCCCCAAACGCACATGTTATTTTCCAGAATCCTTATGTTTTCACGTAATTTTGCTCATTTCAATAAAGTCAGTTTGCTAAAAATACACAACCAAATGCTATTTTTGTATGCTTGTAAAACTTCTCATAAATAAATTCATAAATCATAAAAAATCTTGTTTCTAAATTTTGTTTCTAAACAAAATCTTGTTTCTAAACGAAGATCTTGGTTTGGGAAATACAATTTTTAGAGATGACACAAAGGGACAAATTTAAATTGGACAGCTGGAGAAACAAGTTAGAAAAAAATTCAGCCTCTACATAAGATGGAAGGATTTGACGGTGAAGTGTAGTTCAACGAAAGTTGAAGAGAATGCATAGGACATTTCATAGTATTGGTTTGTGTTCCTGACACATGGCCCAGCTATGGTGAAAATTCACTGTATGCAAGGCTCTGTGATTGGGGGCTGCTTCCGCACTTTGCTGCCCCCTTCCCCAACAGCCTCACTCGCCATGGAGTGCACACTTCCTTCAAGTTCCTGTTGAGTCTGCTGCACTTCCTGCTCCCTCTTATTCCTGGGGGATGTCTCCGTTGTTCACAATTTGTGCAAAATATGCTAGCGACTCCCAAGGGTCCTTCTTCAGTCCTGACTAGCCTGTGGAATTGCAGACCCATATCCACGTGGAGACTGGAACATCTCAGCCTGGGTGTGTGGGTACTTTCTGAGTCGAGGGATAACAACAGGACATCCGTCCATGCACATTTTTTTCTGGGAAGAGGGTACATAGGTTTTATCAAATTTTCAAAGTGCCCCCCTCTACCGTGCCCCCTTCACTCATCACAGCTGACGTTCAGTGAGTGCTTTCCTCATGCCTGGCGTTGTTGGAAGTCCTTTGCCTGAGTTGTGGCCTGTCATTATTGTAGTGGTCTGCTGAGGTGGGATGTGTCAGTGGCTCCCAGTTTTGTGTGTTGGGAACTGGGATAATAGTGAGATTGGTAAGTAGCCACGCTTACATTTAATGGATATTAAAGGTAAGGACCAAATTCTGACATCCCTGTCCTCCGCCCACCAAAGATAAGAATCCTAACCCTAAAGCCACGTTCTCTACTGGACACAGCTTCATACCACTATCACCAACCGAGTTCTCTCAACTCCCCTCTCTCCCTCCTCTGTCCGGGATTTTGTTTTTGTTCTCATAGTGTCCCTTCTGATCATATTCCAAACATGATATCTGAGTTAAGGCTCTCCCCACATCAGATCTGATTATGGTCCCATGGGGTTCACCCCTCTCCCTTCCATCCATCTGCCACCTGCTGCCCTCATTGTTCTCAGAGGTATTGATTGGATCACTTTCCTCTGCTAAGACACCTTTGTGGGTCCATAAGATACAATCCAGCCTTTTAGCAAGAAGTCATGATACTTCATGATCAAGGTCACTCTGACCTTTTCAGCCGCAGCTCTGACCGGCTCACACACACACACACACACCATGCAGACACACACATCACACATACACATCCCACATGTAGATATATCACACACATCACACCACACAGACACACATACAGATTCACACACCTTGTATCACACAGGTATACATACAGCACATCACGTAGATACATACATCACACACATAGATAATCACACCACACACAGGCATACACATCCCACATGTAGATACATACATCACACACATCACACCACACAGACACACACACACACACCACAGCATGCAGACACACACATCACACACATCACACCACAAATACAGATACACACATTCCACATCGGATATGCACATCACACACACCGTATCACAGACATACACATCACACATTCCGGGAATGACCCAAGCCCTTGAATGACCTCTCTACTTGGAATGTGACCTCCTTTTTCTTTTAGGTGATGACTACATGGTTGGTGGGGTGGGTGGGAAAGGAATACTGAGAGGGTCTTGTGCCAACAGAAAGTTTGGGGACTCCGTCTGAGAAAGCAGAAACTCTACTACTCCTTGCAGGTCCACTGAGGGAGGAAATAATCAGCTATGAGGGAGAGGAAGCAGCGGAAAGGGGTGGGGAGGGAGCTGCTCAGCCCCTGCATGAAGCACCCCAGTAGAATGTGGCCCCCACATCTTCCTTGCCCCATGGTCAGGCAGTGACTGGCTCCATCCGTTCCTTGGACGTTAGCCCAGGGAGCATTTGGTGGTCACTCGGCCACCTGTGCTGGCTCTCAGCACGCCCGAGATTCTCACAGACGAGCAGGAGAACATCACCTGGCACCACCTGGCCTTGCTTCTTGGTGACAATGAGTGATGGAAACGTTGCCTCTCTCATTCCTCCATACCCCAGGGAGACCTAGACACCACCTGGCTGTGTCCTTTTGCCCCTCCATGACTCCTGCCATCTTGCACCCTCCTTCAGTCAATTCCCCCTCTGTTGCTCACTGTTGCTCGCTGCAACACTGTTGTTTGCTTCTGGGAGTGGGAGGGCTTCAGAGAAACAGGTGTGAGGCAGAGGGAATGGTGGGTACTCAAGTAGGCTCCCTAAGGCAAGGGGTCTGGACCTTCTCCACATGCTGCATTGCCTGTCATTGGGTATGAACTGTCCCTGAGGAGGGACAGGACTCCTGGCAGGAGGGCGTTCATTAGCTGGACACCTCTGAGACCTTCAGCCACCGTCACTCTAAGCAGCTGGGGGAGAGAATTTCTCAGTCCTGAAGAGGGTGACCCATAAGTCACCTACGACCCTTTATCATTAAAATCCTTTAAGACCCCAAATACAGGAATCTCACAGAACCAGTACAGGAAGGAGAGACTCTCTAGTCTGAATGCCTTATTTCATTTGTCAGAAAAAAGAGATACAAGGAGAGGTAAAATGTCTACCCAGCCTGTGGTGACTCAGCTCCCTTGAGGCTGAGAGAGGACTAGGACCCACGAGATCTTCCTGTGGGTCCAGCCCTGTATCTACGTATAACAGTGGACATCCCTACCTTCCTTCCCAGAATGGATGCTTTAGTTGCTTTTGGCTGATGGGCGTAGTCTCACATTGACTAGCCACAGGCAGCCAACTTGCACGTTCCTCGATAAATCTCTGCAAAGGAAAGACTACAGAAGCTCCCTTTGTGAAGGGTCATGACAGGCCAGCCGTGTTTGCCGGATAAGCAGAAGACACTAGAATTTTGAACAGCCCCCATCCTTCTCTGACAGTGATGGCCAATGGCTTGCAAAGTCCTGCAGGACAAGAGCCCCCGCTCGGGTGACCCCATCGAGTCCCTAGCACAGAGCTGGCGCATGGCGGGGCCCCCCACAGTGGGCTCTCCAAGCCTATAAAGCTCTTCACAGCAGCTAACTTGCTCATCCAAACTGCTAACAGGTTTTCCTTCTCCAAAGTTCCCTCAGAAATTAGCATTACCTTCTCCATTCTTATATGTATCTGAAATTTTTTGCGGGGGGGACACGCTCTAAAATGAATGATGATCCCATTCTACACCAATTCGCCAATCTGCTGTCCTCCCACTGGGAATATCATGATTTAGCATCTAAGGAAATCCCTGGCAAGCAGGTCTGATGGGAGGGGCATGCAGGAGCTTTGCTGGGGCGTGCTCTGAAAGGGAGGAGGGCAGAGGGAGATGACGCATGAGATGAAATTGTAAGAGGCCTCAGCTGGACTCTGTGGGCTCTTGAACTGTGCTGCCCTTGGAGTCTTCCCAAGTCAGGGCTAAACGTGAGGACTCTGTACCCGACCCAGTCCTCGGATGCCAGTTGGTGAGGGAGGGGGTGTCCTCACAGGCAGGGCAGCACCCTCCCCAACCACGACCCGTGCTGGAGAGGGCCTCAGCTGTGAGCCGGGGCTTTGGTTCTCAAGGGGCATCGGACGGGCACACACGGTGTCCTCTGCACTCTTTCGTTGGTTAATCTGTCTAGATATGGCAGACACACCGTGAGCCCAGCAACCATCAGACAAAACACACTCTTCCCAGCTGGTGTCGGGAGCTGTGGTGTAGCCTGGTCCGTGGATATTTCTGGGAGATGCCTCCCTCTCAGCCCACCCTCAGTCTTTCCCGCATTCCCCTGGATATTTTCCAAGGATCTGTTTGCAAGGTCAAGACTCCTGCCCCTTGAAAAAATTCCCTTTCCCAACGTCAATCACTCATAGCCAATTTCTCACCCTCCTGTCTCATCCAAACGCCCTTCAGTAGCAACCGGTGTTTCTGGACTCCACTTCAGCATGGACTCTCCCCTTAGCTATGAGAAGAGCCACCGGACGGAAAGGACTGGGGTGGGAGGACTCTTTTCCCCAAACACAGAAGGTCACAGTAGAAACCTGGTACAACAATACCAAGCTGCTCCAGTCACCTGCGGAGATTTTGAAACACGCATCAGGATCCAATTTTGTGTTATCTTTCCAAAAAAATGACAACGTTTTCATTTAGAACAGATGTGCATGCCTAGCACGCCCGCGGAATTGGGGGCCCACAGATACTGGGGTCACACTGTACCTGTGTCCCTGCCCACTGCTGTCTGGCTCCCGGTCATCATATGACTGAGGGTCAGTTCTCCAGTGGCCCCCAGGTTGCTGTGTCCGGTGGACAGTCCTCTCCGTTTTCTCTCAGTCCCTTTGCAGGACTCTTCTTGCTCCTTTGTTTAGAAGCTCCCCCATGGTGATTGGAGGCTGGACTCCGGTTCTCTTCGTACCTCACTTACCATTCTGTCTTTGGCTCTCAGATTTCTCTTTTCCGGTTGCCTATGAAAGCATCACCTCCCTCTTTGCTCAACTCCAGAATGGTCCTGTCCACCCCGAAGGCTTCAAACACTGTGTCCATGATGTTGAGGCTCAAACCCCATCTCCAGGCTGCACTTCTTAGCTCCAAACTCTGAGGAACCTCTGCCTCCTGAATCTAGAGGCATGTGAGGCCTCAGACAAATATGTCCAAACACACACGTTCCGCTGCTGAAAATCCTCTCCATTCCTTTGAGCAGTGTTCTAATCTAAGGCAACAACGTGTGTAGCTTGTGTGCCTGGAGGAGGGCCGAGCCTGCCAGGAGCTACACAAATGCACCCGGGGAAGAGCTGAGGCTTGTGTGGCCATGCTCTGGGACTGGTCTCACACTGCGCTCTCCCCACACCCATGCACGCACCCTCATGGACTCATGCACACTCTTATGGGCATGCAGTCCTGAAGCTGTAAGCGTGGGAGGTCAGTGTTTCTGCTGAAGGCACCTCGGGGGACAAGGAGGATGCAAGTCACATGCCACACAACCCACCTTCTCTTTCAATGCCTCCTTCTCTTCCCCAGTGGCTCCTCTCCCAGGACAGCCCACATCCCTTTCCTCCTCCTTGTTTGTCTCTCTTGTCCTTGTTCCTCCAGCCTCTTTCTCTTGGGGGTTTTTCATCTTTGCCAAGGAGAGACATCTGGTCTCTTCTGGTCTCCTGAATTTCTCCTCTGACCATTGTTTTCCTTCAGGGACACAGCACGAGTGAGAAAAGCAAAGGGCTACTCCTGTTTAGTAAATGCACTGGCTTCCTGGAGCTACTGTCACCGAGTGTTACAGAAGTTCTAGCTCATGGTCCCGGAGGCCAGCATCTGAAATTGGGGTGTCTGCAGGGTGGGGTCCCTCTGAGGGCTGTGGAGGAGAATCCGCTCTGGGCCACTTCCGTAGCTTTGGGGGTTTATGGGTAGATGTTGGCAGTCCTGGGCTTCTAGAAGCATCACATAGGGACCTCTTCTTTCATCTTCATGTGGCGTTCTTCCCGTGTACCTGTCTGTGTCCTTTTTACAAGGACACCACTCATATTGCATTGGGGTCATTCTACTCCAGTGGGACCTCATTTTAACTAATTATATCTGCAATGGCCCTATTTCCAAATAAGGTCATATTGTGAGGTTCTGGGGGTTAGCACTTCAACACAGGAACACAACTCAACCCCTAACAAGTGGGGAGGGGAAAAGGCACTGTAAATATTGTCCTTACAATCTCATACATTTTCTTCCACCTCCTGCTCAAGTGAGGAAGTCTCAGAATCCCACTTGGCCTGGGATATGTGCAATGTCAGAAGGTAGAGATTTCTGGTGGTGGCCTGATGGTCCCTGGGCCAAAACAGGGTTTCCAGCTTCCATAATGCAGTAAGTCCTGGAAACTTCTTTTAAGGGCAGAGCTCTCTGGAGCAGACACAGGTTGGTTCCTGGGTCTCTTGATGCATGTCTGCTTTGTGGGTACAACGTGTGATGGGCTGGAGGTCAACTGCTGCCTCGGGGCACCTGTGGCTGCGGCAGTGGGTACATCCTGTCATTTTTCATTAGTGGTCATCAGTGACCATAATATCGATTCTAACATTTATTACACTTTCCCATGTGCCGGGCGCCAGGCTGAGTATTGAACATGTGTGATGTCATTGATGTTAGTTGAGGGAAGCAAGGCTGGTGGTATGAGGACATGGGCCCCAGGTGGGCAACAGTAAATGCACTGAGTGTCAGTTGAGCAGCAGTGGGAGGGGGTTTCTGGAAAGACCAGGCTCACCCTGTGTGGGGAGGGGCTGGCTGCAGAGAAGCAAGAGATGGAACCTGCCTCTATTCCACAAGCGTGTGCACACCTGCCCTCAGGAGCCTCACAGGTGTCCCTGACCTGCTCCTGAGGGGACACGTTTCCCACTTCCTCCCTCCGCCACTACTACCCAAACCAGGGGTTCTCAAAGAGGGGTGCACGGGCAACCTGTATCCACGTCACCCAAGCTCTTGTTAGTGATGTGGTCTCAGGCCCCACACTGGACTTTCGGAATGAGATGCTCTGGGCCCAGAAATCTGTGTTCTTTCAAGCCCTCCAGGGGATTCTCATCCACTGAGTCTGAGAAAAGCACTGAACTAAACTGCCAGGTTTACCAAGCCTCTACCAAGTGTTGGTTGAGAGGAATTGGGTTTTTGATGGGGAGGCACTTCACCTTGAGCAGAGGACACCAGACACTCCTGGGGGAGGGGTGGCCCCGCCCCAGGCCCCACACCCCATCTAACTCCTTTCTGCCCTCTTGTCTCACTTCTCATATAGTTCATGCTTCTGCATTCTTTTTTTTTTTAATTTATTTATTTTCAGCGTAACAGTATTCATTGTTTTTGCACCTCACCCAGTGCTCCATGCAATCCGTGCCCTCTCCAATACCCACCACCTGGATCCCCCAACCTCCTACTCCCCGCCCCTTCAAACCCCTCAGATTGTTCTTCAGAGTCCATAGTCTCTCATGGTTCACCTCCCCTTCCAATTTCCCTCAACTCCCTTCTCCTCTCTAACTCCTCTTGTCCTCCGTGTTATTCCTTATGCTCCACAAATAAGTGAAACCATATGATACTTGACTCTCTCTGCTTGACTTATTTCACTCAGCATAATCTCCTCCAGTCCCATCCATGTTGCTACAAAAGTTGGGTATTCATCCTTTCTGATGGAGGCATCATACTCCATAGTGTATGCTTATAGCCTGTCTGTTCAACAAACAGTTTTACTTTCCATCTGCAACTGTGTCATAATTTCAGCTGTGAAATTCATTTTAATGAACGGAAACCCCCGAATGCCTTGTTATACCTGTGCTGATGATCCCAGGTAAGTGTCAAATAAGAATGCTTATGGGGAGTTAACCACCATGTTGCAGCTAATCCAGAAACCCCAGGCTCTAAGCCCTTGACTCTGCAGGATGCTGAACCCATCCCTTTCGGTAATTTATCTGGAGGGAAGGTAAAACAACTTAGACCTGTGTATTTTGTTTGGTCCCATGAGGAGCACCCCAACCTGTAGCCCTGCGTCACCAGCTGCCCCCGACTGGGAATCCCTAGCTCACCTGAGCAGGTTCAGTTCTGCGTTCAGGACAGGAGGGGTGAGTGTGGGGCTGGGGGCGCTGCCCAGCTCTGTGTCCCAACAGAAGCTCTTCCTAGTTCTCAGCCCACTCTGTAATTTGAGGAGTCGAAGAGAAAGGAGTTGGGGCCTCAAACTCTTGCTTTGCTGCGATGCTGCCCTCCCACTGTGCTGGGGAAAAGGACCAAGGTCAAGGGCTGCCCAACATTGGATGCTGGTGGTGATCCTTTCATTTTGAAACTGGATGCTGTCAATTTAACTGCACTATTTGATCACATTAGATGCTCTTTTCCCTGCGGGGCATTTGTTTGAGTGACACGGGGTCTTATATTTCCCCAAACCCTCAAGCTGAATGTTGGGATCCATGTGGGGGCAGGACTGGAGCCGATCAACCAGATGGAGGGGAGTTTAAGAAAGGCAGGGTAGCCCAGGGGTCAAGGCCATTGGGCGCTGGCGCTGCTCCTGGGTGTACATGGCATGTCTGTGTCTCCGGGCACCCTCCTTCCCCCTCTAGGACTTGGTTTGCTCGCCCACACACTACAGGTGACGACAGAAATCCTGCCTCACCTGGGAGCCCTGGGGAAGGCATGACTTAAACTTTATAGTGTTTGGAACAGTGACTGGTAGAACAAGAACCTTGTGTAAAAATAAAAGAGGAAATCGAGGATGCTAATGCATTTTCATAGACATTTTTCCCCCTAAAAACGTAAGATGGAAAAATCATTCTGGTTCATGGAAACAGTCGAGGGTTCTGGAGAGTTTATATTTATATCAGTTTCCTGGGGCCACTGAAGCAAAGTCCCAAAAGCTTTTATGGTTTCACAGTTCGGGGGGCCAGAAGACTGTGAGGAGGTGTCTGCTCCAGGCCTCTTGGCTTTTAGGTGGCTATCTTCTCCATGCTTTTGGTCACATCCTCTCTCCTCTATGAGTCTCTGTGTCCAAATGTTCCCTTCTACAAGGACACTGTCAAAGTTGGATTAGGGTCACCCTAATGGCCTCATTTAAGTCGATTCCCTCTGTAAAACCTTACTAGGTTCCTTCTGAACCTAGTAAGGTTCATCCTCAGATACCGGGGACTAGGAATCCCACATGTGTTTTTGTGGGGAGCCCACAACTCAATGCATAACAATGTTTAGCCATTATTCTGGTCTCTGTGCTCATCTCAGATGATTAAGATTTGGATTTCCACCAGCTCTTGCTTCTCCAATGTGGGTCATTTACATTTGTGTCTGTGCTCGGACCCTCTTTGGCCTCCCGTGGTGTGGAATCCTAAATGCAGTCAGCCACTCCTCACTGGCTTTTACAGGACAGCTCTACTTCCAGTTTTGAGGTCGTCTCAGAGCGGTTGTGCTTTAATGGTTTTATTTCTTTCCTGTCCAGCCAGATTGCTACAAGTGATTGGCTTTCTCCACGAGGTTTTGGGATGCTCAGATGTACGCAGGAGGCCAGGATCTGGCCCATGTGCAGGGTGTTACAGGTTTGGAGAGAAAGCCTGATGATTAATAACAATTATCACAGGGTGGATGCTCAGAGTCAATGTTATCTCCAAAATCGTAATTCTCTTCAGCATCTGCTCACTTGAAATACAGGCGTGGGATTTGTAAAGAACCAAATATTCAGAATATGCTTCTTTTCTCTCCTGGGTTCTGAGGATCTCGAGTCACTTTATTTGCCAGATCTAGTGTGACTCCTTGTTTTTCATGTGATTTCATGACAATGTGGCCATCTGACGTACTGGGGAATCAGGTGTAGTTATATTGGGGTGCATGGGGTCTGGAAAGGCTAGTTCACGGACAGATGCTCTGAGGGCAGCAAGGATGCGGAAAGAGGGATGCCAATGTTTCTGACTCTTGGCCTTGTGTTCCAGCGTTTAGTCATACTCTGCCTAGGCTGACCAAATTTGGAGACACCTGTCACTGCAATTTCAGTGTACGTGCTCTGATATGTGTCTTGTACCAGGCCTTCAAGGACTTTTACTGGTTGGGTTTTATATTATCCATTGTTGCCCTGGAATACACACACTGGGTTTTCAAAACCTTGATATTTTGGGGTGGTTTTGCTGTCGGTCTTGTAGCCAGGATCCAGCTGAGCCGGGGGCATGGTGGACCTCGATGCCCCTTCTCTTTCCAGATGAGACCCACTGCAGCCTTGAACTAAAGAAGACAAGATATGGAGCTGCTGGGAGCGCCTCAGGGATCGCATTTTTCCCATGTGTGAGCTTCTGCAAAGGAGACATGGATATGTCAGTGAGGTCTGTAGCCTCTTAAATATGTGCTTTCCAATGAGCAAAATTCAAAAACAAACAAACAAAAAATAACCGAGAACCTATGTAATGCTGAATTCATATCCTGGGGCCGCTGGCAGAAAAGTAGTATAAGCTGGGTGGTTTAAACAACAGATAGTGATTCTGGAGGCCAGAAGCCTGAGATCAAGGTCCTGGGCAGGGGGGCTCCTCCCTCTGAGACCCTGGGGGACACTCTTCTTGCCTCTTCTCAGCTCCTGGTGCTGCTTGTTGCCTTCAGGATTGCTTGGTTTGAACCTGTGTCACTCCCAGTCTTTCCTAGTGTCTCGTGTCCGAATTTTGCTTTCCTTATAAGGACGCCAATCATTGGATTCAGGGCCACTCTCCACTTAATCCAGTATGACCTGTTGTTATCTTGATTCCATCTGCAAAGACCCTCTTTCCAGATAAGGTCACCTTTATGGGGATGGGGGTTTGTAACTTCAACATCTCTTTTTGGAAGTCATAATTCAACCCAGGATATACTCTATCATCCTCACCTGCACTCGTCTGTCTGCTTGGTTGTCAGAAGCATGATCACAAGAATGTTAAATTCTAGGATGTACTGAAAATGATCTGACCTTGGGATGTTGAGGTTGGATTTACAGTGACCACACATCTCCATGGATAAGAAAATAAATTTTATGATGGGTTTTGGATTTTAGGGATCAGTCTAGGGGCCCAAGAGACAGCTTCGAGCTGATTGAGCTTACTGTTGCCATCAGGGCTAGTGAACACCAACTTCCCTGGTCCATACCATCTCATACCCATAGCCGTATTTCATCGCAGGGGTGTGAAAGGGTTCTCTGTGCTTCTGTGTGTGATCAGGCAGCATGGGCATGACCAACACTGAAGTTAAACAGCCAAGCAAAAAGCACTGATGTTTTGTTGACAACATACTCTAGTGTTCGTTGGGAGTTAGGAAATTTCATACAGAAAGGATGGAATAATTTCCGTGGTGCTTCCCATCTATGGCTTGTAGGAAGTGACTGTCTAGGGTCCAGAGTCACAGCCTTAGGCGAGGAGACCCCTCTGCATGACTTCTCTATGCTCTTGACATTGAAGGAGTAAGGGTGATGGCCTCTCATGACCCTCACCATGTTAAGAAGGTCTCCATATGGATGTTAACCTGGCAGAATAGACAAAAACATGTCCATTTCATCTTTTGAAACATTTGCTTCACGACCTTGGGCAAAGGAATCACACTCCCTCTGACTTGCTTCTCTTGTTGTGAAGGGGAGCTCACAAAGAAGGAAATTCACACAAGAAAGGCTTCGCTGAAATAAGTCAATCAGAGAAAAACAATTACCATATGATCTTTCTGAAATGAGGAATTTGAGAGGCAGGGCGGGAGGTCATTGGGGTGTGGGGAAAATGATACAAGATGTGATCAGGAGAGAGACAAACCATAAGAGACTCTTAATCTCATGAAACAAACTGAGTTTTGCTGGGGGTGGGGGAGGTAAGGTAGGGTGGTTGGGTTATGGACATTGGGGAGGGTGTGTACTATGATGAGTGCTGTGAAATGTGTAAGACTGATGATTCACAGACCTGTACCCCTGGGCAAATAATACATTATATGTTAATTAAAAAGAAAGAAAGAAAGAAAAGAAAAGCTTCGCTGTATGTCAAAAATAAATAGCAGGGCCCTCCTCACAATGAGCTTTCAAGAGTACTCATTAATGTTTTCAGGATGCCAGGGCATTATGGAGTAAATTGCAAATTAGACATAAAAAATAAAATATAACCAAAAAAATTATATAGATCATAACTTTTTTTTGGTCAACTTTTCTACAGGTAGTTGGGACTTTCTGAATATGTGGGCCGTAATGATTCCCCCATTCAAGTAATTCTCTTATGATTAAAATACCTAAAATGACAAGTCCTGAAACCAGCTTTGTAGGAAATGGTTGGATTTAGAGGATGCTTATTTATATAAATGTAGCTTTTTACACATATATTTAATGTCTTTGTAAGGTAAAAGTCGTGTTCACCGAAACAACCATTGTTTGAGAATTTTCTCTCAACTGAAATTGAGGTTGCTGTGAATGAAGGAAAATGGCCTTTTTTGGGTCACTTTAGAACTTCTTAGAGACACAGCAGGAAAGGAAAATAGCGTCATGAATTATGAGTCTTAGGCTTCTATTGCTGAGGCAGTGATTTGTTACTTGTTCTTTCTTACTCCTTGGTAAGACACACTTGTGATAATATTGACTAAGCTTGAGCCATAGTTCCATATTCTAACTTTCTGAAATCTGAACATATCCTTTTACTCACATTTACAGTGGAGTTGGCCTCTTGTGAAGTGTCAGTGTGTTGGGATGATGAATGAGGAACCTATAGTTTTATTTTTACCAATATGCACCCTTCTGAGCTCTCCTGTTCTCTAGGCACAGCTCCCTGAACAGAGCCTGCAGGTCTGTGTCAGCCCCTTCGGTTCTTACAACAGTCTCACTCTGGTGCTCAAGGCTCAGTGCTGTGCCTTTGCAGACATCGCTTTCAAGCTGTATGTCTTCTCTCTTCTCTTTCCCACAAAATGGGTCACATGTCCTTCCCACCTTCCTCTTCTTCATCTCCTTCCTCCCCTCATCTCACCTGTAGACACTGGATCCTCTGATGATGGAGTGAGGAAGTTGAAAAAGGGAACTCTCTCCTTGGTTGACTGGCTGAAATGGCAGTCTGCTCTGCTTGTTATGGTTGCCTCTCTGGTGGACACTGGTGACTTTCGTGCTCTTCTTAAGAATCCAAATGCATAGGCTGTCATGAGGTGGACCCTTGGGTAGTTCTTTGGAGGATCCTAGGGATATCTCTTTCTCTTCAGTCCCCGCTTCAGGAATTCTCACCCTCCATGGTTCGTGGAGAAAGGGTGCTGCCCTGCTTGGGTTGGGAGAGTGAAGGTAGGTGACACAGTAGCTGTGCTCATGGTGGAGCCTATGGATTCCTCTCCCCAACCTGAGGAAAGCCTGTGAGGGAGCAGGGGGCAGAGTTGGTGTGGTGCAGCCAGCAGGCTCCTTAGGAAAGGGAGGGAGGCTTCCAGGTGAATCTCTTGACTGTTTGCAGACAGTCATCCTCATGTGAACTACATGGCTTCTGTGTCCGTCATCAGCCTTGAGTGGAAACACACTGCCTACTTAAATTTGCTTCTCACAGGAATCTCATACGGCTGATATGGCTGATGTCCTCAAAGTAAGGATGAAACAACATCCCACACATTTTGTATCCTTGCAAACCATCCATCTGTTCTCCTACTGAGACAGAAATAACTACTTCTCAAAACCTCCAGTAATAAGGCTGACCTTTATGGTCTTTCCTTCTGTATACTTAATTTGGCACTAAGTGTAATCTATTTTCATCCTATTTTATCTAACAAATGTATTTGTCTTCTTTCCCTCACAAGATGGTGAAATATTTGAAGATGAGAATCACATCTTCTAAGATTTATGCTCTCCTTTTAATTGACTAGAAAATGCTGGACATTTATTAGGTATTTTAAAAATATTTCTTGATTGACTTGAGAAAGCAGCTCACACTAGTTTTAGAAGCTCAGACTATTCAGGTAATTCCTTTAACTCCTTTTTGTTGGCAACTTTTTGTACTCGAAGAGACCCATGATTGGTGGATCTCTCCATCTCCTTTTCATTCTATGGATAAATGAATGACCTTTGGCAGATGGAACCAAGGTGAGGCCCCATTCAAATGCACTAACAGAGAAGATTCCCTAGCCTACATTTTCTGAGATCCAGAACCTACAAATGGTAGCTGGGATCTTCTGTCCTACAACCCCCTAATCTCCCTGGGAAAGGATTTCTCATTGGTGTCTTACAGAGACATCCAAGGATGTAAGTAAGAAGAACCAAAACTGTACTATGGAAAGTGTATATATAATTTAATAAGCAGGAAATGTCAGTTATGATATGGGCATAAAACACTATGTGGTCATGCAGTATGTGCCCTCCTTAATACTCACCACCAGGCTTAGCCGTCCCTCTACCTTTCTCCCCTCCAAAACCCTCAATTTGTTTCTCAGGGTCCACAGTCTCTCATGCTTCATCTCCCCCTCCAATTTACCCCAATTCACTTTTCCTTTCCTTCCTGGTGGTGGATATTAAGGAGGGCATGTATTGCATGGAGCACTAGGTGTGGTGCATAAACATTGGATCAGAACACTGAAAAAATTAAAAAAAAAACCCTAAGTAGTCATAAGAACAGTCTTTCTGGTACTAAGCACAAACATATTCTTGCCTAAGCATTAGGAGAACCTGACAGGCTCCACCTCTGTCCCATTCATCCAGCTCAGTGGAGACCCTGATCCTCTTTCTGGCCCTTCACTGAACTGCCCATTTGGATGGGCAAATACTTGTGTTCTGGATGATATAAAAATGGCAGCAAAGCCTTCATCTACCCAGGAATTATGGTTTAAGTTACTGTCTCTAAAATACAGAGTTTTCATGAATTAAACTTCCACCACCATTTGTGCTAAGGCATTTGTGCTAAGGCAGAGATCCCTTGTAGAACCTGGAAGATTCATAAATCCACCCCATGCCACCCCACCTTGGCCAGTGTAGGTTCTTCACAACTGGCTGCCTTTCCTGACTATACCTTCCCAGGAATGGTTCTTGTTTTCTTATGATTTCAGTGGCTGGGTTCTATAATCCACTGTGGTTTGGGGGCAGACAAAAGCAAAAATTGGAATCAGCCAGACTTGGATTCCCATCTCTATGATTGGTCATTAGCAGTGCCCGAGCTCATCTTTGGCCAACTCATCTAATCTCACAATGTTTTCACATGATTTCTGCTATGGGATCCATTTGCATATGTGTGCTAAATTACCAAGTCCCCAGCCGGCAGCAGCCCAAGATTGAGGGAGGGGACAAAGACTATTGTTTTGTTTTGTTTTGTGCCCTTTTATGGTGACTTGCATCTGCACAACAAACCAAAAAGTTGTGTTGCCCCATCTGATGCATGCATCAAAATATTGATGCTGATGATAATAAAACTGGAACAAAGAAACAAAACCCTGACATTTGTGCCTACCTTTTCCCATGTACCATTAATTGGATTCTTTTTTATTGTTACTGAGTTTTCCTGAGAGTATTTCAAAATGTTTCCACAAGAGCATTCTTATTGATATTTATGAACTTGTACTTACTCCTCACTTGAGTTTGAAGGAAGGCAGGGATGAGGTATCCCATGACCTCTCATTGTACCCAAGATGCCATGAGCCCTGCTTTTTTGCTGAATCTGGTGTGGGGACTGATTTCAGAGCACAAAGAGTGCTGAGTAGTTAGAAAAGGAAACTGAAGGCATGCCAGCCTTTGGGAGAACTTAATCCATCCCAGACCCAAGGTAAAAAAGAAAAAAACAACAAAAAAGGAAAAACATTTACAAAGAACTCATTACCCACCTGGTGGTGGGTCTTAAGGAGGGCATGTATTCCACGGAGTACTGGGTGTGGTGCATAAACAATGAATCTTGGAACACTGAAAAAAAATTAAATTAAATAATAGAAAAAAAAAAAAAAGAAGTCACCAGGTGGTGGGTATTGGAGAGGGCACGGATTGCATGGAGAACTGGGTGTGGTGCAAAAACAATGAATACTGTTACGCTGAAAATAAATTAAAAAAATAAAAAAAAAGAACTCATTAAACCAGAGGCGTTTAAACAAAGCAAATCTTAGTCTTTCAAAATTGCTCATTTAGGTCTCAACCTAAGAGCAACCTTTGGCTGCAAGTATCAACTTGAATAGTTACTTGAAAGTCATGAAACATTAGCAGGGAAACTTTGATTAAAAATAGCCATTGCTTACTGCTTTGAGAGAATTTTCCTCTTAGAGGAGGGTCTTCAAACTGCTTGCAAACTGCTTCATTTGAACATGAACAGATACTTCTCCAAAAAAGACATACAAATGGCTAACAGACACATGAAAAAATGTTCGCCATCATTAGCCATCAGGGAGATTCAAATCAAAACCACATAGAGGTGATTATCTGTTTTGTGTGTGTTGAGTTTGAGGTGTTCTTTATAGATCCTGGATCCTGAATTTGAGGTGTTCTTTATAGGATCTTTACAGATCCTGCTCTTTGTCTGTACTGTCATTTGAGAATATCTTCTCCCATTCCGTGGGTTGCCTCTTTGTTTTGTTGACTGTTTCCTTTGCTGTGCAGAAGCTTTTGATCTTGATGAAGTCCCGAAAGTTCATTTTTGTTTTTGTTTCTTTTGCCTTTGGAGATACATCTTGAAAGAAGTTGCTGTGGTTGATGTTGAAGAGGTTACTGCCTATGTTCTCCTCTAGGATTCTGGAGGAATCTGCCTCTGGATTCCTGCTTCAAAGAAGACATACAAATGGCTAACAGACCCATGAAAAAATGTTCATCATCACTAGCCATCAGGGAGATTCAAATCAAAACCACATTCAGTTACCACCTTACACCAGTTAGAATGGCCAAAATTAACAAGAGAGTACACAACGTGGGTTGGAGAGGATGTGGAGAAAGGGGAGCCCTCTTACACTGTTGGTGGGAATGCAAGTTGGTGCAGCCACTTTGGAAAACAGTGTGGAGATTCCTCAAGAAATTAAAAATAGAGCTACCCTATGACCCTACAATTGCACTACTGGGTATTTACCCCAAAGATACAGATGGAGTGAAAAAAAGGGCCATCTGTACCCTAATGTTTACAGCAGCAATGGCCACGGTCACCAAATTGTGGAAAGAACCAAGATGCCCATCAACGGACGAATGGATAAGGAAGATGTGGTCCATATACACTATGGAGTATGATGCCTCCATCAGAAAGGATGAATACCCAACTTTTGTAGCAACATGGACGGGACTGGAAGAGATTATGCTGAGTGAAATAAGTCAAGCAGAGAGAGTCAATTATCATATGGTTTCGCTTATTTGTGGAGCATAAGGAATAACACGGAGGACATGGGGAGAGAGGAGAAGGGAGTTGGGGGAAATCGGAGGGGGAGATGAACCATGAGAGACTGTGGACTCTGAGGAACTAGCTGAAGGTTTTGGAAGGGAGGGGAGTGGGAGGTTGGGTAAGCCTGGTGGTGGGTATTGTGGAGGGCACATATTGCATGGAGCACTGGGTGTGGTGCATAAACAATGAATTCTGGAACACTGAAAAGAAATTAAAAAAATAAATAAAAATTTTTTAAAAACATGACTTTTCTCTTTGCATTAAAAATAAATCAAAGCAGGGACGCCTGGGTGGCTCAGTTGGTTGGGCAGCTGCCTTCGGCTCAGGTCATGATCGCAGCGTCCTGGGATCGAGTCCCACATCGGGCTCCTTGTTCTGTGGGGAGCCTGCTTCTCCCTCTGCCTCTGCCTGCCACTCTGTCTGCCTGTGCTCGCTCTCTCTCTCTCTCTCTGACAAATAAATAAATAAAATCTTTAAAAAAAAATAAATCAAAGCAAAACTAAAAAAAACACAACAACAACAACAACAACAACACATTGAGATGCCACCTTACACCAGTTAGAATGCTTCCATGAAACTTTTGTTTGATCATATATTCCTCCCTCAGTAAAATGGTATGAGTATCTTTTCAATTAACCGTGGGCTCTTTGTTAAATATGCAGGGTTTTTCCTTGTTCATTAAGGCTCATTGACCTTCTTCAAGGTTGAAGAGACAGACCCCCATGGACTCATAAGCAGAGATAAGCTTTGCTGGCTAATTTCTATCATCCAAATCCTAAAAATGTTCCCTTAGGAAATGACACCTTATTGTCTTCAAAGAGCCTTCGAGTAGCTTATTTCAGGTGAGTTAATCCTGGCTTTGCTATAGATCTTGTTACCCAGCTCCCCCAACTGCTGAAGGTCCCTGTCAGCTGCTCCAGTCCCCGCACATCAGCTCAGGGACCAGCATGGTGGTCAGGATCCAAGCCATGGAGTCACAACTCCTGCCACGGCCACTTGTCATCAGTGTTGGAGAAGTGACTGCAGCTCTCAACACCCCTGTTTCAACATCAGTAAAACACAGATTCCTATCTCCTATGGTTATCAGAAGGATCACAGGAAGTAATGCCTGGGAAGGGCTTTCTAGGTGTCACGCACAGGAGAGGGGACTCCATCAGCAATAGCTGTTTTATTGTTATTTTTATTACAGAAACCTTTACTGAGACCCTACTATGTACTGGGTGCTGGTCTAGGTCACTTGGGATGTTGAACGGATGTGATGGGTCCCTTAGTCTCAGCAGCTCACAGTCTAAAAGGAGCAGATGAATATATGGGCCATGAGAGCTCAGGGTGAGCCTGACCTTGAGGCAGGATTCTGTGGGTCTTTGGGAGCATCTGCCCAGGAGTGGGCTCTGCAGGAGACATCTGCAGGGAATTCTGAAGGCGGGGTAAGAGTTGGCCATACCAAAGTGTTTTCATTGACAGGAGGAGCTTGAGCAAAGGCCCTGAGGCACAGAGGGGCATGGAGGGGTCTGGAGTCACTGGTACAAGGTGGGCAGTGAGCATGTCCGATCAGAGGCACCTCTGAGATGGTATTGAGGGGCCACGGGAAGTCACCAAAAAATGTAAGTGAAGGAACTAGTTGATGTTCTTCTGTCCCAGAAGGATAGATTTTGCAATGTGAGGAAGAGACTGGCTCCTGGTGGCTGGTTCGAGCAACACACCATGGAGAGGGGGAACCCCTCTTGTTTGTGTAAAGAAGGGCTCCAATAGGAGAGGCCAGGCATGCAGGAAGAGACAGCAGTGATAGGAGGCACCCACTGAAGGCGGGACCTGAGGTGTCTGGAGGAGAGAAGGGTGAGGACAGGGCCACCGGAATCGGCTGGCAGCATGGAGTGAAACCCTCCCCCCACCCGTAAGGAACAGCTCTGAGGGGGATGAGGCATCTGGCTGCCTGAAATCCCAACTTCTATTCTTTATCGTCTCTGCCCCTGGACAAGTGACTCTCTGTGATCCTTGGTTTCCTCCCATGGAACTGGGACTATTAACACCTTCCTGCAGGGCCTTGTGCACACCTGAAAAGGGAGCGAGTGTGTAGAACACGGCACCGGGAGCCGGAGGCTTGGTCAGGGGACCCAGACGGAACATGTGGCAAGTGTCCTCAGAAATGTGTGAGGCCATGTAAATCAGGAGGGGTCTGATTCAGGGTTTCACTAATTGCAGTTCTGGTCCCAATGAAAATGGGTGCTGGCCTTTGCACCCAAGAAAAGGAGTCGAATGGATCCCAAAGACATTTTTATCCTGTCCAGGCTGCAGAACCAGTTGCTATAAACGTCACTCAGATAAAGCTCAGTCCCAGGGCAGGGAGCTGGGAGCTGAGTGGGGAGGAGACCAGGCTGGAATCAGAGAAATCTGGCTGTGACACTCAGCCCTGCTGCTCCTTCCTACTTCACCACCTTAGGGAAGTTTCTCACCTTCCCTGAGTTGTGTTTGCTCCCCTGCAAAATGGGGATGGTGAGGCTTGCTTTCTGGGCCACTGGGGCTGGGATTAGGGGTGATCCATGGCAAGAAATTTCAAGCAGTGACTGTATTATCATTAGGGGAGATGCAGAATAATTACAAATTGTTATGTAGCACAAAATCAGGAGCACTATTTGGGGAAGAGCAAGGTGTTTTGGAGGTGCCTAGGAGAAGGGGATCATTTTTAGCTGAGCTAATCAGGAAAGCCTTCCCTTGGAGGATATGGGACTTGCCCTGGTCCTGGAGGATGGTGGGGATTGGATGGTGGCTTCGCCACCGTGACATGGCCAAGTAACAACTACGTTTCCCGGGACCCAGCACTGTACATACAGTCCAGTTAGACTGGGCCATAGGGCATTTGCATGAGGTTTTGAAGGTGAAGGAGAAGCAGCAGCCATGTTCCTTCAGCCCTTGGGAGGTCCGTGAACAGTGTCCAGACACCATCATGTCTTTTACGCACTGTTCTCACCTGCTGGCTCGGCGGTGGTGGCTCCCACTGAAAGTCTCCTCTGCTTCTCCAACTCCTGGACAGTGGTGGGCTTGGCTTCATGAGCAAAAGTGCCACCTTCGTTTGCAGGACACCCCTCCACTTGTCACAGACTGGGACACAACTAATCCCTCACTCCTGGGAAAACACAGGAGAGCGTCCAGTGGCCTCACCACGTCTGCCTCCCCGTTGTGCTCCTGTAGAAAATGTCCCCTAGCTAAACCCCTCATCACGGGGAGCAGGCACAGAGCCTACTCGTTGCTGACAGCAGGCCTCAGTTCCCAGCCAGACTGCAGGATTATTCAAACAAGCCAACAATGTCCTCCTGATCCTACAAAACCGGCTCCCACAGCTCTGGTGTCTTCCTTCCCTGGCCGTGAGGGTAGTGACCAACAAGCTGCTGCCAGTCTCACACGTCCATGGTCAGGTGCTACGTGTTTGATCCTCCCACAGCCTTATGGTTGTAGTCCTTCCCTCACCAGTGAGGTAAAGAGGCCGTGTTCAAACCAGAGAGCCACACAGGCTCCCGTCTGTTCTCATGGCTTCCGGTTCTAGCCTGTGGGTTCCACGGGGCCTTGCTCTCTCCCATCTGACCAATCCTTCCTTCCCTGCTGCCTTCCTTGTGGACCTGAAGCACTGGCATCAGACACAAAACCCACCGCTTTGCAGGGACTGGTTTCCAGAACTGCATGGATCAATGCCTGGGTCATATAACTTACCTTGTCTCCCCAGAGGCCATTTTCTGCAAGTAGCAAAAGCACACTCTCCCTCATTCCCAGTAAAGACAGTGAATATGCAGGCTCCTTGCCCACTCCCCTTCTTTTCAGAGGTGGGGGCAAATTCATTCTAAGGACCAACATGACGGCATCGCGGCAGGGGAGGAATCGGGCCTCACTGGGCATCTGGAGACACCAGACTCTGCAACACACATGTCCCGTGGGTGCTCCTCAGTTCTGGCTGGCCCATGCCCCTACCCTCAGGACAGCAACCCCTGCTCTGACCCTGCCTGCCACCTCATTTGATTCCTCTCCAATCTATTAGGGGTGGGGGCTCTGTGAACCTATCTTGTGCCCTTGGACTCAGCATTCCATGCAGATGGGCTTCTATATCTCCTCAACCCTCCAGTCCCCACCATATCAGAGCCAATATGGCTCTGGGACACCTTCCCCTCCCCTTGGGGCCAGTCCTGGGGTAGGTTCATGGCTCCCTCTCAGCGACCTGGTGCACATCCAATTATTTTTCTTTCCCTGTCTCTCTTCTGGTTTAAAGAGAACTTTTCCCTCTTAGAAAAGCAAGTAGTTTTAAAATTGTTTCCTTTTTTCCTGGGGCTATAGCTTTTGAAAAAACCCTCAGATATTAAGAACTTGACATCTTTCTTCCTTCTTTTCAACTGGCTTGATGACTTTGCTTTGGAGCAATGACAGCCTCTAGTTCCAACTGGAGAAGGCCATGGGGCCAGTGGGGGGATGGGGGCACACAGCAAACTCCAAAGGCCCAGATGGAGGACAAGAGAGGTGCAGAGCCTAGTGTTATGGACTAAATGTCTGTGTTCCCTCCCATTCATATGCTAAAGCCCTAACTCCCAATATGATGACATTTGGAGATGGAGTTCAGGGAGATAATTAGGTTTGGGTGAGGTCATGAACGTGGAGCCTTATGGTGGGGTTAGCACCTTTATAGGAAGATGAAGGGAATCCAGAGGCTCTCTACCCCCTCACCTGTGTCCACTCATTGAGGAAAGGCATGTGAGGACACAGCAAGAAGGTCGCCAGACACAGGCTTGCTTTGAAAAGTTTTACTATTAATTTAAAAGAACTTTGCATGATAGACAGTGAATTCTATAGGAAGGGACACATACAGGTGCTTCCTGTTTGTCAGGCCCTACTCACAACATTTAGTGTATATTAATTTCCTCATTTGCATGTACTAAATGTCTTTCAACTAAATTCTCAAAGCAACACTGTGAGGTAATTACTTTTCTTATCTTCATTTTACAAATGAGGCACAGAGAGGTTGGTTACTCATCCAAGAACACAGAGAGGGCTAATGGTTGTCAGGGAGACTGGTTCCTAATCACCATGCAGCACTGTCTCATACCAAATGAGTTTTCAGGATTAAAATTGGTTATGCGGTTGATTGATTAGCTGGACAGAGAAAGAAACGATAATTACTGGAAAAGAATAGCAAAGGATGAACAAAAGGGTGGAACCCATAGCCTAAGTAGAAAGGCTGAGCTTTGAAGGTTGAGGGACAAGAAGAAAAACAGACAGAGCTGGAAGGTGATAGTAACAGTGTTTGAGCACCTGGACCCAGCTGCTCCTGAAGCTGATCAGATGCATTCTGCAAATTTCAGCTTGAACAAACAAAATCTTTTTCTCACTTAAATCAGGATATGTTGCATATTCACTGACTTGTATCTGAAGCATGATAACTGATACATTCAAGGAATTTGGAGTCTGGTGGTGGAGAAGAGAGGTGGAGAGCTGTCACTGCATGGTCTGACCAGTCCCTGTCTAGCTGTCTGCATTGGTGTCCCTGGCCAGTCCTAATAAGTTCTACCAACAGGCTGGCTTACATCAACAGAAATGTATTCTCACAAAGTTCTGGAGGCCGGAAGTCTGAAATCAAGGTGTTGGTAGGGTCATGCTCCCTGAAGGCTCAAGGGAGAATCTATTGTTTGCTCTTGATTCTGGTAATCCTTGGTGTTGTTTGGCTTATAGATGCGTCACCCAATCTCTGTCTCCAGGATCACCCAGTTGTTTCCCTGTGTGTCAGTGTCTAGGGACACCAATCATGTTGTTGTAGGGCTCACCTGGGTGGATTAGGACTTCATTTTAATTTGAGTCTACTTTGAAATAAGGTCACATTTAGGGTTAGGACTTCAACATTTTTGGGGGGGAGGGGCATAATCTGCACATTGTACTCTTATCATGGCTGCGTGTGACATACGATTATCTTGATAGTGTCCCCTCCGTTCCTCCTATCTTTCCACAAGTGTTCAGGCAGCTTTCTATCTCTCAGATCTCAAGGGAAGAGAGAGATGATACTGTCTAGAGCAAAGGCCAAATTCTGGACTTGGAGTTCCAAAACTGGTACTTGAAATTTCCTATAAAAATAACAGTCTAAAAGCCAAGTGAATTTTGATGTGTAAGAGTTGGACTTGGTCAAAAAACAAAAGGATTTGTGAGTTTTGGCAAGAAAGTTTGGAGGGCCGAGTACAGAGAGAATAAAATAAGCTGGATTTCTGGAGAAGACACAGAATGTAATGCAATGGCTGCTTTTCAGCTACTTGCAAAGGGAAATAAGGATTCAACAAGCAGTGTGCTTAGGAGGCAGGGAGGTTAGAACAGAGCTGTTAGTAGGCATCTGAGAAGATTCCCAGAGGCAATTTTAAACTCTAAAAGGGCAAGAATCATGCCCAGAGGTTTGAGGAGCCCAATGAACATAATCTGGAAATACTGCAAGTCTTTTAGCACCACCTAAGCAAACCCTGAAGTAGATGACTGAGGCATTTAGCCAGACAGATTCCAAGGCAGCCTCAAGGTTCTGCACATCCTAGGGAGGACCAGGGCCCCAGAAGGACCAGAGCACCTGCTAAGTCAGAACAGGGGAACACAGTGACCACAGCAGGAACCACAGACCTTAGCGCTCACCGGCTGTCAACATAGAATACCAACAGGTCATAAGGGACAGCTTCACTGAGACCCAGGCTGTAGCAGGGGCTGGAGGCCAACCCTTACTCCAGGCAGCCTGTCTGGAACAATGCGACTGTTCCCCAGAGCATACCTCCTCCCAGACTTAGTTTGCCACAGAGACACAAAAAAAGGGGAAGGAAGGAATCCTTCACTTGGATAACCACTTACCCACAGCAGGCTGTCATAAAATGGAAGTGGCCAATTTTCTTGGATTAAGTTTTAATTTTTTAAAAAGATTTTCTTTATTTGAGAGAGAGAGAGATCATAAGTATGGGGGAGGGACAGGAGGCAAGGGAGAAGCAGGGTCTCTGCTGAACAGGGTGCCCAACGTGGGGTTTGATCCCAGGACCCTCAGACCAGGACCCGCGTTGAAAGCAAATGCTTAATCACCTGGGCCACCATGGTGCCCTTAACCACCAGAGCAGGATAGTTACATCTGTATACATCTGAGGCTTCTATTTTTTCCCCCTTGAACTGTATTATTTCTTCCCTAATTTTTTTTACAATATAAAATCATTTATTTTGGTAATGGGTTTATGAGTACTTTACAAAAATTAATTTTATAATATTTAAGTCTCACTATCACTTTGGGCCGTTAAAGGTACTTCATCAAAACTTTTTGACTTCTGTATTTCTCTTGGGATTTTAAAATTGATACTCATTACATAAAATTTGGAAATTCAAAAGAGTAAAAAGAAATGGAAAAACATTCAAACTGCACTCATGAGAGGAAACCTATTTTTTTTTAAGATTTATTTGTGCACCTTAGAGAGAAAGAGAGAGAACACAAGCTGGGGAGGAGCAGAGGGAGAGGAAGAGAATCCCAAGGAGATGCCCCGCTGAGTGTGGAGCCCGATAACTGGGGGACTAAATGATGTATTATGTGTCTTTTTTTTTTTTTTTTAAATTTCTTTTGAGGCTTCTTAATATGTGTATTAGTTCTTTATTCTCGTGTAGCTTCGCAGCTGAGGACAATTCATGGCCAGGGTCTCACAGTTCCTGTCAGTGAGGGTTTGGGGTGGGATGTACCTGGGTCCTCAGCTTCAGGTTCTCCCCAGGCTGCTGTGAAGGAGTTGACAGAGACTGAGGTCTCATGAGAATGCCCTCTGGGGAGAAGAAACTGTTTCCAAATTTGTCAGGTTATTAGCAGAATGTGTTTCCTTGTAGGTGCAAGACTGAGGACCGGCTGCTGGCTGGAAGTTGTCTGAGCTTGCAGGGGCTCCCTCCAGTCTCCTTCCCCAAAGTCTTCCCCCTGGGTGGTTCACAGCATGACACCTACACCTTGAAGGTCCCCAAGAAAGTGAAAGCAAGGTGTCTAGAAAGGTGAAGTCTTATGAGATGTCATCACAGGAGTGACAGATGGTCACCTTTGCCTCGTTCTGTTACTAGAAAGAATGTTCCAAGTGCTGGCCACACTCAAAGGAAGGGGATTGCTCAAGGCATAGATATCAGAAGGCAGGGATAGTGGGGTCATCTAGCATCTGTCTGTGACTGGGTGCAAATCTTCAAACTTGCTACGTATGCACGATTGGCTGCCTACAGCTTTCATTCCAGCGTATGAATTCAACGGTTTTCAGTGAAGTCTTGTCAGTTTTGTAAGTTCTGTTAAAGGTTACAGTGCTCAGAGAAACTCTCTATGGAGCTTTACATGGAAGCCATGTAAATCCTCCCTCACTGTGGAGGGATGGCTGGAGGAAGGAACAGCTCCAAGTGGGTGTGCTGTGGCCATTTTGTATGCCACCAGCGTCCAAATGGATGCTTTTCTGTGTTTAGTCAAGCGTTACTCAATATAATTTGGCTATTAAAAAAAGATATAACATTTGAGAAACAAGAACTTGTTTTTGCTACTTTTAGTAAGTCTAATAAATAAGCAATACATGAGAACATGTAGCTGCATGACATTAATGAATATTTAACAATTATAAGCACGCTTCTTTTATAGTGATAGTGGAACAGTTTCTTTTGAAGTTTAACTCATAAATGCTTTAAGAAGTAGCTTTAATTAGCTCCTCTTTATCTCCCTCCCCTCCCCTTCTGCAGCCCTTCCCCCTCCTCCTGTAATATATATTAATATAGTTAGTTTTATGAACCAAACTGGCTCACATCTCCAGGAGACATGATATAAAAGCAAAAAGGCACTGCGTAATTAAACATTTAAACATGATTAAGCACACTTACACATATGCTTTTGGGCTAGGGATTGATTTCAGCACCATGGACATTCACCCAACCCAAAGCTCCTGGGGGTGTTTGCCTTATGCTGATATATACAAATATAACAAAATGACCCTTCTCACCCCAAATGTTGAAACAGTGTTTGTAAGTGAGTGGGGTGCTTTTTGGGACATTTTCCATTGACAGGTGTTACTCACCATGCACCATCTTAAGTAATTGGGTCAAAGGCATCATTAACCACAATCGTTAACATTTATTAATAATCTATATGTGCCAAACAGTTGTTTTGAGTATTTTACATGCATCAACTCATTCCATACTCACACCGTCCCTGAAAGAAGTTAGTATTATTTCTCATACTTTACATATAATGAAGTTGAGACACAGAAGTTACAAGATTATCCATGGTAGAGCCCAGAATTGAATCCAGTAATCTGACTGTAGATCTCATACTCTTAATCACTATATTTTAAGATTCTAGCAGGGTTAGTGTATGTGGGCAAGTCTTTGAAATGACCTAAAGAGAAGTAAGACTTCTTTGAGCTATTTAATTAAGTCTCAAGATGAATTGCTTGATGAAAAGACCCTGGTGTGTTGTGGGTTCAGGGTTCAGTGGTTTCCATCTGTATAATGGGGCAGGTTCTAATGAAGCACATTCTCCTCTATTTATTACTTTTGTTCCAAAGACTAGCTCATGTGAACTTTGTGTGAAATGATATCTCTTTTTGGCCCTCTTTTAAAATATTGTGCTCAACTCAAGTCAACAATCTCTTACCCTGTGTGTTAGCAACATTGGGCTCCTCTTAGCAGGGAGCTGGTAGGATGAATCAGCTATAAAGTGGGGTATCACAAAAAAAGCCTTAAAAGAAAACCAAAATCAGATATCTGGAAATGGTGTTAAAGTTTCTACATGTATTTCAAGACCTATAAATATCTCATCTTCTATCTTTGGACCTTTACTGCTTGTCCAAATGTTAATCCACATTAGGTTATAAACCTGGAAAGGATTCTGTGGTCAAAGATAAAAGACAAAAGATAAAATTGGATGCTTCCTGGCTGAGTCCAACCCTGCTCAAGAAACCATTGACTTTCCCTCCTTGACTTCAAAGCCCTGACAGATTTACTTATTCCCCAAGCCTGTCAATCCAGATGAAAAAGTCCTTTGCAGAATCCCTGCTCTAATAGTGTCCAGCCAGTTCTTCATGATAAGAAGGCTTGGGAGGGAAATTTAACCTAGAACAAGCTTCCACCTCACTTTTTATTGGAGACAATGCCAGTGGTCTCTCATGTTGGTTTCGGTTTGCCTTCCCCAGGCTAATAGGTCAGCTTCGGAGCAGACTCACCAAAGCTGGCTTCTGTCACATCAAGAATGCAAAGGAGCATTTTACAATTCAAAAGGAGTAAATATGGTGGCTACCAGGGGATGGAAGGTGAGGGGTTGAGACTGATGGCCTTTAAGGGTACAAACTTGTAACAGATACTCAATAAGCCATACAGAACTAATGCACAGTATACTGAATATAGGCAGTAATAGTAATGCTGTATTATAAGTATATAATGTGACAAATATCATTACAATGGCAATGTGAAGTATCAAATGTACAATATATAAATGTGTCACATGCTGTACACCTTAAATTTACACAATGTTACTTGTAAAATTTATTCAATTAAAAAAAGAAAAGAAAAAATAAAACTAAGAGAATTTGGTCTTATGCTTTGTCCCTTACTTTTGACCAAGATTTACTCACATCATACATGGAGGTCAGAAATAAATCAGATTTTTCTTCTAGGAAAAATCATAATAAGATTAATAATAATAATAATGTTCCCCAATGAAAATAGTAAGAGAAAAGATATTAACCCTTTGATGCTACTTATTCAATTATGTCTTTATTGCCCAATGTTTATTGAGCATCTAATACATACCAGGCACTAGGATAGGTACAGGAGTAGAGCAAAATGGGAGACCTGACATTAGGTATGTATCCCTAGAAATAGAATTTGAGATGTGATTTTATATGCAAATAATTTATGGCAAGGCTACAAGGCTACCAGGGGAAAACAAAACAGGAGCAGGGGAGGGAGGATGAAAGAGAGAAGAAGCAAGGATGTGCTGCTCTCTGACAAAGTCCCAGCTTTGGGCTGGTCTCATGTTCTGAAGCATAAACGGCAATTTGGATTATGCTCCGCAGAGAAGCAAGGTAGCTGAGCTCCCATACTCCTGTGCTCATTAGTCACTGGGTAAGCTCTCTCCAGGGGTATTAACTCCCGGGCATGCTGGCTCTATGCTTGTAGGAAAGGTAATCCCAGTAGCTCAAGCAGTGCACTGATGGCAGTTGTAGGGGCTGCCTCTCGGAGAGCAGCCCACCAAAGCTAGTGTGTGGGCACTTGGAAGGATTAAGAAGATATTTGAAGGATCTGGGTGAGGCAACCAACAAGTTCATACAATCCAACCCACATTCTGTCTAGATTTCCTTCCTTCTTACATTACATTCCCTCCAACCTGTCATGGCTTCTTCAAGATTGGGGTTGAGTTCAATCTCTGTGGAAAGCCATAGAAGAGGAGAGTTAGTGGGACAAAATATAGCCTCTGGTGCTCTAGTTGGTCCCAAAGCAGTATCTGATGTTCGTTATCTCTGCTGGCCCCTATTCTGGATAACCTTCACCATTGGTAATCACTTCTGCTGGCCTGGTGGCTTGTTTAGCAAAGTCACCATGACCCTCATTCCTGAGAGATGACTATGCCTATGATGGTCATTGTTGTTGTAACTGCCCATGCACACTTATAAATGGGCATGAGAGCGCCAAGAGATACCCCAGTGAATCAACTGCATGGTAAATATATTCCTTTCTGCACCTAGGCTGTGGAAACCCTACTTCCTCATGGTAATCAAGGTCAAGTACTCTTTCCAGGATGATGATGTCTTTATTTGCCTGCTGATATGCTGTTGGAGAGACCCCAAAATGACTGGGTAGCAGCTGCAATTTTAGTTTAATGTGACTTTTACTGTATCTCCTGCTGGAAACAGTTATCCTCTGGTAAGTGGGCCTCTAGACCTATAGAATCTAAAATTGTGGGGATAAAATCACAAATTTCCTTGTGACTTGTTGTAGGTGAAGGTCAGTTATTGTCATTCTTGCTTTTAAAGTTTGGTTTCTGGATCCATGTACTCTACCATGGGGACTTAGTACCTTATAATGGCTGTTGGTTTAAGATAAGTGCTACATCCTGGGGGACCACAGTACCCCAACTTCATGGGGTGTTGTCTCCATTCTGGGATCTTGACTATATCTTCAAGGTACCCTTATTGTGCTCTATTATTATAGACATAATAGGGTGAGTAGACCCATTATCATGTGCCTAATGTCCCACTTTCTTTGCCCTAAGTGGTCTCTTTGTTCTAGACAACATTTTGCTATATGGGACCCCCATCATGGTACGTTTGTTACTCCATGAGCTCTCTGATGTGTGGGCCTTGGCAGTGGGGGAGGAAATGTAAAACGATATATGTGAATCTTGTTCATGATTGCTGCTTTTTCCAAGCCACAGAAGAATAAGGAAGATGTCAAACAGGAGATAACTTCAAAGTCCTGGACTTAGACTTGTGTCTCAGGAAGAACTGGAGTAAGGTAGAGGTCAACAGGGTGGTTGCCCTGCTCATAGGCAAGGCATCTTGGATTCCACACCCTGTGCCTGCCAGTCACTGGGAAGACCTCTTCATCCAGGGACATAAACTTCCAGGCACTTCCTGCTCTATTTACTTGTATGTAAAAAGTGACTCTAGTAGCCAAAGGGAGTTTTTCCAAAAAGAGTCACATGGACAGACAGTTGAAGCCAGAGGATGGGCACAGAGGAATCGAGTAAAAGAGATGTGAGGAGTTCTAGATGAAGTGCAGACAACGTCTTCCACAGACCTACAGTTCATGGCTAGTAGTGGCAGATCCTAACCAAACTGTCATAATTCAGAGCAGTAGGTGTCATAACTTATCCTGCAATTCCAGGGTCCCTGAGCCTAAGTCTCCTTCTTGGCTTTAAGGATGTGAGAAGGGAGAAGGACAACTATGCCCCAGGAAGTGACCTCTGAGCTGAGCTCAGAAAGATGGGTGAGGACTATTCAGACAAGTGGGATAGGGGATATGATGTTCTAGGTGGATGAACAGTCATGTGTAAAGTCACAAGGATGAGAGACAAGGTACAAATATTGAAGAAACTGACAGAAACATCGAGTGTGTGTCTGTGTGGAAAGGATGATGGAGGATAAAGTCATGTTGGTAGGGATGAAGGAGTAGTCTAGTTTAGACAGAATACACTAGATGAGAACCAGATCTTGAATGATCTTAAATGTCATACTGAACAGCTTGCATAGTTTACTTAAGGCAATTGAAAACAATGAAAATTGTTAAGCAATAAATTACTCAATGAGAATTGCATGGTAAGAAGACTAGTGTAGAGTGTACACTGGTGTAGAGAAAGAGATTGGAAAGTGTATAATATTGGAGATACTAAGACCTATTCCAGGAAGTCATTGCAATAATCCATGTGAAGAAGGACTTGAGCCAGAGCAGTTGCTGAGAGATTAAGAAGCACAGGGAAAATTGTGAGAGGATAAGAGACATGGTTAGTGACTGTGGAGGTGACGGAGAGTCCTGGATTGGACGGTAAAGCCATCACTGGGATGGGTACTCAGGAAGGGGGAGCCAGGAGCAATGAGAGCAAACACAGTCATCAGTGTTCTTTGTCTGAATTTGAGCTTTGCATGGGACATCCAAATGGAGATGTCCAAGAGGCTGTTGGATGTGGACTGATAGCTCAGGGAAGAAGTTCAAGCTGGAGATATAAATTAGAAATCAGCAGAATGCAGATGATAATTAAAGCTATGATGGCAGCTGGGACACTAAAATTGTCCAGGGTGAGAAATAAATGCACAAGAGTGAGGGGGGACATCTGGGAAAATGCACATTTGAAAGGAGCTTTGAAGAATGAGAACCTTATCAATGAAATTGAAAAGAATTATCCCGAAGAGCAGAAGAAACAGAAACCAGGAAGAAGACAATTTCTCCAGTGCAGCAGAAGAGCAAACTGAGGGGGTCATGGGATCAGACCACAAGGAATTTCTCTGTGTCCTTCGGGAGGTCCACTTCAGGGGAAAGAATAGGTGGGAGAAAGGCGGTGAGGGTGTGTGACCACGGTGTACACGTCTTCAAGATGCTTTGTTGTGAAGGCGAGTGGGGACAGGACAGTGCCCCCAGTGAGTGGAGGGTGGAAGGAGAGATTATTTTTTCTTGATGTGGAAGAGTTGGGTGTCTTTACATGTGAATATGAGAGAAGATAGGAGTGGACAGGGGAGTGTGGGTCTTACAAAGGTGGGAGGAGTTGAGTCCCAGACTACAGATGGACAGATGAGCTGTGGGGAAGAAGGGGCCACTTTTTCTACTGCCCTGGGAAGGCAAGAATAAGAAAGGGTATAGGCTCAGAAGAGTTTGGGGGGGGTATGCAGAAAAAGGAAAATGTTTTCTTGGTTGCTGTCTGCTGAACGTGAGGGCAGGAGATGGGATGGTGGTTTGGAGAAAGACTTGACAGTTTAGTCTGACCCAGGTGGAACTGGGATAGCATCAGCAGTGCTGGCCTCCTAGGAGCCTCAGCTGTGGAACACCGGTTTACATTTCCAAGAGTGGGGAGTGTGATTTCCTGGCACATGTGGGCTATACCCACTGAGGACAGACACCAGCCTTGCTACCAACAGTGGCAACAACAAAAATCAGTTTTCTGTGACTCTCACAAGGGTTACCGGGACAAACTTGGAAATCTGCTGAATTTAATGTTTGGATGGAGCCTATATAAATACAAGTCTTTATTTTGAAGGAATAAAGGGAAGGTCAATCTCTTCAATACGTATATGTGAGATTTTATGCAACATGCAGTGAAGTCTCTATTACCCGAAACCTTCAAAAGTGAAAGTTTCAGTGAAACACGCATGTCTCTTGGCATGTGGCCAAGCAATCAGAACCAGGTTTCCTTATACTCCCCTCCCTCAGGATAAAGAGCACATGCACAGTAATTGGCTGAATTTAAGAGTTTATTAAAAAGGTTAAAATCTCTCTTACACCCTGGGCTTAGGCATATTTAGAGTATCTTTTTGCATTCTACAAAACATCTGCACACCTACATTCACTTCCTAACCATCATTTATTTATTTATTTTCTATTATTTTTTATTTTTTAAAAATATTTTATTTATTTATTTGACAGAGGGAGAGATCACAAGTAGGCAGAGAGGCAGGCAGGCGGGGTGGGGTGGGGGAGCAGGCTCCCTGCTGAGCAGAGAGCCAGATGCGGGCCTCCATCCCAGGACCCTGAGACCATGACCTGAGCTGAAGGCAGAGGCTTAATCCACTGAGCCACCCAGGTGCCCCCTATCATTTAAAAACATTTACCAGTTTTGGCTGATGCCTGGGCTGGGTGGAGGAATTAAAAAAAAAGAAAAAGAAAAAAAAAAAGAATGTGGTGCAGCCCTCGCCTCTCACACACACTTCCAAGGAACTCGGATATTTACCCAATGAGATTGACACCAAGAAGGATCATCCCCTCATTGAGCTGGAAGGGCCTTGGAGAGCAGATCCCATCAGGTCTGTTTGCAGATGTCCAAACCAGATGGCCAAGCAAGAGATACCACAGTGAGTTCCTGGGCTTGTTGGTGCTAGAGCCGAGCCTCTCTGCACAATGTTCTTGCTGTTATACCATGTGCCTTGCCAGCCTCAAATCCTACTATGGCCCAACATCATTAAACACAACAGTTTTCATGTTCAGCAGAATGGGCACATTGGGAGGCAAACAGACAAAGACATCTTGAGAACAGTCTTTGACAAGAATGGAAGCTGGAGAGTTTCCAGTTGGCTCTGTAGCCACTAGAATGTCCCCTTGCCGCTTGCTATGATAACCCTTGTTGCAAGCATCTTCATTATGCTTGGTTTGATACAAAAGACTCTTAACTACTCTTAATGAAATTATCATCTCTTCGATGGTTGAAGGTTAATTCTTGCTACATGATTGGGCTGAATATCTTCACCAAGGTCCACTATGCTGAAGATCATGAAAGAAGATAAGTGGAAGTTTCAACAGAACAGGCATGCTCTCTTGTCATGTGGCCAAGCAGTCAGAAAAATAGGTAGCATTGGGCTAACAGTATGACTTTACCAGGCTTGTGCTTTGCTCTGCAGGTGGAAAGTACATCTCTTTGGACTGTCGTCAGGATACCTTCCTGGTCAATGACGGAGCAACTTCCCACCTTGATGGGAACATAGATGTTGGAGGGTTGCTGATGTGGTGGGTGGGACGTGTTTCATTTGTGTGTTAATGAGTGTGGGCACAGTGATTTCATGGAAGATTGTGCTTTTGCCCAGGTCAAAGGTCTTTTTGTTCCACATACCTAAGGCTGAGGGCTAGACTAGCATGCTGGCACCATTATTGCTCCATCTCAGAATTTGAATCTTTGTAAGACACTTAAAATTTTGGACCTGCCCTCCATAATACCCACCACCAGGCTCACCCAACCTCCCACCCCCCTCCATGGTGGTGGGTATTATGGAGGACACATATTGCATGGAGCACTGGGTGTGGTACATAAACAATGATTCTGGAACACTGAAAAGAAATTTTAAAAAATTAAAAAAAATTTTGGACCTAGAAACTGGAAGCAACTTTTTAATAGATTGCCAAATATTTCTGCATGGAGTGGGAAAAGGTGGTCTCCTCTCTTTACTGAGGCATTCAGCCCTTAGGGGAACCTCAGAGAATGACAGGTTAAGGCAAACATGAATTAACTCTTTGAGAACATAATTTTGTGCCCACACACAGCATGGTTGGAAATGTTGCCCCTCGGCCCCACAACTGTGATATCCAGCTGGTCACTGTAACCCCTCTGTGGTAGTTTGGCCCTGGGCCCCACTGTCTCAAGGACATTTCTGAGCACCTTCCCTTCATTACACACATGAATGTATTATCTCAGTTGTTTTTCTCTCCATAGAAGGGTTATTTCTTTGAAGTAGAACACAACCCTCTCTGGGGAGGCACAATGCCAGTGACAATAAACATTGCCTTTTCTTCTTACAGTTGGCTTGAAGTTTCTGGAACACAAAGAGCTTTCCAGCTTTGCCAAGTTTGTCTTGGGAGATGAAACAAACACTCCTTGCCATGGGCTCAAAGTCACTTTTTCCCAGCCTTTCCCCCTTTCTGAAAGTGAGAGATTGAGAAAAGCAAAACAACAATAACAACAACATTCCCATCAAATTGCAAAAGGTCTGTCAGTAGATTACACCCAGAAGTTAAAGATGCAGAGTCCCGCTAGAGAGTGGAGGGGGTGCTAGTGTTCCCCACTTCTATTTCACCCTTGTCAGGATCTGTAGAAGGTCTGATGTGCACCATAGTCCAAAGCTAATTGGTTGGTCTGCCACAGTTCCATGGATGCTTGAAGAGGACACGCGTCTCCTAAGTCAGAGACTCAGTTGTGGTATTACTTGCAGCACAGTGATTGACATGACTGCCACACTCCCATCAGATCCCTTGTGCCCTCAAGGCCCACGGGGTGATGCACAGGAGCTAGGTAGACTCTGTGCACACAATAGGTTTGTGTCGCAGCTTATGAACCATGAAGTTAAGAAACACCAAACACCTTTTTCATTTCAACAAACATTTATAGGATGCCTCCTATGGACCAAGTGCTGACTTGTGAATGGAGGACACAATGAGAAAAATGGAACTCTGTCCTTGTGCAGCTGACTTTCTTGTCAGAAAAGATAAAGAGTGAAAAATAACCATTATAAATAAGTAAATTACATAGTAAGTCAGAAGAGGAGAAGTGGATAGACTGAGAGCTACAGAAAAGGTGGGAGCAGGAATGCTGGTGCTGGGAAGAGGCTAGATGTGGTAGGGAATAGGGTGTTCAGAGAAGTCTTCACTGAGAAGATGAAATTGGAGTGAAGATGGGAGAACACAAGGGAACCTTCCTGAGGTCATGCAGATAGATGGGGAACCTGGAGGATGTGGATGCCTGCGTCTAATGCCCAGGAAACTCCAAACTTAAAATGGGGTTGCTGGCAAACCTGTCACATTTTGCCTTGGAGGGAGACATTGTTTTTATTATTTTGGTCAGAAACAGATCTGCCTTTTGCCCGGAAGGGAGACATCAGTCTATCTTCCAAAGCTATTTGTTAGGTAGCTACTCCTTGGAACGATGGAACAGAATCTATTAATGCTTTCTCTCAGAAGAAAGGCACGAATGCAAGGGACTCACGAAGGATTGTCTCTCAACAGTTATTCCCCACTCACATGCCTAGTGATGCTTGAGTGACCCAGCTAACACTAAGGTCCTTCCAGTCTTCAATACCAATTTGCAGAGGGAAAAGGGACTCAGCCAGGACCCTGTCCTTAGTTACCACTTACCTCCATCCTAACCCTGGCTTGGCAGGCTCAGATATTCCTGCTGAGAGCTCAAGAGCTCTACCATCACAAAGCTCAAATAAATAGCATATAAGAGCAAACAGACAGAGTTCTGCCTAAACCTGAGGATTTCTTGAGTTATGCCCTTGTTAAGACCACAACAGCTTGGTTTCTAAGAGCTGAAGAAAAGTTTTCCTTCACTCCAGCTTCATTCCTCTGGCTGTGTTGTTTGACAGGTCACCTTGAGCCAATGGGTGAAGAATAACATGGAGCACAGAACCCCTGGATACTAAATTGTTGATACTTAATCTTCCCTAGTGAACTTCAGAGAACTGGTGATACCTACAGGACACACTCTTTAGGCAACTGAGGAAGGCTTTTGAACAGGGACATATCGTCAGCTCCCACTGAACTTTCCAGGGTAGGTGACAAGTCTAATCAACCAGGCCTTGGATTTCCAGTACTAGTCCCTGCAAGATGTCCACCTTGGCTAGAAATAGATTTGGTGCTCACAACTAGGCCACAGCCATTTATTTAAAAACCACATTGAGACACCACCTTATACCAGTTAGAATGGCCAAAATTAACAAGACAGGAAACAGTAAGTGTTGGAGAGGATGTGGAGAAAGGGGAACCCTCTTACATGGTTGGTGGGAATGCAAGTTGGTGCAGCCACTTTGGAAAACAGTGTGGAGATTCCTTAAGAAATTAAAAATAGAGCTTCCCTATGACCCTGCAATTGCACTACTGGGTATTTACCCCAAAGATACAGATGGAGTGAAAAGAAGGGCCATCTGTACCCCAACGTTCATAGCAGCAATGGCCACAATTGCCAAACTGTGGAAAGATCCAAGGTGCCCTTCAACGGACGAATGGGTAAGGAAGATGTGGTCCATATACACTATGGAGTATGATGCCTCCATCAGAAAGGATGAATACCCAACTTTTGTAGCGGCATGGATGGGACTGGAAGAGATTATGCTGAGTGAAATAAGTCAAGCAGAGAGAGTCAATTATCATATGGTTTCACTTATTTGTGTAGCATAACAAATAGCATGGAGGACATGGGGAGTTAGGAGAAGGGAGTTGGGGGAAATTGGAAGGGGAGGTGAACAATGAGAGACTATGGACTCTGAAAAACAATCTGAAGGGTTTGAAGAGGTGGGGGGGTGGGGGATTGGGGGAACCAGGTGGTGGGTATTAGAGAGGGCACGGACTGCATGGAGCACTGGGTGTGGTACAAAAACAATGAATACTGTTATGCTGAAAATAAATTAAAAAATGATTAAAAAAAAGAAAATGGAAAGAAAAAAAAGAAAGAAATCAAGCAGAGAGAGTCAATTATCATATGGTTTCACTTACTTGTGGAGCATAAGGAATAACACGGAGGACATGGGGAGATGGAGAGGAGAAGGGAGTTGGGGAAATTGGAGGGGGAGATGAACCATGAGAGACTGTGGACTTAGAAACAAACTGAGGGTTTTGGAGGGGAGGGGAGTGGTGGGTATTATGGAGGGCAACTATTGCATGGAGCACTGGGTGCAGTGCATAAACAATGAATCTTGGAACACTGAAAAGAAATTTAAAATAAAATCACATGTACCTTTTGGCTTATGGAGGATCAAGGTCCCAGACCAGAGGAGCCTTAACTAAGTGTGATCTCCTGCTTATTTTAAGAACAGTATGTTTTCTGTATCTTGAAGTACTATCAAGATTCTTTGTGGCAAGGACATGGAGACAATGGGATGAGAGCTTACCCATTCTCACTTGTGATAATCTTTGTATCATTTCATTCCTCCATCTCTCCCTACCTCCACTTCTCCACCCCCTTCTCCTCGTGGATGGTCATGGCAGATATGGATGTAAGAAAGTGAGCAAGCAGACATGTGAGCCAAATGGAAGCACTGGAGTTCCTGTAGATGTATGTGCAGTGAGGGGTGTGTGGTTTTCTGCCAACGTATTATGAGAAGGCCTTGCTCACTTCAGGAAAATAGCCATTTTTCAGACTGTCGGATGGATGCCTTAGAGGAAACCCAGCTCATTGACCCTATAGCTATTGTCCATTGACTCTAAACCTATTCTCTCTTAACCAAGAGCTATCATGCATTGACTTTGTAGCTATTCTCCATTGACCCAATGTCTATTGTTCATTGACCCTCTAGTTATTGGCAGAGGATAAAGAACTTATCAGAGTTCCAGTGCTCTAAGATACATCAATCTGTGTTCAGACTTAGCCTAACAAGATGACCTCTCAAAGACGTTATAAATCAGGTTAGAGACAGGTAGAGTTCCAAAGGAAAATTAATTATTGTCACCCAATAATGGTTGTTCTACTACATGGTGCCCCTTTTAATTTATGGATCTATAAAGCTTGATGGCTACCAAGAGTGGACCACTTCCTGAGAGGTTGGCAACTGGACTTTTTGATACAAAGCTTGTGTTTTGAACTCATTTTAATGAACATCATCAAGGCAGGATTATTGAAAGTAATCCATTACAGAAGCAGGTATGATGCAGAATTTTTATTTTTGCACAGCTTGAGAGAAAAAGAAAAAAATGCTAAACTTCTAAGTTTGGGGAATATAGAAGTTTTAAACTGATGAAAGATAGTTTTAATTTTCTCCTGGAAAGTAGCACTTAATTTCTTTTGCATACAAAAGCAGTCTGTGAGTGTCTGTGACATGGATCGAATTCTGAAACCATGGCAAGAAACACACACACACACACACACACACACACACACACACACACACACACTTCACAAGCATAGAGTCGTCTATGTTCATGTCAGCAGGTGGTCTTGACTGAGTCCCGGACCTGTTCTGCAGGCACTCTGTGTCACTTATCTATGTAGGCAAATGTGCCTACCTGGAAAATAAATGGAAGGAAGCAGTGATGGAAAAGAGGGAGGGAGGAAGAAGGAGGGAGGAGAAAGAACAGGAAATACATTTCTGAACATGCTCCAGATGGTAATAACTGGCACCAATCTATGCTGGTGGCTTAAATGGGAGCCTGCAGAGAATATTAGGAGAGGAAGGTACTTGTGTAGTCTGTTACCTGGGCAACTGAGCTGCCATGGGCATTTGATCAAGTTTTCTGGTCAGTTCCAAACTTCTGTCATGGAGACCTGAGAAAGTCTGGGATGGGGTGTGGGTGCCATGGGAGGAGAGGTTCTCTTTCCTAAGCACACTGTGTAAGGGTCATGGGATGAAGAATGCAGTTCAGAGTAGTTAAGAGTAAGTTCCCAGGGCACCTGGGTGGCTCAGTGGGTTAAAGCCTCTGCCTTCGGCTCAGGTCATGATCCCAGGGTCCTGGGATCAAGCCCCACATCAGGCTCTCTGCACAGTGGGGAGCCTGCTTCTCCCTCTCTCTCTCTGCCTGCCTCTCTACCTACTTGTGATCTCTCTCTCTGTCAAATAAATAAATAAAATCTTAAAAAAAAGAGTAAGTTCCCTGTTAGGATGAGCCATGTGGTAAATAATTTAAACTTGGAGGTAGACACTTCTCCAATGAAGACACACAAATGGCTATCAGACACATGAAAAAATGTGCATCATCACTAGCCATCAGGGAGATTCAAATCAAAACCACATTGAGATACCACCTTACACCAGTTAGAACGGCCAAAATTAGCAAGACAGGAAACAACATGTGTTGGAGAGGATGTGGAGAAAGGGGAACCCTCTTCCACTGTTGGTGGGAATGCAAGTTGGTGCAGCCACTTCGGAAAACAGTGTGGAGATTCCTCAAGAAATTAAAAATAGAGCTTCCCTATGACCCTGCAATTGCACTACTGGGTATTTACCCCAAAGATACAGATGGAGTGAAAAGAAGGGCCATATGTACCCCAATGTTTGTAGCAGCAATGGCCACGGTCACCAAACTGTGGAAAGAACCAAGATGCCCTCCAACGGATGAATGGATAAGGAAGATGTGGTCCATATACACTATGGAGTATGATGCCTCCATCAGAAAGGATGAATACCCAACTTTTGTAGCAACATGGACGGGACTGGAAGAGATTATGCTGAGTGAAATAAGTCAAGCAGAGAGAGTCAATTATCATATGGTTTCACTTATTTGTGGAGCATGACAAATAGCATGGAGGACAAGGGGAGTTAAAGAGGAGAAGGGAGTTGAGGGAAATTGGAAGGGGAGGTGAACCATGAGAGACTATGGACTCTGAAAAACAATCTGAGGGGTTTGAAGGGGCGGGGGTGGGAGGTTGGGGGAACCAGGTGGTGGGTATTGGAGAGGGCACGGATTGCATGGAGCACTGGGTGTGGTGCAAAAACAAGGAATACTGTTACGCTGAAAATAAAAAAAAATAAAAAAAACTTGGAGGAAGAAGAAGAAAAAGTTAGATTTCAGAGGACCATAACTTACTATTGGCTTGTTTTCCTCTGGACACAGAGTGAACCAGAGACAACATATACCAAAATGGTCTGTTGCAAACTTAGATACTGATCATGGTGTGACAGGGCAGGTCCCAGAGGGTAAGGTGCATGGAATTCCCTGGTCCTTTCTTGCTTTCTCCTGCAAGCTGGTGTTAACTGCGGGACTCTAGAGTAGGGGTCTGCAAACTTTTTCTGTATTGGACCAGATGGTAAATATTTTCTGCTTTGCAGGCTGTACCATTTCTGTTGTAACTACTCAACTGTGCCATTGTGGCACAGAATAGCCATAGACAAAATGCCAATGGTGTGCATGGCTGTGTTCCAATAAAATGTTATTTATAAAAGCAGCAGTGAGCGGGATTTGGCCCCCGGACCATGGTTTGCTGACCCCTGGTCTAGCTAGGGCAAGAGGTGCTGTGGAGAGGCAAGGAAGGAGCAGAACATCTGGGAGGCTTAGAGTACCTGGCCGGTCCCTGATTATGGTCGGGACCAGCTGCGTCATCTGTGCTCTTCCCAGCCATCCCTGAGGAGGCTGAAATGTTGGTGCCCTCTCTGGCTTATTGAATTGGACTCTGGGTTCAGCCCTGGTGTTTGCAACACAAGCATCAAGAGGAAGAAGGACCCAGCAATCAGTAGGAGACAAGAGAGGTAGACATCGAAATAAAGGCAGACCACCTTTTCTTTTTTTATTTCGCTTAGACAAAATGCAAAGAGTGTCTCATTAAATTAAAAAATAAACAGAAAAGAAAATCAAATTGATTCCCCCCACCCCTTCACTGACGGCACTCATCCTAATTCACAACAGAAGGAGGTCAAATTGAGGACCCAGTTTCTAATGGGAAAGAAAGGTGTGCAAACATGACTAAAGTCTCCCCCCTGCCCCCAAATCAATGTTCCTTTTAAATTCACAAAGAGGGTAATTTTTTCCCCGTTTTCGTTCTTAAATCTTGTGTGATAGAACTTCCAGTCAGAAGGTTTAATTAGTCCCCCATGCACTTTGTAGAAAATCAGTAAAAATGCAATAACCTGTGAAGATCATAAAACTGGACTTCTTTCCCAAAAAATCAGATGCCCAGGCAGATGGAGCTCACACTCAGACAGAAAAAAAGCAGGAGAGTCTTTGCACTGTCTGTGGTTTCAGTATTTTCTCTTTTTTTTTAATATATTTTGGCAATTTTCTTTAATTATAAATATTGGAATTCCGTAAAAAAAAGGTAGCTTTGATTGAATTTTTTAAATTGTATTTACAGCCGCTGTCCAGTCATGCTGTTTGTTATACCAGGGTGTAGGATTTTGCGTAGGGATTGTTTCCTTTCAAATGGCCCCGAGAGTCAAGCAGTGATTCTTGGGAGCTGCTCATCTTAGCTGCCTGTCCCAGCTCTGCTCCCTCTCGCTGAGGTAATGTGGCCACAGCCCCCTGCTGCCACTGCTGTCCCTCTCTTGTGGAGGACGTGGAAGAGGAGGCCTCCATGGGGATTGGCTCAAGGACCGTGGGGCGCTTCAGGGTCCGACTTTTCTGAGGTTCCAAGCACGCCTGCCCCAAACTCAGGTCCCTGCTAGTGCCTGCACCGCTTCGGTTTAACAAAAAGTCCATTCTAAGGTATGGAGGCAAATGTATGAGGTCACCTGCAAAGAAACACAGAGCAGTTAGTTGGCTTTTGCTAAGCAGGAGCCGAGTGCCCCTCGGGTGTCTGAGCTGGGGATGTCACCATACCAGGCCGTGTTTGCAAGACCCCTTGTCAGAGCTCTCCACAGAGGCAGGTGGGATCGTCCTCACCTCCAGTCCCACCAGGCATAGGGCGAGCGGCTTTTCTATGGCACGTTAACTGAGAATCTTAAGTGTAATACTTCAGCCAGAGAAAGAGAGGTAACAAGATCCTTCAAAACCTCACAAAGGACAGAAAAATGTACGTCAAAGGCAACAGTGCATCCTAGGTATAAAGCATGATGGGCCGGATCCTGTATGTGATTGGAAGTGCTTGGTGGAGCACGGGGCTCAAGGAGAGAGGCAGGGATGCCAAGGAAAGGGTAATGCTCACTGGCTAGGCCCCTGCTTCTGTCTTTCCCACATGCAGACAAGGTGTGTTTGATGGCAGCAAGCTGGGTGAATGCAGGGGGCTCCTCCTGGCTACCTGGGGCTGGAGGGGCTCACTACTTTGGCTCACTTTGTAACTCCTTCACGGCACACTGAGTAGGGAGCTCTAGACAGAAAACAGGCTGGGAGTGGGCTGTCCTAGAGCCAAGACTCTAGGTGGGAGGATGCACAGGTTGAGGGAGGCATGGCAGTGGCCTGAGCTCAGAGGACATCCACGGAATGTCAGGGGGATGTAATGGTGAGGCATAAAGGGGCCCAAGGATCCTAGCTTCCAAATGGAAGATGGTGTGAGGGTGATGGGAAGGAGGTGTGGATTCTTATATATCCAATTTCCTAAAAGCAATGACCTGTCTTTCATTCTTAAGAGTTTAATGAGCAAATGACATTAATTTGCTCTTTTATTTACTTACATGATGATGACTCTTTTATCATTTTGTTCACATACTTGAGAAAATGTGGAATTCATTTACCTCCAGGATTGTTTGAAAATGTAGGTCAAGAGGGCCTCGTGCTGTTTCTGAGACCCAACTGAGTCCTGAACACTTGACATATTTGTAATGTGTTGTAACAGATTTGGGAATGAGTATGTGTCCCGGCTACTCCCCACTGAATGAACAGGGCTTATTAAGCTCTGGAAAAACAATAGGCTGTTGGTCCCAGCTGGACTGCAGGATGCTCAGGTCCTAGATTAGGTGGAACAAATGTGTTTGAAATTACAGACAAAGCTCACGATAGCTGCCCTCCGCCTGCAGGGGCTTTCACACTAGGTTCAGTGATCAGGAGGGCTGGCGTAGCTGAAAAAGGTGGGTGAGAATTAGAAATCCTTAATAATGGAAACACTACGGTGCCCACATCTTCACATACGAGGGTTACTTGTGTTTGCTAACTTTCCTGCAGGTCTGCCGACAACCTCTGAATATCCAATATCTCTGAGTGATCCAGGTTTTCAAGCAAAGCTTTACTGAGTTGCACGATGCTCTAATTAGCCCTTTCAACAGTGTGAATGCTGCAAATGTGTTCTCTTAATAATTCATGCACTTATGTGGAAGAAAGCACCAGAGTAACCTGTCATGAGCTTTGTTTATTAAAGGCATTTTATGTCCATTAAAATCCCAACCCATGTGCTGGTCCAAGGACCACTTGGGAAACCGGAATCTCCAATCACCCATGCATCTTCCATGTTCTTCAGGTGCCCACAGATCTGGGGCAACACATGTGCTTATTACTCCAGCCAGAGGAGAGGAATGGAAACCGTGGCGACCGTCTGGATGTTGGCACATCCGCTTTTCTCAGCCTCCCACCCTCCATCTGCTTGTTTCCATGGGAGAAACTAAACAAGGATTCTAATGGTGCAGATTAGGAGTAGAGGTCTGGGAGGCATTGCCCGCATTTAATCTGGGCTCAGTCTCCTCACTCATAAAATGGGAATAATAGTAGAATCTACCACATAGAGTTGTAGCGCAGGTCTAATTAGGTAATGCATGTGAAAGGTTTTCAGCCAGATGTGTCCCTTCTCAGAAGGTCTGAAGTTAGGGACTGGAGACTGGCCAGGGGTTTCTAACTTGGTTTCTGTCTTCCGTGGGTTGATTAGTGTCCACCACTTCCAAAAGTTAGGTCCATGTCCCAATCCTCAGAATCTGTGAGTGTGACCTTTGTAGGAGAAAGTCTTTGTAGATATAATTAATTAAGGATCTGGAAATGATATCATCAGGACTGCAGGTGGACCCAAATCCAGTGGCAGGTGTTCTTATAAGGAAAGACAGAAGGAGACTAGAGAGAGAGAAGACGGGAAAAACCATCTGAAGAGGGAGGGAGAGGATGGAGAGATGTAGCCACAAGGCAAGGAGTGCCTAGAGCCCCCAGGAGCTGGAGGAGGCAAGGAAGGGATTCTTTCCTAGAGTTCCGGGAGGGAGCACAGCCTTGCTGACACTGGATTCTGGAATTCTGCCCTTAGCACTGTGAGAGAATAAATCCGTGTTGATTGGAGCCACCCAGTTTTTGGCCCTTTGTTATGCCAGCTACGGGACACTTGCGTAGATGTCCTTTCTTCTTGGCTGGGAGAACCTCTTTGAACGCTTCTACTGTATGGGAACTGTGTCCACTTATGTCAGTCACAGGAAAGGAGGGGATTTCTCTTGAGAGACCAGTTACTGCAGCCAGTGGAGTTGTGGAATATGGGGTCTCCACCCTGTGCTCTGATCTGTCACCTGCCCTTCTTCCCTACAGGAGCCAAGGCAGCACCTCTTCCCGTAGTTCCTCTGCTCCCTGGGGAGGCAGACACCTGTCCAGCTGACCCCCAAAGACCCCCTGAGGACTAGGTTGGAGGGGGCTTCCCTGAAGTCTCCTTCAGGAAGGAGAAGAAGCCTCTTCAAAGGCATCTGAACCCACAGGGCACAGGTGTCTTGGTTCCTCACTGTCCAGCCACCCCCAGGCGACCCACCCCTGGCTGCTGAACCCTCTCCATCTCTGTGGGGCAACATGCCCTAAAGCTAATCCGCCAGGACCCTCTGGAGGCGTCCCATACTTGTGAAAGCAGCAGTGACCTAGGAGACATTCAAGGACCTTTTTTTGTCTTGAACTCTACAATCAACTCTACCAGGCACACAGCCCTTGGCATCCTGTGTGTTGACCCACTATTGCCACAAACACAGGCAGAGCCAAACCCTGACCTTAGTGCATGTTCTGGAAAACAGCTACAGTGGAGTTCACCTCTACTTTCAGCAAGGATTGAATCATTTATTATCTGTGCTCCTCCTCTCTGCTTTACTCAGCCTTTCCCCTCCCCTTTCTCTCTCTCTCCTTCTTGTTTTGTTTTCCTTATGCCGACACTCTCCTCCATGGAATGAAGGTAGAAGGAAGATGTGAGAGAGACAGTGCAGGCAGGAGGGGGACGGAGATGGCAGCGGTGTGCAACGCAGATGCCAGGGCACCATGTCAAGGAAAGTGGGGTGTGTGCATGTGTGTATGTGTGTGCATTTGTGTGTCTACACATGTGTATACATATCTGTGCATGTGTGTATGTGTTTGTGTGTCTACCTGTGTACACATGCATATGTGTTTCTGTGCGTGTGCATATGTACATGTAAATGTGTTTATGTGCAGGCGTTCCGTGTGCATGTGTGTGTACACGTGTGCCATCTGTATGTGTGTGTTCATGTGTTTATTTGTATATGATGTGTTCATGTGTTTGTGTGCATGTATGTGTGTATATTGTATGTGTCCATGTGACTATGTGTGTGTGACTGTGTGTATGTCATGAGGACAGAGGGGAGGAGAGCCTGGGGGAGGGGCAGACACCACAAGGAGAGGATGAGGCACCCAGGAGAAAGGGACAGACAGCAGGAAGACCTAGTCTCACATTCTGACCGCTGGAAGGGAAAGGATCTGGGAACGCCAATGCCTCCTTCCACGTTTTCCTTCTGCCCTACTTACCTAGCTGGCTACACTTCTAGCACTTTCCTAGTTAGCTAAACCCATTAGCTACTTTCCCAAACCCAGCATGAGTGCAAACGCAGTGACGGTGGCTAGGAGCCCCCGATGAGCCTTTGGGGCACACTCCACCCACTGGTTTTTGTGATGCTTATTCATGCACTTGTGTCATGAACAGTCACCCCTCTGTGCTCTGCTCCTGAGGCCCACGGCCCTTGAGTCAGAGACATGGGGTGGGGGTACAGCTGGAGGGGCCGACATACCCTCGGGGAGAAGGGGCTCTGAGAGGCTGAGCTGAGGGGCCATGGACCTTGGGTACCACTAGTATCTCCGAAAGTTCACATGAAACAAGTGGCATCGATTTCTCCCTCTGTCCCTAAATATCTTGCTCATGGGTGCCTCCACAACTCCTCACCCCCAGATGCCCTGATGGTCCCGCATCCACCAGCAGGTAGGTGCTCAAAGCTTGCCATCCTCCCCGAGGGAGATTTCGAGCCATGGTTGGCCCCACCACATGAAAACTCACAGTAAACCAGCCTCACTCATCTGAAACCTTCCTATCTGGAGACCCAAATTTCCTGAACTTTCTCGGTAGCGTCAGAAGCACACACAAAGTCTGAATGCACTTTAGCTTTGGAAGAAGGATGGCAAAAATCAATATTGAAAAAGAGCAAGAATGCATCCATTCAGAAAATCTATAATGGATGTGCGTTCCATGAATCTATTCTCAGACGGTGTTTCCTGCCATTCAGTGTGCACACACTCGGGAAGGAAATGTCTAAAGTTGAGATCAGTGGTTCTCAGCAAAGAGGGACTCTGCCCCCAGGAGGTGTGTGGCCATGTCTGAAGACTATTTGGATATCACAGCTGGGGTGTGGCTGCCACTGATTTTTCTTGGACACAGGCTAGGGATGCTGTCCAACATCCTACAAAGCATAGGACGCCACTGCCCGCCCCTCACCCCCATGTCTCCAGTCCTCCAGTGCTCACTGTGCTGACCCTGAGACACCGTGGTTTAAAGGGTCTAAAGGTCACAATTCCAAGTGGACCCTTATTTTGCTTTAATTTTATTTGAAAAACATTTCATTCTATCAAATAAGGAATTATACTGCTCAGTATCTACTAATCCACAAGGAGTTATGCCCTCCGTTCTTGGGAGAAAGTGAGGGATGGGTCTCATGCAACAGCAGTCACAAGGTCTTCTGCCTATTTGTCTGATGAGGTGGGAGCTTAGAATGGGATAAAAACATGAGCTGGAGAATTCTGGGCTTCCTGTAAAAATGCTGCCTTTACCTCTAGATGGTTCTGTGAACCCCTTCAAGTTTTGCATCTTATCTTTAGTCAGGTGAAGTGGGCACGGTCATTTCTAAGGGCACTCTCAAGTCTGTAAGAGTCTTTCTTATGCTCTTTACTATCTAACCTGTGAAAATTGGGCAAGCACAATGCATTAGGAATTTGAGGATAAGTACAAAACAAATGAATGCATTTTGGGGAGCCTAAAATTCTGAGGCACATGGCAAAAGCTTTCTTCCCCTTCCAATGCAATACTTCATTAGCTCCTGTGAAAGCATGTATAGGGTTTCACAATAAGTATGTGTAAAAAGAAAATGAATCAGAGTCTCTGGGGCTTAGCTCTCCTCTGGGGCCATATAAAAAGGAACTTTCATCCATTTCTAATAAGGCTTCACATCTGCCCTTGGATGGAGTTGGGTATTGATGCAAAGGTAAGAAGCAAAAGATGCTTACCTTGACTTCTAGCAATTTCAATAAGAACCACACAGATCAGACTTGTAATGACAGCATCAAAGAGCTAGTTACAAGGGGAGAGAGTATGGAGTCTGCCCATTCTGGAGGCAAAAGAGATCTAACACTTTTTTAGTTTAATATTAATGCTGCAGCAAGGTAATGAAAACTTGTAAATGAATCTCTCTTGGTAAATGAATCTTCACTCCCAAATGGCCCCCAGGAAAACCCCTAAATAAATAATGAGAGATTGATACCAGAGGTCCATGTACGTGGATTGTATTACCATTCTTGGCTTGTACTTAGGAGGCTTCATGCATTTTTAAGAGCTCATCAATATTGTGATCCTCCTACTCTCTGGTGAACTTTAAAAACTGCACTGAGGTACAAAGTGGGGCTTTGAGTTTGTTGCTGCTCATGATTTTTCTGAAATAAAATAGTTCTGAATAAAGAGCAGGATTGGAAAACCTGTCCCAGCATGGAGGCCAGGTCAGAATCCCTTAGCTGGGTGTTTGGAGCACCCAGTGAGGAAGGGTCCGTGAGGTTCAAAGAAGCACCAGGTTCCACCTAAGATCTATGAGGACCCACACACTGGGGACGACTGAGGAGGGAGCCTGCTGGGAGACCTGCCCCTGCTCCACCGTGGGGCTGGCAGACCTGTCTCAGCAATCCTGTGCACCTTGAGTTATCCCATGGAAGGACCAAGTTAACCTAGAAACGAGAGGATTCTAGGCAGATGGAATATACATTTGGGGAGTTTAGGAGCCCAGAGAGCAGGAGTCATGACCAGTGAGGAAGACGGGTCTGGCTTCTCGAAATCCTGTGAGTCTCTATCCTGAGCAATGGGCAACTACACAAGGGATTTCAACACCAGAGTGTCCACCACACTCTGGAATTTAAAGCTCGTTGCTTCCTAGTTTGGGATATAGGATGCATTAGAAGTTGGTGCCCGCTGTGCCCACACAGGGCTCCATGGAAATATGATGGTCTTTGCTGTTTTCTTACAGTTTTGTATATTCCCAGCACCTTCAGGTTATCATGACATCTCACAGGAGAGTGTGTGTGTGTTTGTGTTGGGGGTGTGTGTGTGGTCCCTGTCTTCCAGAAGCTGAATTTTGCCTTGTTTCTTGGATTTCCATACTTATCTGTTTTGTGTCTATAGGTCTCTGTCTGCTGTTTAGGATACTACCTGCTATTCTGATGAATTAAGGAGACTGTGGGAAGCATTGGTTTAATATTATTAACACTTTTATGTCTTAGGGTAATACCTGATACAGCATCTTTTTACAGAGAAGATATTCAACAAATATGGGTTGAATAAATGAGTGTAATAGATTTGTGTTTTCAAAGGGACTTTTTGGAGAGGCAGTGAACTTTCACTGTGATTAATCCTTTTTGCTTGTCATCTGTGCCACTAGAATCTAGAAACTTTCTTCTGGCCACTCTGCAGGACATAGATGGGCTTCCTACCTCTCCCTTACCAGTTACCAGGCACAGACCTCCTCCTTACCTTGTACCACCCATGGGATCCCTGGCAACTAAAGCTGAACCCCAATAAGCTAACCAAGAAAAACAGTGAGCTAAGGGGCTTGGAGTTGGAGAAAAGGCAGTCTGAACAAAAGAACACACACTTAGGAATTGGAGGACATACACAAGCAGCAGTGTCTACGATAAAACTACAAGAGCTCTCAGAAAGTTGAGAAGACTCGGGCCCCTGGAACCAGAGGCAGAAAGGGGAGGAGGCCAGTGCAAAAGGCAAGTGGGCTTGGAGTTCCAAGCTTGGGACCCTTCATAAGGAGTCCCACCATCACTTCATGTGTCCTGGAGACATCAGACTAAAATAACAAGACAGTTTTGTCGAAGACCATTGAAGAAGGTGAAATCGCCAATACACGTTAAAGGGATCAGTGAGGAAAAGGGAGTTGAGGGAAATTGGAAGGGGAGGTGAACCATGACAGACTATGGACTCTGAAAAACAATCTGAGGGTTTTGAAGGGGCGGGGGGGGGGAGGTTGGGGGAACCAGGTGGTGGGTATTAGAGAGGGCACGGATTGCATGGAGCACTGGGTGTGGTGCAAAAACAATGAATACTGTTACGCTGAAAAGAAATAAAAAATTAAAAAAAAAAGATCACTGTCTTAGCAGTGAGCCCGGATGAGCATGGTGAAATATTTAGGTCCACCTATGGCAGGTATGTAGAGCAATATTCGGAGGTGCTGTTCATGGCCCCTAGGTCTTTCTAACTTTAAATATTATGGGAGTATTTGAAAGTTTGTCAGCTCAGAGCTAACTGTTGCTGTGGGTGGTGAATGTGAAGCTCATTCCAATTTCCTGCCTTTACTCTTCCCCTGTGCACACCGCTGTCACCTTAGGATGTCTTCTGGAGTTTCTTTGCCCCATTCACCTTAGAGCTCAGTTCACAACTCCTTGCTCCAAGAGGACTTCCTGGACCATTCTCCCCAACCCCTAACCCCTGCCAGACTTGATCCCCTTCCCCATTACTTCCCTTCCTAGCACTTATCATGATCTGAAACTGTGTTGTTTGCTTATTTGATCAGTGTCTGTTTCTCCAACCAGGAATATAAACTCCCTTAAGATGAGGTCTTTGTGCATCTTGTCTATCGTATCTCCGGCTCTGAAAGTGGGACCAGCTATTGAGTGGGAGATCAAAAAAGACATGCTGAAGTTAGAAAGGAAGCTGGGAGTCTGGGAGGGAAGAATCAGGGGCATCTCTGGAAGGATGGAGGCCAGAGAAGCTCAGTGTGCATGGCGTATGTGCATGCATGTATGGTGTGCACACCTGTTTGTGTCCATGTGGAAGTGTCAAAGATACTTGCACTTGAAAGGAGACCCTTTCCATAGTTCTTAGAATAACATCCATAATAGAAATTTCAAAATCTCATTGTAGTGAGTGCAAAAAAAAGAGGAGAAGGTTGCAAACCTGAGGCATAGGACCTCCCATCACCTGACCCAAAGGGGTGAGGGGAGTGGGGATACAGAACTGCTTGAGAGGAACCCACTGTGGCACCTTGGGTCAGGAGGAGGGAGTCTGTGCCTGGTGACCTGCTGGGAGCAGAGCTCATTCTGCAGGTGGTGAGGTAGATGCAGATAGAATGAGTCTGTGGAGAAGGATTTTTGGCAGTGAAGATCTCTGGAGTCTAATTCTGATTCAAGAGCCAGCATGAAAACCACATGGGCTTTGGAGGTGAAACAGCACAATCACAGAGACAGCTGAGAACAGGAAGATCAGCCTTCATTGGAGGGCGCTGCTGGAGCAGAGGTCAGCTTGTCCTTCAGGTAAGCACCTCTCACTCCATACTCTCCCATTTGATTAAAGAAGGGTGTGAGGGATGGTGTGAATGCATCCGTACACTGGAAGCCGAAGACTGCTTCAGGTACCTGGTTGTGTAGAGAACCAACAAGTTGGCAGCAGTCTGTGATCATCTCCGGCTGGAGAACGTCAAGTATGTTCATCATGGGAGGGGCCAACAAACATATATTTAAGGATGGGACCCCAGAGTGTGAGTGCAGAGATATAAAGGGGCTGACGCTTCTCTTGCTGCTCGTGGGGCCAGGATGCATTCGGTTGCATATGTGAAGCTTTAAATTGATTTAAGCAGCTTCATGCAAGGGTATTTCTTGATTGCATAGGATAAACTCATAAATGGAGGTGCAGCCACAATCCAAGAATGTTAGAAACTGGCTCAGAATGGTATCTGAACCCAAGAACAGGTACTGTAATCAGAGTATTGGAAGTTGCCTTGACCAAGAGAGAAATTTCTCAAAGGAAGATAGAGTTTTATTTGTTTGTTTGGTTTGTCTTTTGTTATTAAAGTTGGAAACGACCATCATTTATTGTGGAAAATAAAACCACAGCATAATTGGCATTTTATTTAAAGCAAAAAAGTCCTCAAAATTCAGTAAATTCAAAATTCAGGTATAGTTAAACATCTAAAGCGAGATTCTGATGTTTGCCTTCATGTCACATGCCATGGGCAGCTCGCCTTTACCTGTAGAAGAGGTTTCCTTTTGATTTGTGAAGAGCAAGACTAGAAAATAAGTCACTTTATTTAAAGGTAAGCTGGGAGATGGGGTTGATTTAAACGTTCTCTTATATTTTACTAAGAATTTCTAATAATTGTCATGTTTTAACTAATTGGCCATTCTTGTCATCAACGCAATGATGATAAATGCATTCATTCAATATATTTATTAAGTACCTACTGTATGTATCAGACACAGTGAGAGAAGCATATATTCAGTGCTTAAGTCATTTAAAATATTTCTTGAGTGTTCACTGTGTTGCCAAATTACCTGCTAGACACTGGAAGAGAAGTAGGAAGGCAATAAAGACAAGTTCTCTCTTCCTAGAGCCAGTATCTGGCCATGTTGATTTAACTTGATCCTGACTTGATTTGTGGAGTGTTTAAAAGCTTTGGACTACAAGTGGAAGAAAAGACCATCACACAAGAAGAGCTGATGGTGAGGAGAAAGATGCAGAGAGATTGGCAAGACTTCACTGAGGCACAGGCCGACCTCTGCCATCTAGAGCCATGGGGACACAGGTGGGAATGAGGTTTGAAAGTGCAGCTCAAGGAACTGATAAATTTGACACAGCCTCCAGTCAGCAGAATAATAAATTGTAACCTTGGCTTTTGTGCCTGTTGTTGAATTTAGTCTCATTATAAAGGGACAATAGAAAGGCTTTCCAAAAAGCATATCAAATATTCAATAATAGTAATACAGTCATCTAGAGTGGACAAAACAAAGTTTGTGGACGTTTGGTCTTGCATTGACTTAAAAAATGACTCATACCTAAAGTTATAAAATCATTTTAGTCTAAATAGCATTTTAAGACTATGCTGCTTCAATTAATTGTGATCTCTCAATTGTTCTGATGGATCCAGGCAACAATGTCATAACAAAATTTCAAACTTTTTAAAAAAATTGAATCTAACAAGAGGAACAACAAGACATCAACAAAGAAACTCCATCAGAATCCTAGAGGAGAATATAGGCAGTAACCACTTCGACATTGGCCACAGCAACTTCTTTCAAGATGTGTCTCCAAAGGCAAAGGGAACAAAAGCAAAAATGAACTTTTGGGACATCATCAAGATCAAAAGCTTCTGCACAGCAAAGGAAACAGTCAACAAAACAAAGAGGCAAATGACAGTACAAAGGGCTGATATCCAGGATCTATAAAGAACACCTCAAACTCAACACACACAAAACAGACAATCATGTCAATGATCTCCAATGAAGACATACGAATGGCTAGCAGACACATGAAAAAATGTTCATCGTCACTAGCCATCAGGGAGATTCAAATCAAAACCACATTGAGATACCACCTTACACCAGTTAGAATGACCAAAATTAACAAGAAAGTACACAACGTGGGTTGGAGAGGATGTGGAGAAAGGGGAACCCTCCTACAATCTTGGTGAGAATGCAAGTTGGTGCAGCCACTTTGGAAAACAGTGTGGAGATTCCTTAAGAAATTAAAAATAGAGCTTCCCTATGACCCTGCCATTGCACTACTGGGTATTTACACCAAAGGTACAGATGGAGTGAAAAAAAGGGCCATTTTTACCCCAATGTTCATAGTAGCAATGGCCACAGTCACCCAGCTGTGGAAAGAACCAAGATGTCCTTCAACGGACGAATGGATAAGGAAGATGTGGTCCATATACACTATGGAGTATGATGCCTCCATCAGAAAGGATGAATACCCAACTTTTGTAGCAACATGGACGGGACTGGAAGAGATTATGCTAAGGGAAGTAAGTCAAGCAGAGAGAGTCAATTATCATATGGTTTCGCTTATTTGTGGAGCATAAGAAATAACATGGAGGACATGGGGAGATGGAGAGGAGAAGCAAGTTGGGGGAAATTGGAGGGGGAGACGAACCATGAGAGACTACGGACATAAAAAACAATCTAAGGGTTTTGGAGGTGAGGGGGTTGGGGGATGGCTGAGCCTGGTGGTGGGTATTATGGAGGGCATGTATTGCATGGAGCACTGGGTGTGGTGCATAAATAATGAATTCTGGAACACTGAAAAGTAATTTAAAAAATAAATAAAAATTAAAAAAAAAAAAAGAAACTCAAGCCTTTAATTAATTCAAAGCTTGTACAAGTAAGACCATCATTTCTCCCAGGAGCTACTGTATGCAAGGGAAGATGGCCGCCAATGGAAACATGGCATACGTAACTGGGTGATACCCAAATGAGGCAGATACTTCCCAGGGTGTCTGTGGCCACCGAAGAAAAGTAAACAAAAGAGGGAAGGAGTAGAGGAGCCAACAGCTCCTCTGGAGACCACACTGGAGTTGCCATGAGAATCCTAACAACAGCATCAACAAGGCAACAACAGAAACAACAACTGCTAACCATTTTACCCAAATTATGCTACACACGTCTTACACCAAGGTCATGCCCATTTTACAGATGGGGCAACTGAAGCCCACCAAGGTTAAACAACATGCCCAGAGGCACATTTTCTTCTTTCCTGTGTTCCTCTGCCTTGGGCTTAATGGCCACAAAGAGCTTATGTTTTTATCCTATGTTTTTCTGCATTTGCCTTGCAAATAAATGCCAACAACAAGAAATGCTTGAAATAAAGACACCCACAAATAACAGCTCATCTTCTCCCTGAGGAGGTAGAGAGAATGAGAATAAATGAAGCCATCATTCTTTATTGTATGCTGGCATGAATTTAGACTCAGTTTGGAAGATTAGTTGCTGGATAGACAATTCTTATTTTATATATTTTTACGCATTTATAAGGCTCATTTCAGCTGGGCTATATGCCATAAACCCCAAAGGAATTGCAGTAATTTAAAAGCAAAGATAAATTTTTGAAATAGGACTAGTAGAATGGCTCAGAAAATGGGAAAAAGGGAAATAGAACTGGATTCAACAAGAATGGATAGGCTGGTCCGCAAAGGAAAGTCTATAGGCAGCTCTTTCAGGGTGAAGAGGAAGTCTTCAGATGAGAAGAACCACTGGCTGCTGTGGTTGGATTCAGCAGACAGACCTGCCTATTTGTCCTCTACAATGGTTTGCAGATACCTTGTTTTTTAAAAAAAAAAATTTATTTATTTAACAGAGATCACAAGTAGGCAGAGAGGCAGGCAGAGAGAGAGGAGGAAGCAGGCTCCCCGCTGAGCAGGGAGGACCCTGGGATCCCAGGACCCTGGGATCATGACCTGAGCCAAGGGCAGAGGCTTTAACCCACTGAGCCTCCCAGGTGCCCAGATATCTTACCCAACACTTGAAAACTGTGGCTCTTCATAGGAAACCAAGATTTCTGGCTTCTCTTGAGAAAGTCACTCATCCTGGCCCCCCTTTTTCACTTGAGATGAGTCTGCAGGAACATGCTGGAGTCTCTCCCCTTTAGACAGTCTGTGAACTCAAACTGTCTATCATGAATCATTCCCCTTCTCCATGCTCCCCATCCTCTTCATTTATGCACATGATCTGCCAGGCCCTGGAGGCCTTAGAACTCAGAGCTGCCACCTACACGCCCAGTCCACTCTCACACACCCAGTCCACTCTCACATGCTCAAGGTAAAGACCGAACAGTAGCTGACCAAACCCCAGCCAGTCTTCGTCATTTTGGGTAGCTCGATGAAACCAAGGCCCAAGCACTAGCCCACCAGTAAGATCTCTCTCCTCAAAAATCCTCAGAACAACAGCTTTTTAAAACTCAAGCTCTCATGTTTGAGCCTCCTCTCATCAAGTGATGGGGACTCTCTCCAACCTGAGCTACCTGGGCTCTTTGATTGCTTAAACAACAGAATATGACAGAAGCGATGTGTCACTCTCCCAGCCCAACCTTAAGAGAACAGCTATTTCTACTGTTTGTCTGTTGGGACCCCTGCTTTAGAACCGAGCTGCCAGGATATGAAGAAGCTGGAGACACACTGGGGAGAAACCCACCTGGGGAAGACACGACCAGCACCAGGCTGCCAGGTGAGGGAGGTGTCTGGAAGGTCTCATCCAGACCTAAGTGAGCGTTCCCAGTGACACAGCTGGGCAGCTGTTCCCTCCAAGCCCTGACTACATTTCAGATTTGTAGACAAAGTAAGTGACTGTCGCTGTTGGAAACCCATAAGCTTTGGGGTGGTTCATTACACAGCAACCTGTAAACAGAGCCCCGTGTCCAAACACCAGGACGGGCTTTCATAGCGGACGGGTGTGAATCAGGAAGACACGTCTCCTCCCCAGTGGTCGGTGCACTGCTTTGCTCACCTGGCCGATGTGCCTTTGGAACCGCCATGTTCATCACTCGACCTCCATCCTGAGGTTTGGGGGGAGATGCAGTGAACCTGCAGATCCCCGATTCTGAAGGGGTGCTGGAGGTCAGACTGTCTGTGTACTCGTTTGTCCCTGCCGTCAACTGCTCCGATGATGTGTCTGATATGAAGCATTCTGTGATGGTGAACTTGGCGTGCCTCAGTTGCTCTTCCATCTTGGCGTGCTCGTAGGCCCTGGCCAGTTCTTCATACGTGGAGGAGGCACTTTCTGTAGAGACCATGCTGCTTCGTGCTCGATCTGCCGTGTGAAAGTGAGAGAACAAGACGGGTCAATCATGGCCTATGGGCACACCCACTGGACGGACGTCGCTAGCTTGTGGCTGCTTTTCCTGGATCCTTGTACCACCTGGCTGGTGTCCTGGCGGGGGGTCTTTGGCTGAGAACTGCCTTTGTCACTATGGGGCCTGCTCTGTGTGCCTTGGTAAATTGGGCTCATGGAACTTGGTTTCAGCTGAATTTTTCCCAGCCTGGGACACGGCCATCAATCAGCAATGCTTAAAAAGTTCTGTGTTTCAGGGCATCTGAGTGGCTCTGTCAGTTAGGCGCCTGCCTTTGGCTCAGGTCATGATCTTAGGGTCCCGGGATTGAGTCCCACGTCAGGTTCCCTGCTCAGCGGGGAGTCTGCTTCTTGCTCTCCCTCTGTCCCTGCTTGTGCTCTCTCACCCCCTCTCTGTCAAATAAATAAATAAATAATCTTTAAAAAATTCTGCATTTCGTTAAAATAATTGGGAACATGGTGTACACGGATGGCAGTGTCCACCCCCTGCTCTGAATCGTGAATCAGCCTGTTCCATAGAGACTTTAATTGATGTGAATGATTTGAGCTCTGCTGTTAGGCTCCTCCAGCCCCAGACTGGCAAGGAGGACGTGATGGTGTTTGGAAATGAAGCCTGTGATAGTGCACAAAACTGGCCGGTAGGAAGAACGGACCCTGGTCCCTCAGACTCTTCCTTTGTGACCACCACCCTTTATGGGGCCCAGAGAGCCATCAGGACCAAAGGAGGAGAGTCTTGGTCAGAGGAATCTCTATTTTACACACTAAAAAGTTTTGAATCACCTCTGTGGAGCTCTGAGACTCTTCTGAGAGAAATAACAGCCATAAAAATAAGTGTACAGGGTAACACTCCACCTTTGGAACCTATTTTTACAGTATATCAGCCAGAACAAAGGAAAATGAGTATGAAAATTTCCAACAGCTATTAGGTTAGATATAATTTCTTTTCAAAAGTTAAGGTAGGGGGTGGGACAAGCCAGTGCTATTCTTAGGCCCTGTCTTCTCTCTGAAATGAAATCTTGGTGGTTGATGGCACAGACTGGATGACTTACCTTATAATCAGCCCCTGTTTAATTGTCAAGAGGATCAGCCTACGTTCCCTATAGAGGGTGCTATGACCTTGCCATGAAATTTCAAGTGAAGCCTCTTAAACCCAGAGATGGTAGTGGGTCATGTGTGCCCTCAGAGTATAATCAGGAATTATTGCAATCGTGCGGGTGAAAATTTTAAAGCGTCTGTGTCTCTCAGTGGGGTAAGAACTGAAAGGGAGAGAAGACCATGAGTCTGAGATTCAGGACACCTGCAAAACAGATGCCTTTTGAGTTTGCTTTGCAGAAATCACTGGGCCCTGGGCGTCATTAATGCTGCCTGGTTGTACTGGTACCTGTTACGTAAGTGGCCTAACAATTTGAAAGTGACCTTGAAGGGGCATAAGTAGTAGCCTCTGCAGCCCATCTGTGGGCCATGCTCATCTGCAGGGTTGCAGAGGAGGTGTGCAGACTCCTACCTGTGTCTTGTGAGGGGCTGACACTGTAGCTGTCACTCTCCTTGTCCATTGATCCTGCAGCCCTGGGCGTCGGCAGCCTCCAGTCTGTGCTGAGGGTGTGTGCTGAAATGGTGGGGTGGGGTCTGTTGAGGGTCCACTGGCTGGCGTACCGGTTTCTTGCTGTAGGTCCTGCCTTTGCATTCCTCCTGGTGGTGGGATCTGCGAAGAGCCAAGAATACCGTATTTCTTAGTGTCTAGGAGTATGCTCAGTCATGAGCAAAGTGTTGAGAGTGGTTCTCTCCAGCCAGCTCTAAGAAACCCCTGCAGGACTCTTGCCTTCAGGAAGCCTTCCCTGACTGCCCCTGTCCAGATAATTCCTTTCCTTTCTCTTATGGACTGAGACATTGATGTGAAATGTAAACATTCTAAAAAGTCCTGCGGGAGAGAAAACATTAGATCTGGACTCAGGAGTTATGGACTCAAACCTTCCTCTCAGTCCTTAGTGTTTTTCTGGCTCAACACACATCACCCAAACTTCTAGAGAATAACCACCATCTTCCATGTTCGGCCAAATATGATCCAACATGGCCTCTTTTTTATAGTTCTCATACCTTAAGGGGTTGTTATGGGTTGAATCATGTCTCCTTAAAAGATATGTCCACATCCTAATCCCTAGGACCTCAGAATGTGACCTTATTTGGAAATAGGGTCACAGCAGATGTCATTAGTTATGATAAAGTCAGACTGGAGTAGGGTGGCCTTCAATCTAACAGAACTAGTGTCCTTCTAAGAACAGGACACAGACACTCAGAGGGAAGACAGCCATGGAACCAGGGAGGCAGAGATTGAGGTGCTGGGGTTGTAAGCCAAGGAATGTCAAAGGTTGTCCACAGCGATCACCAGAAACTAGGCAGAGGTGAGGAAGGACCCTTCTCTACAGGTTTCAGAAAGAGCGTAACTCTGCTGACATCTTGCACTTGGATTTCTGGGCCCCAGAACAGTGAGACAATAAATTTCTGTTCTTTTAAGCCACCCCGGTTTGTGGTATGTTGTTACAGCAGCTCTAGGAAACAATACAGTTTTATCGTGGTTTTGCACTTATTGCCTTGAGTAGGACTGTTTTACTCATCAACTAAATTGCAACTTCCCAGATGAGAAGAATGACACCTTCCCCTTAGTCCTTTGCATATGGTAACATCTTTTTAAGAGAATTGTCTGAACTTTGTCCAAGACATGGGATGTTCAATGCGGAGCACACACAGTTAATCGATATCTGGATTTTGTAACTGCCACCCTCAAAAACACAGAGATTTATATATATAGAGGCAGGTGCCTTATGGGTTTCATTTTCTCTTAAGCTGGAACCAGAGACAGCAGGCCAATGCACTGGACAGAGTTCTTAGTTCAGGTCTTTGGCTGGACACTAGAGTGGACCACAACACAACAAAGCGTCTGTCTTTTCTGGAACTTTGTGGAAAAAAGGAAAGGTTTCATTACTTGGAGTGATTTTTTTTTTTCTTGGACTCCTGAAGCCTGAAGGCCACATAAGGTCCTAGATGGAACAGTTTCCACCACTGAATTCTCTGCTTCTCAAAAAGTAATCTTATGCAGTTATGTTTCAAGATGGCCTGGCCATCTCTCAAGACCACAGTCAATATTGACTAGTCAGCCCTAATGGAGCAGGACCAAAAGATCAACACTGAGATGGAAAACCTTTAGCATTGGGACAGTGACTTACTAATATGCCTTTGTGGACCTGGAGGTCTCTCTGGGGCAGGGGTAAGGCTGTTCATCCTTGGGTCCATTCACAGAGCCTACAATAATCTCCGGCACACAGAATCCCCTGGATGAACCCAAAGAGTCCAAGATCATTTTGTGGGTGAAGCAGTGGAGGCAGAGAGAAATAAAACAGCTATTATGTGGTAAATAGGGAGCCCAGGACAGCATGGGTTGGCTCAGTGATTGCCCAGCACTTGACCACAAATATCCCCACCCTGGACATCTAAGTGTCTAATACAGTGTTCCCGTGACAGTGCCTCCTTTGTAATGCCAGTTTGGATCACAGGAGGCAGACACTTAGAAGTGGTAAAAGGACTTTCCTTTTAAAGGGAGGATTTTCCTCTTTGCGAATTATAGTTATTGGACTTAGAATCTAATCCATCATTCTACAGTGCTGGAGAGAAGAATTAAGATGGCAGCCAAATCGATATATTTTAAGATTTCCTGGGTCATCAAAATGCTTCATCTCAGTGCATATTCTTTGGGGCATTGATTTTAAGCCAGGTTTCATCCCTTCCTTGCAAAATTCCACAGAAGAATTTATTGGAAGAGATATATATATATTTTTTGCCTTGATTAGAATGTAAATGTGTTAGGCTTGAGCGCCAGGCTCTCTGGACAGCAAGGTATGAATGATAATTGTGCTTCTCCACTGAAATGCTGAGAGAGAGATCCTCAAAGAGATAGAAAAGTATTCTCATGGGTAGGAGGCTAAGTATCTTCCAGGTACAAGGGATTTCCCAAGGAAAGCTTCAATAAATGGAGCTTGTTATTTAAATGCTAATGAAACTTTTTCAAAAAATTACCCTGTCCCTTACGTAAGATTTGAGGATTCTCATTTTTTAAAAAATTTTTTTTGAAGGTTCTCACTTTTATTCTTTAAGTTTCTTGCAACTACAGCCATGGATCAGACTTACTCCTGTCACGGATGCTTGGGTGGCGGGGTGGGTGGGTATCCGTTTGATCTTCCCACTTTAAGGACGCTATTTTCTCCCAATAGCTCCCTCCTGTGTTTCCTCCCCACTGACCTGCCCACCCATAGTGGGGCAGGACTGTAGCCCCTTTTTCACTGAGATCACCCTGTGTGGAAAATTCCATGGTCACGTTGTACATGCCAACCTCTATTCAAAGCCGGAACTCTTTTCAAGTTAATTTTGTTCATTATCCTTTTTTTTTCTAGATGAGGACAGTTTTATCAGTGGCCTGATAACGCTGGAAATATAGGTCATGATATTACTTTCCCTAAACCACAGGCTGCAATTCTGTTCTGCTCTAAGCAACCATCCTAGAGGCAAAATTATCTCAGTAGGTAGAATATTGGGGTGGTTGACACACTTTTTTTTTTTTTTTTTTAATAATCAGGTTTTGGGAGCTGTTTTGTACCTGAGCTGAACTCTTTCGTATGGTAGCTCCTAAGATAGCAGCTAAAGTAAAAATCCGACTTGGCATCTACTTGGTAGTCTCCTTTGTAGACCCTACCAGGTAATCTACTAAGGAAATGTTGACATTTACTGCCCCTGCATGGAAAGCATTTTATTTGGCTCCCTACCATCCTGATACGAATGCAACTTAGTGATGAGCCATCATGCTTGCTAAACAGCCAACAAATTAGAAGGTAAGTGACACAAATAACTCTTGGCCTTTCAAGACTGGGTCTGAACCTACATTAAGCTTTTCTGCCCAGTGAATCAAATTATTTTAATCATCCTGAATTTGGGATAAGAGAGGATTTTGTGGCTAATAGGGTTATAAAACATGTCATGTGTAGTGTGATCTGGGCATTAATCTGCTTTTATTCTCTGGCATTTGCTGTCCTATCTTGTAGGGGCTGTGGCCTCCGCTGCACGTGGTGATGACGCGGTGGGGCCTGAGCATTCCCATCACATGAGGAACAAATATTTACCAAAGGCTCTTTATATACGGGATTTCCTGGCCTATATCAGGTATTTTCCTGTAGTATGGTGTTGAGTACAGTTCTGGGCGATAGAGTGTGCATTGGTTTTCAAAGACTCAGTGAAAAAAGAGTCGATGCACATCGGGACCTCTCCCTACTTCTATATGCAAATCTGCTCAGTCCCCAGATGTCCCCTAAGAAGAACCCGCCCCACCGAGCAGCAACACAGAGCGGCTGAGTTAGGTTGCCTGCCTTTGACCCAGTTTCACTACTCGCTGGCGGTGAGCTTCTCAGATGTGCCCACTTCCCTCATCTCGGAGAGCGGACTTATCACCTCACCCACCCATAGGGCTGTTGCGATACATGGAGGGGGGAGCTCAATAGATCTCGGGGCCTGGCCTGATTCCTGGGTGACAAACACTTGGAAAGGGTTGGAGCACATCCTGCTTATTGGGAAGAGGGTGGGAGGAGATTTGGTGCATTGATCAGGAAGGCTAGAAACTCCGTTTAGAGAGGGTTTGGTAGAAAAAATACACTCGTTAAAGAATCAGAACAAGGGGAACCTGGGCGGCTCACGGGTGAAGTGTCAGCCTTTGGCTCATGTTATGATCTCAGAGTCCTGGGATCAAACCCCCCAGCCCCCGCTGGGGTTCAGTGGGAAGTCTGCTTCTCCCTCTCCTGCTCCCCCTGCTCATGATCTTTCTCTTTCTCTCTAATAAATAAATAAAATCCTAAAAAAAATCAAGACCAGATGCTGGAGAGTTCCCATGCTTCAGCTGAAGGGTAGAGCTGTTAAGGACAGGCGTGCTTCCTAGTCATTCCCAATCTAGCCCTCTTTGCATCAAGGGTGCTTGTACATGCTCTTGTTCCAGATGGGTGGGTGGTGACAAAGGGATGACTCCATGTAAATATGACCCCAAAACTCAGATCAAGTCTAACACATTTCACTTCATATGTCTTTGTACCCTTGCACAATTTGTTTGTGCCCAAGAAAGTTGATTCAAGTTCTCCCGTGATGATCTCATTGGTCATCTCCATGGACTGTGCTGGGAGACCCTGCGTACATACCTGCAGCCTCCAATCGGCTGGCTCCAGACCTCCAGCCTATCAGATGTCTTACGAAATGGAGAACAAAGAGGCCAAGTGGACTGTCTGCGTACTGTCTAAAAGGTTAAACATCCTTTCTTTTCCATCCCTTTTACTCTGATTTCAGAACTTGACAGTGGACTGATGTTTAAGTATGTTTACTGAGTGCCTACTGTGTGTCAGACCCTGCAGCTGGAACTGGGGGTGGGGGACACAAACAGAGATACCAAGAGATGCCCCTCTTTGTCCTGTACCCTAACCCACAGGGACAGACAGGGACACAAACAGAGCTGCAGACACAGCCAAGGTCTCTGTTTCCTCTCGTTGAAGAGTTAAATAGCCCATTGTTGGGATTTCTCCCAACCTCATAATGAATCTTTGTTGCAAGTTGGGAGAACTAAAAAAAAAATTAATGCCTAGAAACATAGCTTCTATGATGAAGTCATGATAGAGTGCAAACAACATATCGTAGATGCTCTTCTTTAAACTAGAGAGCCCCGACCTTGACGACGCTGTCCTAGCATCATTAGAACAGAGTAATAATGCTGCCTGCCACTGAGGAAGCAGACTCTAGATCCTTCTCTGCACATGCGCCCAGCTGTGGTATGGAGAACCAACCACACGGGACCGAGAGGACAGGCGGCCGCACATGGGCACCACGACAGACTCGGGGCTCAGGGTGCAAGTGGAGGGCTGGGGGTCATCTGCGGGGGTGGGGGGGTGGACCCCCCACTGTTTCTACTTCTAAATGAAAAATGGGATTTCTTAGTCCCTCCTCATGTGGTTCTGGGGAATATTTAAGGAAAAACTGATCCCGAAGATTGTTTATTGATAGAGAATGTTGTGCAGACATTATTAAAGGAATAGCTCTGATGTTGTTGGTAGGTTGGTTGGTTGGTTTGGACTAGACACTGAGGCATGCGTTTGAGGAGCTCTGCCCAATGTCTGTAAACACTGCGGGATGAGGTCCATCCCAAAGGAAGGAAGCAGCGTTCTGGAAGCTGGGGTTGTTTCAAGGTGACGGGGTCATCAGGCTAAGCCCTGTGCAGAGCCTCCCAGCTCTCCCAGTATGACAAGCAAACTCCCGAGGTTGGCCCAGGAGGCCTGGCGACCAGTCCAGCTCTCTCTCTGGCTCCTCCCCTCCCCTTCCCCTGTGGCTCACTGCATTCCTGGACACTTCTGCTCCAACAGGCCTTAGGAGCTTTTCCCTCCCATTCCCTCTGCCTGGCAGGCTGCCTCCTGGCCATGACTCAGATTTTCTCCTCAATGGCGGGCTCCCCAGACTCGTGTTCAAAGCCGCCTCTCCCATCCTCTCTCACACACACCCCCAACTCACTATCTCACTGTCTCTTCCTTATATCCGGTTTTTCCCTAGTTCTCTCAGGTAAATGAAAAATGATGGTGTTCTTTGTTTGCGTCTGACTCCTGCGCTAAGATGAAGTGAATGTCTCTTTTGGTCTCACGACCAAAGTCCCCATCACTGAGCCATATGTCAAGTAAAATCTTAGTAAGTAATTCTGGGTCTGAATGTATGCATCCTTGCAGCTCCCCAGCTATGCTTCTGGGGTTACAGGTCTGAGAGACGTGGACATGCTGCCCATGTGCCTCCAGCCTTCCACTTGCCTCTTGCTGGTTCTAGTTTCTGCTTAGGACCGACATTCACATCTCTGCTGGTATTTTAAATGTCCTCGAGTCAGTATGTCCATTAGTCAGGTGGGGGTGTGATCATGCAGCTGGGAGGTTCCCAGTGCTTTGGTATAAGTTCCCTCTCCTCTATCACTGCTGGCCTCTGTCAGCTCTGCCAGTCCAACATTGAAGGGGAGGTGGGAATGCTTCCTCGTTTTTCCCGGCAGAAAGAAGTCAAGTGCTGTGAGTGTGGCAAGCTTTAGAGGTCCTGTCCCATGGCATTAAAGGCCAGGGACACACACAGGTCTAACACTTGGGGAAGTATTTCTCTGAGAGGGCTCTGGACAATCAGCATCAGAATCTCCCAGAATGTCCTTTACAATGCAGACTCCTGGGCCCAGTGGGTCAGAACCTCTGGGGATGGAGCCCTGGAATGGGGTTTTGAACAGACATCCTGAGTGATCCTGATGCATTTAAGAGTCTGGGAACCACTACCTGGGCACCTGTCCTATTTCCTCTGCCTCTTTCCTATTTTCCTGCTAATGTCTCCATCAGCTTCCATGCTGCCTGGTCATGAACCTCTGAGGTCATGAATTCATCCATTTTAGTCCCCCTGGGTCTGTAGTCTTTCCCCCACTGCACAGCAATCAGTGGCTCAGAAACCCATTGGGGCAGCCTCCTGAAGTGTCCAGACCCTGGACCAGGCAAATGATGATAGGGAAGCCAGTAGCTGGAGAGAATGCCAGGGACCATGAAGCAGTTCCTAAGGGCAAGGCTCTCGCTCCTACTCCCTTGCAAAGTTAACTCTCCCTCATGCCCTGTTCCGGTCTTCAGGGTGTGCGAATGTCATTAGGGAAAGAAGGGGGAGAGGTTAGACAAAAGAGGAAATAAAAGATATCTTTAGCATGTTCTTGAGGATAATTTTTCAAGTGAATTTCAGTAACACTTCAAACCATTTTCAAATTAAAATGTTATTAGGAACCGACTGGTTTCCTTCGTGGTGCTTGATGCATTTCATAAATGCCTTTCGAGTCTGAACTTATGAAAAGCGGTTTTTAACATCGTAATATTTATTTTTCTAATTATAACACTCTGAGAATGTAACTTTTTGCAGAGCGATTAGAGATTTAAAAGCTAGACATCAAAGCTTTCAAAGAGATAATAATCAGGACATCGATTTCTCAGTCTTTAAAGAGATTTAGAAACAATTTCAATTATGAAGGAGTAAGAATGTCTAATTAATAAGCTCTGGATACATATTAAGAGATTTAATTTCATTGCAGTAATTAATTCTCATATATTATGGATGCAGATATTAATAACTAAGTCAAACATAATCCCCAGATTAGCCAAGACTACAATTTTTCTCAAAAAGCATGTGCAGGAGGAAAGCACAAGGTCCGAGGACAGACCCACAGCTCAATCTTGGCTTCACTCTGCATTGTGTATACAACTTTGGGCTGTTCACCTAACTTCTCTGAGGATCCATTTTTTTTTTTTTTTTTTTTTTACCTGTAAAACAGAGGCTATCATATCTATTCATATCCATTATAAGTAGGTACCTTGCAGGGCTGCCTTACAGATACACGTCCAGGACATGACCTTTTAATCCTAATCCTGGCACAGAGTACATACTCACTAATGTTAATTACCTTCCTGTTTTCTAATGTCATCCAAATTAAAAAGAAAAATTTACCTCGACCTGAGATTTCTAGCACTTTCATAGTAAATCACTACCAAGGGTTATTGGGTTCAACTGACACAATTTGGATACCAGCTCAGATCGGACGGTAAAAACGCACTGTCCCAGTGAAAGCTACTATCATATGTATTTATTTCTGAGACGCGGGACCAGTGAGCCCCACCTCCGTCTGACGGGGACAGAGCGTCAACGTCTTGTCGGCATTGCCAGCACACACACACAGTCTGCGCCGTCTGACCACTTACTCGTTCCTGGCCGCGCGTCAGAAACGTCCACCAGGGGCCCGGTGGCTTGCGACACTGACTGGTAATGTACCGTGTGTGTCACCGTCAGGGACTTCTGCTTCGCCGCCTCCCCAAAGTCAGCATCCGTTAACAGGACCGTGGAGCGATCGTCTGCAGAACGGCAGGGACACAGGAAGCCAGACACGTTTACCCCCTTTCCACGTCTCCCTCGCCTTCCCTCCCCAGGCCCTTGTGTTATCGCTCATTACAACAACAGTTACAACCTCGGCTAAAAGAGCAAAAACAAGTAAAAATGCAAGCGCTGCGTTAGAACCGCTGCAGAATACTGAAAGGAGGTTATCTGTAGGGGTCGGCTTTCTGAGCGTGGACATGAGAGAGGCACGCACCAGAGAGGGCCTTCTCATGAAGCGAACACTGATTTGGGGAGGCTTCTTGTTGCTGCTGACTGTTGAACAGAGTTCGGAAATTCTGTGTTTGGCAAAGCCTCAGATGGAGCTGTCCGCAGAGAAGTGGGCACCACCCCATGTTGGGGCTCCATTGCAAGTCAGCTCTGTTTGCAGGCTTAGAAGAACCCCACTACAGCTGTCTACACTTGAGGGGCTCTCACGCCGGCCAGGGTTTGGGGTTGGGGGAGTGGAGGGGAAGAGAAGGGCTCTTCTTCCAAGTTTATTGATTCCTCTATTTGAGAGAGCCTGAGGTACATTCCCTTCCTTCCCACCTCTTCTGAGCTTTAATTATTCTGGAATGTCCTTTAATTAACTTCTTGAAATGACTCACTTGTCAGGTTTCCAAGCCCAGTTGGCTTCCTAAGGTTAGGGAAGCAGGAGACTGGGTTCAGATGGATTGGGAGCACTTTAGTGCATGGAAAGGAAGCAGTTGGTTGAGCTGTGTGTCATTATTTGGTTGTCTCCAGATTTTCATTACTTTGTTGCGATACTTTCCACACTTTCTTAAGAGCCTTTTACTCCAAGGGACGCTTCCGTTAGGATATGTGGATATATTCATACATTTTCAAGCACTGTAGCCCAGGATGTTGTTCATATGAGTTTATCAGTCAGCTGGGACCACGCTGCGGCATGCCTTGACACAGGAATGGTGATGTGAAAGTCATAAACAACACAGTTAGACTTCTGTGCCCAAAAAAGGCCCTGAACAGAATGAACCTTACAAAATCCAATTACTCAGGCTCTGGCAGGAGAGGAAAGCCTCTTGAAGTTAGAATAAAATTTTTTGGCAGGAAGACAGAGGAGAGACTGCCAAGGTGTCTGCTGGCATCCCAGCGTGGGATGCGGCGTGGGCTCCTACTGCAGTAGGAGCCACGGCTCGGCGCAGGGGGTCATGCCGCAGCCTTCCCATAGTCCCCACACTGGGTGGGCTTTCTCCAGAAACAGGTTCTGACCATTGGACCTGACAGCAGAAGCCCAACATCTACATTCGTTTTTCATTAATAATACTGACGTGTTCTGGTTTCCGACACGTAGCCCTGCAGAGAGCACTCCTGATTATCTGTGGCACTAGGGTACAAACTCTTAATGGGAAACTTCAGGTGCCTGTCAGTGTGTGAGGCTAACCTTTCCTTCTGGCTAGAAATTAATGGCACTCTCCTATTGGATTCCTGTAGTCAGAGACCAGAGTGTTTTAAAGCATCACATTTCTACTTCCCAATAATTAGAAAATGCCATCGACCAACTGTCAAGCATCACCGGGAGGTCAACGATTCTTGGTGATCAATGGTCCTGTAAATAACAGGACACATTTCAGGTGGAGGGCAGTGACGATGGACAGAATGATGGTCAGACCTTTCTCTAGCTAGCAATGACTACCTATTTCAACCACTGTGGGGACAAGGGTTAACAAGTCCGATGAGGAACCTTTACCAAAAGTTGTAACTATATTATAAGGTCAAAGGAATTATATTTTGATTTTTGAAGTGATGTTTCAAAGGAAATTTTGGTTTTCATGCCCAAACTATTGAGTTCAATAAGAGAGATTCCAGCCATACTCCTGAAAGATGAAGATGGTCAGGAACAAAGCATGGTGCTTTGTCTTGAAGTGAGCTAGTGAATAAAATCTTGTATATTTAGGATGAGTAGTGAGCACTCAGACAACACGGGTAGTATTCAACTGAATTTGGTTGACTGAGGGCCATCCAGGGCTTGACCAACCTTCTTCAAGTGCTCTTATGCCTGGGCCAAACTTAAAGCCAGCAAGAGCAGCTCAGGCCTTAGGATTTAGGAACCTTTAAGGTGAGATGTCTCTGCTGTTCTATTAAAACATAATCATGCAGGAAGGGGGCAAGGAGCGATGGAGATGTTCTGCCAATCTGGCCATTTACTACTGTTTTCCTGGCAGGAGGCTTCTAGCATAGGTGCCAGGAGTGGGGTAGTTTTAGCCAAACCACAGGATAGGGTTGCCCTGGGACCAAGTGCCAGCAAACACCTTCCAGAACAAACACAGAATGAAGTTTCAAAAGGGCCAGATAGGGCAACCTGTCTCAGAGTCTGTTTCCATGGATACTGGAAAGCAGAGTGATATTTCTAAGGTGAGGGCTTCTGGGAAGTAGCTTATTGATACAGAATCAGATGGTGACAGTCACAGGAGGCTAAGCTGGTGGCTGGGTGGGTGTCCTGCCCTGGTTCTGCATAATCTCTCAATGCCCCAGTTACAAAGTAGTATCTTTTTCCTACATTGATTGGGTGGGTTAAATGAAATGATGCACATAAAGTGCTTATAAAATAGATGACATTAGAGAGCCCTAAGCAAATGCTGGCTGTTCTTCTGATCATTATTGCAACGGGAATATAAAATCTCTGATTCTGGAATGAATACATCTGTGGCAGAAGGCAATGTGGAATGGCAGATTTTGAATGGGGAGGGCTGGAAGGAGTCAGGACAGTGGGGTTCTGGGAGAACCAGACATGGAAGTCCTCCAAGTGAAACACAGATCTGGGTGTTTCCCAAAGCACTGCCAAGGAACCCATTCCAGGGTGTCTGCAGGGAGAAGAGGTGGCTCATGCAAAGACACTTGTATGTTAAATGCTAAGTAGAGTTTACATGTTTTCTTGGATGAAGGCCTTATTGGAGCTGAAGAAGGCACTGAGTGGATTTCCAGAGGGGGCTTAGTGTGTGGTCCTTCTGGGTTTATTTGATTATAGGTGTTTGTTCTTTGGAGGATCACCAATAGTGTCTCCAGGAAAGACCCAACAAGGATCAAGGTTGGGGAACTCCTGTTTCAGGTGACCTCTGAGCTACGTGTGAGTTAATTTCCCCTCCACATTTGCTGGTATTTATTATTATCCTCAATAACAATCATCTCCCTTCTACCTTTGCTCATGTAGCTCTCATGTTCCCATAACTCCTGGGGTTTGGGCTGAGAAGGCATGGCTGTAGCAGACACATTGTATGAAGCCATGAACAAGGCCCCTTACCGATGGTCTCCATTGTGTCTCTCTCTTCAATCAAAAGCTGAGCCCTGGGTATGTCAATGTGCATCCTCAAGGTCTGCTGTTGCTTGCTCAAGGTGTCCGAAGTCCGGGTATTCTTACTAGGGATAAAATAGAGGGGATTTATGAACAAACGCAGTTCAGACTTACATGATGCCTGTAGGTGCTTATATATCAACTAGGTTTACCATTGCATTATTTGAACACCTTGTGGGAAGGGGAGGGGGAAAAAAAGCAAGGAAGGAAAAGGGGGAAAGGAGAAGGAAAAAATATTTTTCCTTCTTTCGAATGATATTTATAATATGAACCTTCAATAGTCAGTTGCGAGATTCAAAGAATGAAAACTGCCAATAGAAATTGGTTCCATTTTGATAGAACTTTTGGAATTTCCCCTTTCTCGTGTAATGCTAAGTAAAACAAACAAGAAAAAAAGGTGATTTTTAAACCAGCAACACTTCCATTTGTCAGACATGAGATGTTCCAGTGGTGGCAAGGGAGAAAGCATGTGCGCTGGCTGCTCGTTGGGTGGGGTTTCTATTAATGGATTTGTATTTACATCTGGTGTCATTTTATTTTTGTTCCAGTGACAAATCTTAAACCGTGTTAACTTCCCTGACACTAGTTTATCCTAACTCATATCACATTTTAGAATTAAAAACAAAACCCAACTACTGTAAGAATTTGTGTACCAGAAAATTACTCTCAGAGTGAGTTGTGTTCTAGAAGTAAATGAAAATAAGTGGTAAAATGGCATGGGATAATCAAATTCAGTCAAATTCTACAGAAAAAAATAATAATCTGCATGTTTCACAAAAACACACAAAAAATTAATAAAGGCTTTAATTAGAAATCTGCATCACAGGAGGGATTGTGCAGTCTTTACAGAGTTGTAAGGATTGAGAAGATTTCAAAATAATGTAGAGCTGACCCTTGAAGAACACAGGTTTGAACTGAAGGGGCCCATGTACATGTGGATTTTTCTCCATAAACACAGGCTGGTACTGTAATATTTTCTCTCCCTTATGGTTTTCCTAATAACATTTTTCTCTAGCTTATTTTATTGTAAGAATGCAGTATATAATACATAGAGTATGCAAAACATGTGTTAACTGAGTGTTTATGTAATGGGTCAGGCTTCTGGTCAACAGTAGGCTACTAGCAGTTAAGTTTTGGGGAAATCGAGAGTTATGTGTGGATTTTCAACTGTATGTGGGGGTCAGCACCCATAATGCCTGCATCATCCAAGGGTCACCTGTATATTCAAACAACTTCTAAGGACCAACGATCATTCAAAATAATTCATTGATGTGATAAACTATGGCATCCATAAATCCAGCCAAAATCGACTTTGAGAAAGATTTCTACTTCACTCGATGATTTACCTCTGCATTAGTTACTTTTAGTAGAAAATGATAAGAGGGTATCCATACTACGTCTGAAATGTTTTCTTCTCAACTAAGTGCTCACCAGGAGTCCTGGATCCTTTCTTGTTGACGACGACTCACCTACCTCTGAACCCTGTAGCTGAAGGAATGTTAATAATCTGAAGGTCAAGTTCACACAAGAACCCCTGTAGACATTTGCATGTTGAAGGCTGGGGTGATATTCTGAATGTTTTGTAATGGTCCTTCCCTCATTTGAGTATAAACAAAACAACCTACAGAAATGATAGCTTCCGAAAGGTGCTTTCTTTCCTACTTAGGACTTGATCTTGAACCATATTTCTTCCTCTGCAGAAGAGTAACTGGGTTATGTAGCTAGCTCATGCTAATTATGCAGAGCCCAAATTCAAACGTTTGGCCTGAATTTCTCACATGGTCTATATGTTTTTTGAAATTATTTACTTAACTGCATTTTCACTGTGTGTGTGTGTGTGTGTGTGTGTGTGTGTTTTATAGCATAGATTCTAATACTTGTGTGAAATGAAGAACATTTTGGTGACTTGGGGGCTGCCGTTTAGACAAGCTCTATTTCCACAAAAACAGATGGGGAACTGCTCCTCTGTGAGTATCTGAAAGGTCTGTTTAGAAACTCCACTAGGGACTTGAGCTTGTCCTTGCACCAAAAATAGAAATGTGAGCTAGTTCCTTCTGCTCATCATGAATAGTTATGAGGCAGTCTGCGGCTGCTCTATTAAACACTATGAACCCAAGCTCAGACTGTACTTAACAATAAGGGGACCACTGTCAGACCAGCACAGGAAGCATGCTAAATAGCCACTGTGCCCCACTGCAGTGGCCACGAGGACTTAGAATATGATTGAGCTTCATAGACAAAGACAATCAAAGCTGGAAGTAAATTTTTCCTCCTCCTTGAAGGAATGCATGCTGTCAAGTCCTGTAGCAAAAGGCATGAGCATGGCCCAACAAACCTTGAGCCTCAGGAGCTAACTGTTCCTCTCTCCCTTCGCACTGCTGTCCCCCTTGCTTTGAGGAAGTGGCCGTGTGGCTCCCTCCCTGGCTTCAGGACTTGATGCAGGTGCTGTCTTCTCAGTGGAGCCAGGCTGGTCCAGTGCTGGGCACTACTGGTGCTGCCCCTCCCTGCCCTCTGTTGCGTTTTGTTTCCTCAGCGCTGAAAACTCTTGAGCATATGTTTAATTGACTTATCTCATTTGTGATCTGTCTCTCCCGCTGGGATAGGAGCTCTTCAAGGGGTAGCCCCTTCCGTTCTGCCCCTGTATATCCCTGCGACTTAGAGCAGTATGTGGTCGGAGTAGGTGCTCAATATAAGTGTGTTGAAGCTTGTTGAATAAATCCTGTTGTTTGGGGGGTACAGTGGGAGTGAGTGACAAGTCCCAGAGGCAGTAATATTCTTCTCATTTAATGGGTTATTAGGTCTCAGCTTTCTTAATGTGGCTGCCATAGTCTATAATCTACTGTTCTAGGAAGGCTGAATCTCTAAAATTACAATAATTGGTCATTAAAACAGCAGCAAAACTTCTCCCCCACCAAAAAAAAAAAAAAAAAAAACTCACAAACAAACAAACAAAAAAACACCTTTATGAGGAAAACTCATTTGTGAAAAGATTCTGGATGTTTTCACTGTAGGAACAAAATCGCATCTGTTTATGATACGGGATCATGCCAAGTACGTTAGTTATTATTGAAATATAATCTTCCACTATCCATTTGCCCTCTGGCTGTCTGATGAAAAATGACAGAGAGCTGACCCTTGTTCACTGAGTATGGTATTTCCCAGCTTAGCCAATAAATTACTTGCAGTTTTTAAAACTCTTTAAAGTCTTAATATTTCCTTAAGCTTTGTGAGAAAAAAAAAAAACTAATGAAAAAGTCTGCACTTCACCCACCTTCTCAAATATGATATGAAACATTCCATAAGTTTAGAATAACTAACTGTAGGGCTATCAGGAATTCATTATAATAGTTCATTTTTTTTTTTTACTCTGTGTCTTAAAATAGGAACATCAAAAAGGCTAAACTCATTTACATTCACAGTTTGAACCCTTCTCCAGGCTTTTCCACTTTCAGCTCTGAATAATACGGGTCTTTGGATGTTAATCACGTATTGGCTAACGCCTCAGAGCAGCCTAGTCTTACCTCTTAGAAGGCTGGTATTTTGCTTTAAATTATGTTCACATCATCATAAAAGAAAGAAAATCCTTTCTATCTTAGGCCTGGTGGGTAAAGTCTCTCTTCTTTCTCTGTGGGGGGTGATTTGCTTGGGTGAAACAGAGGCGTATGCAGAAGCACGAAGCCCAGTGACGGGAGACGGGGGATGACACTGTGTGGGGGATACCCTGGCACCAGCTCATCTGTGTTTGTTCCACAGTAGCATCTGCCTTCCTGGCCCTCGGACAGCTAATCCCACTAAAGTATGCAGATACACTTTTTGTGGAACATGGTTGGAAAATATGTTATCTTCACCAAGATCCCAGAATGGTAAAGCTAGGAACAATTGCAAATTGTTAGCTTTAGATGTAGAAAGTAGAGCATACAGGGGGAAAATGACTGGCCCAAGACCACAGAACCAGCACGTGGCAACATGAGGTCTACAACGCAGGCTTGCGGCTCTATGTTCTCACTGCACCCGCCTGCCAAGTTCTCCATTTCCCACGCAAGCAGCAGCGAAGATGAGAGACAGCAGTTCTGTAGCCTTCTCTACACCAAGAGATGTGACTTGCCTTGATTTTCTGGACCACATTCAAAATATGGTTGGCCCTCTGATCTCCAGGTAGGTGACAGGGTCTTTTAATGCTTGGCCCCACCAACTTGCCAAACTCAGATTGAACTGACCCTTCATGATGAAAAGCATTGTGTTTACTTCTAAATTAATCCCATAAAAATCCACCTATTTGAGAAGCTTGGAAATTCTCTCCCTTTTCAATCACTGTATCCTCTGGGGGAAAACTACCTCAACTACCTTAAGTGGAAGTAATTATTAGCTTGAATGGTCCTAATTTCATGTTGGCAACTGTTAACCTCAAATACCACTATTAATTCCTGTTTTGCTCAGCAGGTGGTCTTTCAACCACAGTGATTGACCTATTAATGAAGAAGATCCTTTTTGATGTCTCCCATGGGTCTAATAAGAAGGGGGAGGGATGCATTCTAGGACATCAGAGAAGCTAATACCGACTCATCCTAACCAAACAGATGTTGAACATGTCAGAAACCACAGATTCCAGTGTCATGGGCTTTGGGCAGAGACATGGATCTCTGGTTGAAGAGATGGCGAAGGAAGTGGCTGAAAGGTCTCTGGGAGGGCTGCAGGACGTAGGCTGTGGTACAAACCAGTGAAGTGGACTGGGGTAGAGAAAGGGATGGTGACCTATTACACAGAGCAGAAGTCATGCCCAGTCTACAGGGGTCACTTGATGGATCTCCTGACAGCCTTTATCTCTACGCTGTGCCTAGTATGGCCAGATTATTTTCAACAGAAGTCAAAAAACCACAATTTTATAAGAAATCTCTTAGGAGGGCAAGTGATGTGATGAGCACTGGGTCTTATACGCAATTAATCAGTCATTGAACACTACATCAGAAACTAATGTGTTTCTAATATGTTAGCTAATTGAACATAATCATAAAAGAAAAGAAAGAGAAAAGAAATCTCTTGATTTCTAAATGTCATCAATGAATTCATATTTTTAAGTCTACATTAGAAAGTTTATTTTGTTTGGTAAATAAGCTACTATAAATTGAATGACTGGCCTTTTTTGTTTGTTCGTTTTTCATATGTTTTGTCAGATTTGCTCTGTACAGGTGCATGTGTGTCTGGATGCCTCCCATGTGACCACAAAAAATGTCCCAATACTTGATTAGCAAACAAGTACAGACTTGCAGTAGAGCAACTCAAGTCATTTTATATAGATTTTCATATTCTTCTCATGCAAATTCGATCTAGAAGGATGGGTCAAAGACCCATTATGAAAGATACATATTATAGGCCATTTGCATTTCTGAGTTCTCCTCTGAGGTCTAGATTCCTGCTACCAGCTCTCTGACACTTTCACTGGACACTTGGGAAGCATCCCAAATTCAACATGACCTGTATGAGCCTTTTCATTCCCATCAACATCCCCCTTTTCCTGTCCTAAAAAAAAAAAAGTCTCTACACTGCATCTACCTTCCTGATCCCTAACCTTAGCAAATGACACTTATATTTATTTAATTGTTCACTCCAAATATTTCAGAGTAATCCTGAGTCCTCCATAACAATATACAGTGCACATAGTTTTAAAACACAGCATGACCAGGGTGCTTGGGTGGCTCAGTTGGTTAAGCAACTGCCTTTGGATCATGTCATGATCCTGGAGTCCTGGGATCAAGTCCTGCATTGGGCTCCTTGCTTGGCGGGGAGTCTGCTTCTCCCTCTGACCCTTTCCCCTCTCATGTTCTCTTTCTCTCACTACCTCTATCAAATAAGTAAATGAAATATTTAAAACAAAACAAAACAAAAAACCACAATATGATCAAAAAGATGTCTGTGGAAAATGTAATCTATGGGCCAACGGCAGTTGAACTCTGCCTTAGGCCTTCAAAGATACTGGTGATATATGGGCTGGGGTATCACTGTGAATAATAATAAAAAAGTGCCAATTTTATATGCAAAAATGTGGAAAGATGTTAAATCCAACTGTGGTGGGGTGGGGAGTAGGAGAGACCCCATAACTCATCCTCTTCTTCTCCTACAGTGAACATCCTAAAATAGCAGCATCATTAGGGTTCCTAACATTTTTCTTATCTGATTTCCAGACTCTGATTACCCTTTTTCACTTTTGGTTTAATCATTACAATATAAAAAATGGTTCAAATGCAAATACTGGGGTGTCTCCTATAGCTGTGAAAATTCACTTATTTATTCAACTACCACTATTCATTCATCAGGTATTGTGCTGGTATTTCTAACAGGAGGACGACACATCAGGCTGTGACCCCCAAGACCAGACAGTGAATAGATACTTGCAGCAGAAGTGGATGAGTGCTCTAGTGTAGGGGTGCTCATGGTGCCATGGGAGCTGAGGGCAAGGAGGATCTTTCTTGATCATCCCATCTCCTTAGAAGAGTGCAATGCACAGTGCATTTCCTTTTTTTAAAAAAAAAAAAAAACAACCTTAAATTCAATTAGCCAACATAGTATACCGTTAGTTTTTGGTGTAGTGTTTAATGATCCGTTAGTTGTATATAATATCCAAAGCCATTTTTGGTTTTCTTTTCATTTGATTAACTGTTAAAGAAGAAGGCTCAACCTCGAAGGTGGTATATTTGGGGGCAAACAAAACCAAAGCTACTTCCTTATAATGTGTCTTTTATTCCCAGCTTAATGGGAAACATTCCACTGGGTGAGTCTGGTCAACCAGAAGACTACCAATGGCATGTGGAAAAGTATATTATTTGGTATCTATGTATCCTATTAGGCTTCATATGGATATTTGGTACATAGAATAAACTTTATGTGTCAAAAATAAAAAGTGCTATCAATTTCAGACAATTATTTAAAAAACCATTAAAACAAGTTGGACATTATTCTTTTAAACATGATATCTGAGATGGTATGCTTTGTTCTTACCTCATGAGCATTTCAGCTAAACTCTTTGCATCTGGAGAAAGAAAGTTAATATTAGTACATGGTAAACAACTCATTAACATTCACTTAGGCATTTATGACAAATATTTTACAGTCAGATGACAATAGCCATTTTAAAATGTACCTGTAAATCCATATATCACTACTAAGAACCAAAAGTTTAGTGGATTCCTGATTTTTTCTCCCTGAGAGAATATATTTAATATTTCTGATATATATATACTTGAAATATATATTTTTAAAATATATACATATATACATATACATAAATATGTATTTCAAAAACAGTATAATACTTTAGGACCATAAAAATTCTCAGACACCTGCTAAAGTCTCTTTACGGTGTATGTATTTGCCAATTTTTGAAAAAACAATTTAATTTCAGTAGTCAGAAAATTAACATTTTCAAGCTAGTTTATTTATGTAGTACACATTCTACTCTTTTTGTTATCAAAGAATCAAAAATTAAAAATGTATGACACTATAGATTACTTTAAGAAAGCATTATTATAGAGATGTAAGTCCCTAAGGTTGATTAAAGAATTACATAAATGGCATATCTTGTGTCTAGATGTTTATTTCAAATTCCAAAGTAAAAAATTTTCTCTATTTTTTGTCTCTGAGGACACTGTTTACTAAGATTTGGTTACCACTCTGACAAAAGAAATTCTGTCTAAAAATGATGTAGAAAAAAATTCTACATTTTTGGTGGCATTGCTTTGAAATTCTCATCTCCCTTAAAATATAATTTGTTTTTCTTTTTACACATGTTGTCCTGGCAAAAGATGAATGTTTCCTTTCTTAGAATACAAAAGCCCTCTTCTTGCTTTTTTTTTCCCTATTGCTTTTTAAAAAGTCTTGATGTTAACTGTAGTATTCAATAAACAGAACTTTCTGGAAATGGATTCAGCTATGTGACTAGCTCTATAGTGGAGAAATGCAAATGTTGGAGAATTTTCATTTCATCTTTTATCTTTGGGAGCTGACATTTAAGTGCAATCATTATTATGTTAGAGGAGCATGGGATTACTGAGGGGTGAGGGGCATGGGCAATCAGGGGGATAACCACCCATGGGCTGGTGTCTCCATGAAGCAAGGCTCGGTCCTTCAAGTTGGACATGCCAGCTCCCATCCAACCTCATGATGGGGCCCTGGTTTTGTGCACAGATGGGTTCAGTCTGGGAAATGAAACACTGCCTTCTACCCCACCCATATGGTGAAGCAAAGAAAGCAAACCAGCTTTTAACTTCCTAGTTCACGTCTTTCTCTGCAAAGACCAAGCAGATATGAGTTTCTTCTCTTCCTGAATGATTTAACACTTGCAAAGTAAATATATATATATCATGCCAAAAGCGTGGGATTAATTAGCTCTATGTAACAGCCAAGCAGTGGCTAGCTCAACAGTCTAAAAAAGGGGAGGAAATGTAAAGAGTACACACTGTACTTCAGCTCCTGATTGGAAGGTAAGTCAGTCTCCAGCATCTTCAGAATGGACCTGGTTTCCTCATCTTGCTCATTATCATCATGCTTTTTCTGTTCCTGAAGTCAGCACATTTTCTGTCCCATGATTTTCTTTACATCCATGTGCTAAGGAATTGCGGCACCCGACACGTGGGTGAGGAGCAGCTCTCGAACACCAGCTTGCTTTAACTGCAAGTTCTCTTTATCCATAACTAGCAGGTGTCTTCACTGTGGTTATGCTGGTCCACAGCTGCAGCCACCCTGAACCATTTTGGTCCATGATTCCCTAGGCTTACCATCTTGCAACAAACCCCTTTCTCTTTCTGTCTGGTTACTATGTCCTCCTCCTGATTTCATCTGAAATTCTGAGAAAAATTCCATTATTTGAAATATACTTCTTCTGTGAGTTTACCTTTGAACGTCACCAGTAGAATTTCACTCACAGTGATGGGGGTTCAACAGCACAAGGAGCACTGGGGATTGAGTGCGAATGTCTTCTGGGAGTGGACACAGGGTGGGCTGTGGTCAAAACAGAGCATGCACTAGAAATCTGGATATGTCAGTCTCTGCCTGGGAATTACCATGCCCTCCTTCAGAAACCAGGAAACGGAGACCCAGATACATTCCATAATCTGCTGCAGGTGAGTGGGAATTCATAACCAATGTCTGTTGGTTCAAACTTTTTTTCCATCACTACCCTTAACTAGGGCCACAGCCATCTAGTTCAGGTCAACCTGAACGTTGACACTCAAAGTCAATCTGGAAAAATCCAAGACTGCCCCCACTTTAAAGGGACCATGGGACCCAGGGAGCATAGACTCCAATGGGAAGAGAGCTCCATGGCACAAAATTCTGGAATTCGAGCTCCTTCAGGAAGCAAGGAGTAGGTCAGTTTGACTGGAGAGAGAAGTTTCCAAGCGTGGTTGTGAGTTGAGGTTGGCCAAGGCATAAGGAAATGAGGAGGTGGGACTTTGTGTTATTGGCCATAGTCCGGACTAAGAGGAGGAGTAGAAGGAGGGCAGAGGTGGTGATGGGTGGGTGTGGGTGCTGTATACTAACGCTGATCCATCCAGAGTGTGTGGCATGGGGGCTGGGGACGGGGACTTGGTGGAGAAGGTGAGAGGCTGGGAGGATTGGCTGCAGTGAGGATGGGGGTGGGGAGCATCTGATGCTTGAGCAGATGGATGGTGTCTGCAAGAATGGGGACCTGCTGGGTGTGGAGGGACCAGCGGAGGGGCTGCAGGGAGTCCGGGGAAATGGCGAGATTGAGGATATGCAGGGCTGGGTGTAGGGTCATGCAAGTCACAGCACAGGAAGGACATGGAAGCAGCAATGCGGTTGGAGCCGGAGAGCTTGGCTTCAATCCCACCACGGTACCCGACCATGTTAGTGTCCGTGGTGGGACAGGCGGGGAGGCTGTTCAAGGCAGAACTGGAATGGAGTTAGAAAGAGATGTCAGGACTGAGATGGGGCCCGAGGTCTTCATATTCAGGTAGGGACAGTGAAAAGAGGTGACAAAACCTGGGACACACTTTTGTTTAGGGTTGAGAAGAGAGTCTGGGGCACATGAAGAACACTGAGAGTCATGAAATCATGAAATTGCAAGAGCACGAAAGACTCTTCAAGTCAGCCCTGCAGTAAACGTTTGCCTCTCGCCACCGTGTCTTGGGCAGATACTCAAATGAGCTGGGACACCGAGCACTCCAGGAAGGGGTCGATGCTGTCGCCCACCTCCCATCTCAGGTCTGACTCGCTATCAAGTCTGTTGATCTGTCACCTCAACATGTCCCCATGGGACATTTGCTTTTTTCTCTCTGCTCAGTTGCAATCTCACGACGTGCAGCAGCCCCCTCCCGAGCCTCCCCACCTCCAGTGTGTAAGTTCTCTGAGTGACATGCGCCTGCAGGAAGGGGGATGGACCTGAAACACACCCCTCACTGTGTCGCACTTGCGCTTTGCAACTCTCAAAGGGAAATCCCTGCCAATAGAACTCAGCACAGAGCAAGAGCCTTCACGTGCTGGTCCCAAACGATCTTTTCAGCCCCGCTGCCACTCGCGTCCAGCCTTCAGCCCGAGGTTCTAACTCCTGCATTCTCTGCAGACCGCATGATAGGGCTCCTGGAAAGCTTCCTTTGTTGCTGCATCACATTCAGATGTGACTTGCACTGTGAAGCCCCCCAAGCCCCTCCAGGTGAAGCTGGTGCCTTGGTTCTCTGGCCTTCAGGCACCCTTCTGCACTATGTCCAGCACAGCCTTTCCCACTTGACATGGTGGCTTCCTGTTCCCACGTCCTCTCTCCATTGGCTGAGTCATCTTCCTCTCTAGGCTCAGTCCAGTCCCTGCTAAGCACACCATGTTTTCCTGGGGATACGCTTCATTGTGGGACACATCTTTGTGCTCTTGTGCTGAGATCTCTTGATGTAATTTCTACCTGGACATAACGAGGACACCTGGAGCCATTCACAAGCCATGCGAGTATCTCCAACAGCTGGGAGCCACCTGTCTCTTTTCCAAGTTGAAGTTTCTAATTTTCTCTGTCCCTCCTCAGGTGGCATAATTTCTAGGTAATTCTCTTCCTGAGACTCTCTTCTGTGAAAGACCTGTGATTTTTTTATTGTCCTTCATTAAATGAGGCCCAGAGCAGAAACTGGTCATTTTTTGATATTCTCTTTCTCATACACCTGTGAGGATGCAGTGCTCATTATGTGGGTTGCAAATGAGTTTTTACAAATTATGTAGATTTTACAATGATCCCTATTACATTTTATCTCTTTTGTTCCAGCCTTTCAAAAACTCTTCAAATTTGGAGTCCTCCCATTAATACATTCTCTTTCCCCCTTGGAGTTCTGCCACCTCTAAAATGGGCTCAGCCTGCCCAGACTTCAACCTGGCCCTCCCTTATTAGTCAGCCCCATCCCAAGGCTAGTGGAGTTTTTCTGGGCCTCTACTGTTCCCTATAATTTCCTGATTGCTCGCAAACCATGCTTTCTATAACCTAGACTACTTTATTTCAATCTGTAATTTCTAGAATTTATTGTTTTTGAAAATGGGTTTGGAGTATAACTAGTTTCCAACACCTTTAATTTGACTGTTCAAAGATTATCCAGAAATATTTTGGGATTATGTCAGGAAAATATTTGTCCAGAATCCTAAAACATCATCCTTTGGGGTCTAGGGACCAGTACCACATGATATCCTTCCTAGTAATTCCTACGGGGAAAGAGTCTTCTCCTTCAGTGCATCATCATAGCATTTACTGGTGTCCATATTATGTTGCTCATCATTTAGAATTCTTTAATAGTTTGTCATAAACATGTCTTCCTTCCTACTAGCAAGAGATAAGAACTACTATTTTATGCATTTTCCCCTCTTTTGCTCCCATAATGACTAGAACATAGTAGGTTTTGAAAGAATAAGTCAATTTAAAGAATCAGAGGCTCTGATTATTTTCTAAAGTTCCTTCCTTCCTCCCTTCCTTCCTTTACTCATTCCTTCCTTCCTCCCTTCCTTTTCTCCTTTTCTTTCCCTCCCTCTCTCCCCTCTTCTATCCTATCCTCCTTCCTGCTCCCTCTCTGTCCTTTTCTTCCTTTTTTATAATTTTTCTTCCACATTTTATGGTTTTAATAGCACTTCTCTTGGTGCATATCAAAGCGAAGCAGACATTGAGTCGTTCTTTCTACCTGCCATCTGTTAATATGAGAACATCATCTCAAGTCTTGTTCTTGCTAAACAGTCTCTTGTGTTGCCTGTCACATTTTTTCCCCACAAATTTCAGCTCAATCTGAGATTTAGACTTTGTGACACCTTTCCTAAAGTCCTTTGCTACTCCTACATATCCAGCCTTGGCTTGGTGTTTCCCCATTAATCTTTTGGGCTTGGGCGTGATAGAGAAATAGCACCAGGATATTTGGAAGGAAGGGGTTTCAAAAAATAACATTTGCAATGAGTCCTAGCAAACGGTATCTGGAAGGAGAATTTGGCGATTAGGAGGTAACTGGTCATCTGCCTTCAGGAGAACATTTTGGGGGGTGGGGGTGGAAGTGAGACCGTGAGTGTTCAGGAGCTGGTTAGAAGCATTGCTGCTGAGTATAGAATTGTCTTTCAATAATCTAGTGAGGAGAAGCAGCAGAGAGAAGGGCATCAGGCAGAAGATATGGAAGACAGAAGTATTGACTATAGAAATAAAAAAAAATTATTTTCCATGGGAAAATAAAATTAGAAAGTAACTGTTGATTCCGTGTTGATATATCTTCTAACTTCAGGCTTCACTGACAACCCTTTCAAAGCCAACCCAGTTGATGGGACATCCCGTTTCTTTTTTGACCATTCCCAGATCTGAGGAAGTTTCATGGAAAGAGAACTGGGATAGGGCAGTAGCGAGCTGGGTGCTCTCTCTAGCTCCGTCCTGATATGTGATTTTGGACAAGTTCCTTTAAGTTTCCATATCAGCAAAATAGGGCATAATATACTACCAAGTTTATACTCCACTTGTTTGCACTGCTATGGAGAGACTGAGACAAGGCAGCATCGCATAAAGTGTTACGGAGGAGGAAGAAGGGGAAAAAGTAGAAGATAGTCCTCTATTGATTACCACGTGACTCAGTGGGCTCTCAGGAAAAGGCACCCCTGTTGGGTTATGAATACTACAGCGTGGTCTCGCCCCGTTCCTGTGTTCTTTTTGTGGACCACTCTTCCCTTCGTGGGTCTGCACACAGCGCAGAGGTTCTCACCCACCAGGCAGCACCACCACAGGGTGCCAGGGGAGCCCAAGGCAAGCCTCAAACACCACAGCTGTGCCAACCCAGAGTCTGGGCCGTCTCATACTTTGCGGGCCCAAATATTTCCTTAAAAAAGAGAAATCCCATCATCGCCACACGTCTACACTTTCATTCATGACGTTCTGGTTAGGTAGAGTGGGGCATGCTTAGCTTCACCCTGTGGTTGGGCAGGGGCTAGCACACACCCCCGAAATGAACACCAGTGTGGGAGTAGCAGATTTTACCTAGATTTACGATCCTACCAAGAGTTCTTCGTAAGCTCCCTGACAACAGTGTCTGCTTTTCTGTGAAATTGAAATGGATCTCATAAAGTAGCTTTTTTCATAAGGGCTATGAGTCTGCATTTATATGTTTTTTTTTACCAGATGACAAATAGGATTTCCAATCATCAGTGTGCTATGAAAGCTGATCCAAAAACCACAACTAAATAAATATCCAAAAAAGAAAACCATATATACTTGCAATCTGTGAAAACTACAAGTACAAACATGGACCAACTAGAATATCCAGGTGGGGGAGGCGCCAGGACCGATGCCAGCTCTCTCCCTCCTGATGGCGGCTCTCTGTCCCTCACTCCACTAGCTGCCCTTGGCTAGGCCCTGCTGCCATCCTAATGCTCTTTTGCTCCCCACCCTCTGATACAGAAGCTCCTTTTACTCAATTCTCCCATTGCAAATTTGGAGTTTTGAAATAATAATTTTGTTAAGAAATTAAGGTTTAAGAAAAGAAAAAAGGAAGGAAGGAAAGAGGGAAGGAGGGAGGAAAGGAAGGGAAAGTTTCAGAGCACACGCTTCGAATCCCAGATAAACCACAACTTGGGCATTTATTAGCTTGGTGAAGTTGTGGTTAATTTGGGATCGGAAGCTTGTGCTGCTTCCTTAGATTATTGAAGTTGAAGCACATTTTTGGTCCTACAATTAAGGAAAGCATTTAGCTCATTTGCAGACCAGATGAAAGGGGTGTTGGAGCTTAGCAGACAATAGCCATCCCTCATGGCCTTCATCTGTGCCCATGTAGAACCACGAGGCCACATTCTCTCTGGGAATGGCCTTCCAGAACTGATCTGTTTTTATAATATTAACCCATTTCAAAGCAAGCTTAAAATAACTACGCTTCTGTTCACAGGATGAAAGGCATTTTGCCACAGAAGCGTGGTCAAATTTTATACCCTCCATTGATTTGTATCTGTAGCTTATTTGAGGCTCCAAAAGTGGCTTTTAGGCTTGGTATACCAGTCGACCCAACTGGCTGGTGCCAACACAACTTTGCACCTTCTTGGGTAGACTCACACTAAAGGAAGAAGTTTTTAGTGATACTGGTGTTGATTACTTGACATGGGAATCAAATTTTTACAAGGTTGGGGCTTCTGGGATCATGGACCCAGCCAGGGATTTGTTCTGTAACCTTGCACTTTGAAGGATTTAGTAGTGGGGAGAAATCAGGGCATGATTATAAGCAAAAGGTTGCTTCTGGACTCCTGGATAAGGTTACAGATTTTTTTTTTAAATGTAGCACTTGCAGACAATTCAGACTTTAGAAGATCGCTATGCTCTAAAATTAGTGAAGTTCTCAGGAAGAAAGAAATACAGGTTGGCTAAATTGCTTGATTCCCTTCTTTCCTTCCTTCCTTCCTTCCTTCTTTTCATCATTTTTACCTAAAAGAATGTTATGTTATGTTCACCTAACTAGGTTGTTAGTCTACATGGTAAAACATACCTTGCTTATAAACATTTAGTAGTTTCTAACAATCAAACAATTAAAAAATATGAAGTTGACCTTAAATAGTAACTCTAACAGTGTCCATTAGGGACCCCACAGTATTTTTATATAATCCAAATTTTATTTCCAGTTTTGATACTCATTGGTGGTTGCTCAAGCAACATAGACATATTATTATAAATGTCCTTATTTGGGATGATAACAATATTATATGAAGCAACCCTTTCTTTTGAATCTGTAAATATATTAGAACTCATTCTAATCCAGGCCCAGGATCTGTGCCTTACGTGGGTCAGGTTGAAACTGGGTGACTCTACCACTGAGCTCTATTTCATAGGGAAGCACCTACTACACTAAGTTCTGGCTACAGTTTTCCTCTATGAGTGAGTTGGAAAAAAATGATGTTATTAACTAACATTTTGGGGGCTCTGCTGGACTAAAATAGAAATGTTTGGGGGCAAGTCCAGCCCCCCTCCCTCCCCAATAACTCACATCCCCTATTCTGTCTTTTCATGGTGCACTTTCACAGTTAGAGAAAGATGTCTGTCTCTTGTAAGCCTTTCCTCACTGTTAATAGAATGTCAGCTTCTGTGGTTCTGGGACACGGTTGTAGCCCTCTTTTTTCTCTTTGGGACCTAGCCAAACACTTGTGATCAAATAGAAGTGGTTAATAAGAAAATTTCATGTTTCATTTAAAAAATGGTGACAGCCAGCTCATGGCAGATGATCAACAATGGTTTGTTGAATTGAATTGACTTCTGTGCCTCCACATTAAAACGTGCCATTAGGAAGCAGCTGGAGTTGGGGCCCCCGTCCTTTGCACTCTTGCTGCCCTCTTGTCTGATGCTGGGTTTGGAGGGCCTTGTGAAGCGTGTGCGAAATGCAAGACGAAAGACATGTTTGTACTCCAGCAAGCTACTTCCTGGGACTCTTTGCTCCCCAGCATCTCGCTTAAGTACACCCCCTTTCCCACAGTACTTCTTTTCTTCCTGCTGAAACCTTTGTGCAGGCTCTGTCTTTCCTCAGCCACAAAGAAAACAAAACTGTTTCTGGGGAGGGAAAGGCTGTGCTCTCCGATGTGATGTATTGCTTTCTTTACCAAGAGCCACTATGGAAATACCAGTGTCTAGGAGTAGAGATGTCCACAGTAACAATGCCAGTCCCAGGATATCTTCTGGTGGGAGCCCTTGCGAAGGAATCCCTGAATGATAAGGCATTGCACTTGTGATGAGCACCAGATGTTGTATGGAAGTGATAAATCACTTCATTCTACACTTGAAACTAATACACTATATGCTAACTAACCAGAATTTAAATAAAAACAACAACAACAACAACAACCACAAAAGAATAATAATAAGGTGTGTGGACCTGCCATCAGTACAGCCCAATATGTCATTAAGAGTTAACAGCACCTTCAACATCTTTAGAGACAGGGGAGCTCAGATTATGGGTAGAATGGGACAAATTAAACCACAGCTGGGAAGGAAGGAGTACTTCAATAGGGCCGGGGTGGAGGGGGCGGGGATGACGAACTTGGCAGAGGGTGACAGAATACCGGGAAGGAGCGCCATCATGATTAACGCACTTGCTGCCAAACCCTTGTGACCGAATGGAAATGATTAAGAGAAAAAAAAATTACTGTTGGTTGTAGAAGATGTTATGTGAAAAATTCATAGCCTTTGAAATGCAGCTAGTTAGATCTGGCCATCTAAATGCAACAAGGAGATCATATGATAATTGTCTTTCTCTGATTGACTTATTTCGCTCAGCATAATACCCTCGAGTTCCATCCACGTTGAGAGGCAGGGCAGGGGGTCAGGGGGTAGGAAAGGAATAAATGAAACAAGATGGGATTGGGAGGGAGACAAACCATAAGAGACTCTTAATCTCACAAAACAAACTGAGGGTTGCTGGGGGGTGGGAGGGCAGGATAGGGTGGCTGGGTGATGGACATTGGGGAGGGTATGTGCTATGGGGAGTGCTGTGAAATGTGTAAACCTGATGATTCACAGACCTGTACCCCTGAGACAAATATTACATTATATGTTAATAAAAATAATTAAAAAAAATAAAAATAAATGCAATAAGGACAGAACCTTGCTGGTCTGTCAGCTATTGGTTCCTCAATAATATTGTCTCTAAAGTCCAGAATATGGGATTCTGTTGTCCGTGAAAGGGTTAGAAAAACATCCTTTTGTTATCTTAGTGAAGAGCACTTGTGAATGTAATCCAACACAGTTCACCTTACACTGGGTTTCTCAACATAGTAAGCAGTATGTGGCTCTTATGTAGCTCTAAGATGGCGTCCCCTTCTCTCCCCACTTGGGATTAATTGCTCCCTCTTTTGTGGGTAAGTAGGATTTTTTGAAGCCCTATTTTGATATTCATGACATTTTTGTTCTTTTCCTGGTAGAAGTTCATGTGTCTGCCTCCTACACTAAACCCGAAGTTCAGAAGGCTCTTTCTCTTCGTGTTAAACAACAAGCACAAAGTATGGTGCTTAGGATATATAGGATTTACCAAGGTAAGTCTGCAAAATTAAGTAAGTGGGTAACGGGATTTAGCAAGGATATTTCAGCGAGATCGACAGCTCATCTGAATGATGGGGCTGTGGGAAATTTAAACGGAAGGGCTATTAACATGTACAGAGCATGATGTACTTTAAATATTCTAATTTTTCAGTGAAGTGGAAGCAAATTGATAGGAAAATGTGTTAGGGCCATGTAAAGAGAAATGCTTCTCCTAAGTGCCGACGGGAGAAAGTACCACCATGTTCTGCTGCTCTCACGATATGGCAGTGAACTGAAGTGTTTGCAGAAGATGTCAGTGTTTTCTGTGTGTATCAGTGATGTCTGGGGACATCCGAGATAAGTCCTGGGACTGGGTTCCCAGACTCATTCCTCAGGTACTACTTTTAGGAATATGTAGAATGCTGCATGATTCTAGTCCACACCGGACTAATTAAATAAGAACATCGTGTCCATGCATTTTATCAAAAAAGGGACTTGGTGGAATACTGTGACAGGTGAAAAGTGAAGGACTCAGAACCACTCTTCCTGACGGGGTTTCATGTTGGAAAGAGCTCGTTTTCCTCACATTGTGGTGCAACAGCAAGGAAGGGCTCTCAGCCAGAAGCTGGAAATAGCTTCATCACCGGGGACCTCACAGAGCTGGCCATGATAATAATGGTGCCTGCTCACAATAGTATTCGTCTGGCCAAGGTTCTTGTCTTCCATGATTTTTTTGTTGTTTGAGTGAAACTCTTACACTGGGCTTTCGCTCACATTTCTAATTTGGGAAAATGTGTGTTTTCTGCTTCACAATGCTTTACTAGAAGCCCTCAATTTCCTCTTCCTGGCAATAAAATAGTTCTCATTGCCACAGCAAATGTGATTGGTCTTTTTAAAGGACACCATAATTGATGGCCTTGCTGAGATAGCTGAGAAGACGAGCCGAGTTGAAAGACCCATGAGAAAATAATTTCCTTTGCCTATTGATGTCTATGGTTTAGGAAACGGGTGTGAGGCTGACTCTCTCTCAGTGTCTGACTGTGTTGGGTAGTAACATGGTGCAACTCTTCCCCTAGGGCTGTGGCCCTGCTGAAGGCATATCATAGAGTCAGGCCACTGGGAGACCCAGCCCGGAGAATAAAAGACCTTCTCCTGGGGAGTAGCTCCCGCCAGGCTGGCTGTCCAGAGAGAGCGGCACAAGCAGATGACCAGGCGGCCGCCACTCACCTCGCAGCCTCTTTAGCCTCTGCTCCCGCCTCCTCCTCCGCACCACCAGCAGGAGTACAAACAGCAACAAGACCCCCACCAGGATGCAGGAGATGGTCACAAGCATCTTGAGCCCCTCGTTGGTTGTCAGGCCTTCTTCACTTTGCACAACCGACTTAATGAGTGGAGGGATTGTACCTGAAAGCAGGGTCATGGTGTTAGATGACTATTAATGAAGACGGCATGGCGGAGGGTCTAGGGATGACGGTTACAAGAGGCACGCTGGGGGATCCAAGGGTGTCCAGGGTGATGAGAAATGAAAGGAGTTCTTTATCTAGGTCCTGGCTCATTGATTTACTTTCTCATGCCCCTCCTCTGCTCAACTTGCAACTTGCTCGACAAAACGTCAGATCAGGATTTGCACAAAGGGTGAAGCCCGTTTCTTTGAAAGGGACTTCGTTTTGCAATGTACTGCTGGGTGCAGGCACTTGAAAGCACAGTGTCCAGGCTGGGTGCTTAAAAAAGCCACATGCGTTTCCCTGAAATGGTCACCCGTAGTACAACTGCTTGAAAACCCGCACATCAAAGGAGGAACGATAGGTCTGGCCAGTGCACAGAAGTCTGCAGGGAGACTATACCATTTATACTGGCTTAAAGAAGCTTTGCATCCCTTTTGGTCTGGTGATTCACTTGCCTTTTTTCTACTTTAGAAACTCTCATTTTAGGGTTAAGAGCTGCAGACAACTTTTCAAAGAGGAAGCATCTGGGTCTACAAACAAGCTCCTTAGTGATCAGGTATTATTATACAGCATCCAGAGATTCAGATTATATAGAATTATCAGGAAACACCCAAGCAGACTGAACTCTGAGCTATCTGAAGCTGCTTTCTACGGTGGGCGCGGAGACTCAGACATACACCCGCACTATGCGGAGCGTGCATTCCGGCACCTTCCCTTATATGAGATGCTCCATCCCACTGTATTTTCCATGTGAAATAAGGGCCAAGAAGTCAGTGGTTCAGGAAAAACGATGCAAAAATAATGCAATTTCCATCTGAGCAAAAATGATCTTTATCCTGCACTTAGTAAGTAGAGCAGGGATAATAGAATCCCAGTCCCCTATGTTATCAGCCCAGGTCAGGAAAAGTGTTCTAACTGTGTCATATTTTTAGCTGGAAACCCACATCTGGGATGCTCAGAACCCACGTAGTGGGATGCAGGTTAAGTTGGTCTGCAAAACCAAGGCAGCACAGGGACATGTGCAAATGTTTGGCTAAGGAAGTGGCAGAAGAAAGAGTCAAATACAGACATGGAAGAATCTGAGATCCGACTGGTGTAGGTGTGAGGCTGTCAATGTTTGTTTCCCTCCAAATGAAAGGAAAATCTTCAGTCAGATATGACAAAAGAGATATTAAAGCTATATATCTATGAGATCAGTTTAAAGAAATCCATAATCCTTTTCAAGGATCAAAAAATACATATTTTTATTTCCTAGTGTAATAAAATTATTTCAGATTTCAGGAACTTAAATGTAGCTCACAGAACTTTTGCATGGTTAAAATCTAAGTTCATGGATAAAATGCAAACAGCATTTTTTTTTAAGAGGACAAGCATTTAAATTCTTCGGTGTGCTCTGTAAGTTTGGATCACATTTCAAATTCTTCATGTGAGTGGTTTCTAGTTAAAAGATTATCATGACCATGTCACCAGTGTGCACACTGGAGCCCAGCACTCTGGTATCTACAGATTATAGAGAAGCTCCGTGCCAGCGTGTGATTATTGTAAGTCAATTAATGTAAGCCAATAAGCTAAAGTAAGAACTATGCTTCCTGCCCAAATGTGTACCTGCTAGCAGAAGACTTTGGGGAACACTTAAATGCAAAGTAAAGAGTTTGGTAAGTCAAAGTCCTTTATTCTGTAAGGTCAAAGAATTAAACCATGTTGAAGAGAAAGCCAGTAGGAAGGGCTACTCTGCCTGCGGGTGGTGCTTTGGGATGGGACACTTTGAATGACATCACTTGTAACTGAAGGCTAGGAAATTAGACAGAGGGCACCCACAAAGAGCATTGGTTCTTGAGTAGTAGGTTTGCAATCCAGAAGCTGGGCAAGCCATTCCAGGGCCATGGGGGTGGAGTGCACTGCAGAGGCAGGACTCCAGGCTGGTGTCAACAATATCAAGAAAACTTCTACCTAAAGATCTTCCTACATGCAGGAGGTTGGAAATGCTGGAGGCCAGACAGGCTTCTGGCTGGGGAGGACTTCGTGGTGACATGGCCCTGGGCAGGAGATGTGGGGTGGGTTTCCAGTGTGCCAGAGCAGGAAGAACTTGTTCTGAGCCCTCCAGGAGAGTCCCAGAGAAAATGACCAAATGAGGATCCCAGTCTACATCACCTCATTAGCTTGAGGGTCCTTGGGTTCATGGACACTATCCTTGGGATAGTATAAACTGCACTCCCAGGAAGTGGGAGTTTGCTGGAGCTTTAATTAAGCAAGATCCCAAATACATACAAGCAGAGGAGGGAACCACTCTTTAGCTTGCCTACGGATGAATAAAGTAGGGTATTTGCTTGGATGCAGACTTTCTGGACCAAGCCATACAACACAGTGCTCTGACCTGGTCAGTGGAACAGGCCAGAAATCTTGGAGGGGTGGGGGATGCTAAGCCAGGATCTCCCAACATCCTGAAAAATCGTGGCAGGTCTTACCTTGTGATTGAACACCTAACTCAGTCACCACTTTACCCTGAGTGAAAGTCACTGCAAAGCTGTAGAAATCAGCACCAACATATAGTTGCTTAAGACTTTCTAAAGTTCCCTAACCCCCTAACAGTCAATGGCCCTCTATCTTTCAGCTTCACTGGGTTGGGCATTTGTGCAGATATCAATCAATGGCCTTGACACTAGTTGTAGAAAAAAAAAAGATAAAATTTCCTATTGCTTATTTTTGGTTGACTAAACAGCACAAGATACCTTGTCTGGTTTTCAGAAAGTCCAAGCAAATTGCACATGTGGTGGGGGAAGGGGCAGGACCCACACCAACATCCTATGATATTATATTACTTTCATCAGTGCCTGCATTTCTGCTCAGGGACTACCAGAAGCTCTGGTACCATGAAGACTGTTTCTGCCCATGCAGTCTAAAGGCTAAATGAGAGCAAAGACGGAGTTATGTGGGTTGGGATGTGGTGGGGAACGGGTGGGGAGAAAACAAAAGCAGTGTTAGCGCAGAGTCATTGACAACGCACAGAACCACGTGTTTGGTAAGGGAAGGTAAAGAATCCTTCAGCCCAAAGAGAAATCATTCCTGCACCACGATTCCCTAAGGAGATTCCCAGTGGCTCTCAGGGCCTTATTTCTGGAGCAGATCCAGGTCCCGTGAACACAGTGAACTAGGGAATCCCACAAGGAGCCCGCTGAATGGCTCTGAAGCCTAAAGGGATCTGTGGGCACTGGTCACTCTGTGCCCAGGATGAATGTTGAATGGGAAAGGGACTGTAAACACATGCATGTGTGGGAGGGCCACAAAGCCAGCCAGCTTACTGCCATCGTAGTTGAGCGTGGCGAAGTTGGCCTGCTTCTCCGCACAGCCAGCACTGTTGCACACCCTCATCTGCAGCTCGTACCACGTGGCTTCCTGCAGGTCGTACAGGATATAGGACTTGGAGAGAGAGGTCCGCTGAGCTGTGGTCCAGACCGTGGTCCCAAAGGGTCTGTATTCCAGTGTGAAGGAGGTGATTGGACAGCCGCCGTCATTCCAACCGATAAGGTTCAGCCTCACGCGTGTGGTGTTGATGCTGGCAAAGAGTTCTTGCTCCTTGGAGAACTGGGGTTCTGTGGGAGAATGCACAGTCATTCAGCTCATGGGACCAGCTCATGGGATACGGGAATGCTGGTCATCAGGGTTGTCATGCATTTCCTCTTGGCTGCTTTCCCCACCTGGGTGAGGAGCTCAGTTCAAGTCTGGGTCATAGACCAGTCCCAATTTGTCCACTATTTATAGGGACCTATGGACCAGTGGGCTGTCTCCAACTATAATAACCTAGGTATGAGAGGGAAAATTGGGTGGGTAGAGGTTATCATTATGCATGTCAGAGCTCCTAAAGAAAAATGCTATTTTCATATGTGTGTTTCCTTGAGTGATTCTGAAGGAACCGTACTATGTGCTGATATGACCTATTTCCACTCTTGTGTGGAGGGATGTGACTCAAGATAAGTCTAATTGGATTTCAGAAATTCCAACTGGTGTCTCTTGCGACCCAAGCACTTCTTACTCGAGCCCAGGGACCTAATGGATATATTTCTGCATAAATTAATCCCTCATACTCTGAACCCTTGTTGAATCTTAACCAAAACTCAGGTGCCAGATCCAAGTAACACCTTTGCCTTCCCATCTCTGGCTCTTTTGCTATCCAGTGTGGCCCTGTGCACCAGATGAGAGTCATATGTGAGGGGAAGCTCCAAAGACCCTCTCTTCACCGCCTCACCTAGACTTCTGTGCCACTGTACCCCTTCCCTTACTGGTGCCCCCAGACTAAAATGTCACTGCTGAGCACCATTTCTGCCCCCCACCCCGCACCACCCAGCAGTTTATCTCCTCAAAGATTAATGTTTCAGATTAAAAAACCAGCTCACATTAATGGTCAACAGTCTATCCCATTCCATTCCCACCTGAAAAGTGGGTCCTTGGAGACAATAGGACAGTTATGGATAGATGAAGCATGGGGTGACGGAGGGAGAAGCTCACACTAGAGGGTGTGAGGGTAAGGTGAGAGGGTAAATGATGTATTTCATGGTGACCCAGCCAGGGCAATTTATGTAGGCACCAAAACCCCTGGTTTGCAAATGACACTCTTCATTTTTACTGTAAATGGGATAATGAAGGAAGAGAACCATGTATATCCTCCGAGGACCAGCTATCTCTCTCATTACACTGCACACTCCAAACCCGTTTTGGGAATGACAAAGTTCAAACTCACAAACAAGCATGCAAATATATGACTCATTATCTGTGATTGCAATGCCCCATTCAGTTAGGGAAGCAGAGGAAATGCAGACAGCAAGCGGAAGGCATACGTACCTTTCCCCAACGTTTTCGCTTCTATGATTTCACTGATGCGTCCCGGTCCCACTCCATTTTGGGCAGTTAGAGTGAACTTATACCAAGTACCACACTTCAGATTTTCCAGGCGGTAAGAACGTTCACTTGGGCTGATTGGAAAACTTCCCCACTGTTCACTGTTATCCTCGGAGTACTGCAATATGTACCCTACAGAACACAAGAAATATTCAAAAGAATCTTATTTCCTTTCTACTAGGAGTTGGTGGATGTTGGCATTTTGTATGGGATGAGAGTTCTCAGCATTCATCCATCTCTGGAGGAAAACATCTGAAGACTCCCTGATGCCAAGAAGTCGGACCCAGGCTCGGAGGAGTGCTGTGATGGTGTTCTGATTAGCATTTAGGCCACGCCAGATACTACTATGGTGTATTGCTAATTGGTATGTTGAAAATAAAACTACTTTCTCCCCATTTCCTTTTAAAAGGTGTAGCAGGCAGCAGAGGATGGACACTAAGTCTCTAGAAATCTGCCCTCAGCCCACATGTGCCTGAATCTTTGGGTATCGACATGGTCTGAAGTGGCATTATTTTTAAGAGTACCAAAGCTCTGGAAAAGGGATATGTTGTCAAGTGGGTAGGAATCTCCTCAACCAGAGGCTACCCAGTCTGCAATCCCTAAGGGAACTGGCTTTAAATCCTGTAGACATACCAACATTTCTTTCTTTTATTTTAATTTTTTAAATTATTTATTTATTTATTTATTCTTTTCAGTGTTCCAGAATTCATTGTTTATGCACCACACCCAGTGCTCCATGCAATACGTGCCCTCCTTAATACCCACCACCAGGCTCACCCAGCCCCCCAACCCCTCCCCTCCAAAACCCTCAGTTCGCTACTGAGTCCACAGTCTCTCATGGCTCATCTACCCCTCCGATTTCCCCAAGTCACTTTTCCTCTCCATCTCCCCATGTCCTCCATGTTATTCCTTATGCTCCACAAATTAGCGAAACCATATGATAATGGACTCTCTCTGCTTGATTTATTTCACTCAGCATAACCTAATATTTCAACAGTCACCTGACTTCTCCTTAGTCTGAAAAATCCCTCCAAAAGTTCGATTCTGTACATGATAACTGTCACCTGTATTTCCATGATCTTGAACATCAAGTGTCCTTTTCTTGAGTGCTCACCAGGTGCCAGCTCTGTCCTTAGCCCGCTGCATTCATTACCTCACATAACCCCCTAGAAGATAGTGATTATTGTCCCCGTGGTGCAGAGCAAGACACTGAGATCCAGACAGGTGAGATGACCATTCAAGGGCCCTGTAAGTCAGTGAGAGTCAAACCCTACCTTCAGAATCTGAAGCCAGCTCTCCTGGCCCTTGTGATGACCAGGACATTCCTCCTTGTTATAGTCACCATTCCTGTTAACCCAGTCACTTCCTGGGAGGGGGAAAATAGGTCCAGTTTTCTCTGTCCCCATCTCCTCCATGTTCACACCCAGACAACCCAGGACCAGCCTGCCTGGTGCATGGCGTCCTCACCCTGGTGGACTGCTAGTATCCTTCTGGCCTTTGGGGCTATATTTTTTAAACACAGGTAAAGCGCTTCTCAGTTCCACACTACAGAGGCTTTTAAGCTCACACTGGCAACATCAAATGTTTTGCAGACCTCTCATATGGAGGTCACATGCCCTCAATTCTTCTGTGGTCAGGGTCTGGATCTTCCCTACTCTTTGCTCCTTCTCACCCCTCTGGCCCTTTGCTGCCTTGGGATCCCTCCTCCTTTCCAAACTTCATTTTCTATTTGAGTCTCCTTGATCTGTACCCCTTGAAGCTCCTGCAGTACCTGACAGGTGGGTGAGGGATCTGGGTACCCCATGCTCTTACTGTCATACCTGGGTTCCACTCCAGCTCTGTCCAAACCACCTCCCTGCTGCCCTGAACATCATGGGAAGAACACTTCCCTTCTGATTTCTTCTGACCAAATCACATCTGGGAAGTTCTTGTAACCCTTGGCAATAGGAGTTCCCATGCCAATGGCTTTGGCTACCACTGTGTTTCAGGGACTCCTTGTTGTCTTTCCTTGGAAACTCTTCATTACTAAAATGGCTTCACCTTCAAGACCTTCTGTTCTGACACTTCCAGCACCACCTTTCCCAGGCTCTCACACTTACAGAACCCAAACTCTAGTTGAGCCTTGAATTCCAGAGTCCATTGAACTCTTGCCTCAATGCCCCATTTTTCTTTTCCATAACAATGTTCTCTAATCAGTCTAGAACCTTCTGTAGACCATTTCCACAAGGAGCCTATTTTCACACACTACTCTAATTCTAGCCACATTTTTTTCTGCCAGTTAGCAGCTCCGGTAAACAGCAATCCAGTCTTCCTCCCAGGTGCCCAGCCCCACTTGACAGTGTCATGAGACTGTGAAATTGTGACCACCACAATTTGGGCTATTTATACACAGCTGGGGCCTCACTCCCTCTTGACAATGGCTTTGTTGGTCTATTAATGACTCCCTGTGCATTTTACATGGTAGCTGTTACAAATCTTCCCCCACACTCCTCAAACCTACAAACACAACCTCTCATCCCCAATCAGACAACTATTTAAAAAAAATAAATTCACTGTTTTCTTTAAAAAAAAAAAAGAAGGAAGATCCTCCCCTTTACTCAGACTGATAAATGTTTAACAACTGGCTATACAAAAAAAAAAATTAGAGCCTGGACTAGTATCATTTCTCATTTTGGGGGCATGTAACTATCCCCACCTTGTGTGTGTCACTGGGTATAAGGGGAGAAAGAGATAAGACAGCTTGCTTTCGTGAGCTATAAGGAGTTAGCTCTAGCACACTACTGGCTTCACCCTGAAATGATCCCCTAATTCCAGTTGTCTGCTCAACCTCCCCACTCAGAAGAAGGGATGTCCTCTGCTTTTGGAAGTCCCCTCCCATGTGCTCTAGGACCAGCCCCCCACTCCTGTGCAATTTTGGTATGTTCCTCTGGGTTCTCTTCTTTCCCTGTGGCCACAGCTAGCTCAGAATGATGTTTCTCCAACTCTACATAGGCTAGGAGTTTCACACTATATTCTTTTCTGCTATGGACTAAATGTAAAACTTGGTGCAAATAGAACATTTCCTGCCTAAACTCTAGGTTCCCCATCTTTTTGTGCTTTATAAATGAGAAAAATAACTGTTTAATTAGTAATTAAATTATATTAGTAGTTACTAATTACTTGAATGAATGATTGAATACAGGGGTGAATGAATGATGGAGTACTGACAACATGGGGAAGAAACAGTATGCAGAATCTTGGGGGATAGATTACCAAATTCCTTCTTTTCTGCCTTTGTTAATCTTTCACTCAGATTGGAGGAACAATGGTAATTTTGTGAATGAGATGCCTTGGATGAATGATAGGTTTCAGTAAATACCATAAAAATAGATGTGTGGCTTGCAGTTTAAGTAGTGGGGAATTAATTATAATGAACACATAACAATTATTTGGTGGAGATGTGTCACTTATTAGCCTGGGGGTAGTGACAGTCAAGTACTGTGGGCAAGGTATTGCTCATTACCTCTGATGGAACTGCCCCCATTGTCTCCAGGAAGCCACGAGAGTGTAATGGAAGAAGATGTCGTTTTGGAGACTGTAAGTCGAGGCTGATCGGGTGGAACTGGATAGGAAACAGTTTTTAGAAAACAAGAATTAGTTTTTCACATCTTTAATCTGCTTTAACAGCCATTTACCAAATCATTTTTAACAGCCATTTATTAAATAAGTGTTTTAGGTTGCCAAAATATGCAATTCACTTCTGTCAAAATGTCTCTCTATTTAGTTGATGTCCTTGGTTAAAGAGATAGAGCAGAGTGAATCTATTATTTAATGAAAATTCAACCACATTTCTACTTGGATTTATATCTAACTCATTTCCTCACTGATCCCTTTAATTTCTGAGTCGTTCATCACTGATTGAAATCTTCTTTAAACTTACTAAGGATGCTTGCATTACTCTGAATTTCAGCCATGATCCAAGTGAGAAAGATAAATGGCATCCACTTAGCTGTTCTGTTCCCAGGGATGTGACAGGGGAAGGAGGAGTGGGGGAGAGGAGATTGGGTGAAGGAAGAGTAGGGGAGGGAGGGGAGAAGGGGAGAGTGGCTAGTGCGAAAAAGAATTGCAAAAATTTCCACTTTTTTTAGCTACTCCCCCAAGATGCAACACACGCACACACACACACACACACACACACACACACACACTCAGCTCTGGAAGTCAAAGGTGTGCCATTGAGGGGCTGTCCATGAACTTGCACACTTGTACAAGGTTTGAAGAGTACATGCTTCCTACCAGTGGGCCTCAATATTAGCTTGGATCAGCACTAAGGACAGAAACATTGAAGAAATGCATAATCACGTTATGCAAATTATACAGAAATTTCCCGTAAAATGTCCATCTCTTTTTCATTGAGAGAGGCCCATATGTATTAACCCAAAAGTATGAAAACCTGACCTGTCTATTTAGATTCACGATATCACGTCAATCTTCTGAAAAACCACGGAATTCTGTCGACTCCAATTTACTTGAAATTTCAGATCAATTCTGCATTATTATCTTTTTAAATATAGTTGTTCTCCTGTTACCCTCCACTGAGGACAACCTGATTTTATTTTTACTCACTGTGATTTATTAATGTGGCAGCACTTAAATCCAAAGAAGCACACCCTTTGGTTTTTCTACTAATAAAATATCACTCTTCACCCAAACCTGAACCCAGTCAGTGGCCATTTGGGATTTTACACATGACTTTAATTTAACTATCTTGAATTTGTCACATAAATTTTGTATTTGATGTCAAGAAAAACCACATATGGTGTATTAAAGACCCAACTAAATATTAGGGCAATATTCTTAGAGTTTCAGTTGGAGACTTTTTAATGTACATTGTATATAAAAGTTTAGTTAATTAGCAGATAAAAGACCTCAATTCAGACTTATTTTTTGTTTGTGTTTTCTGGGTTCCCCTTACACATACATAGAATAAACCATGCAATTAGCAGAAGTTATCAAGAACTTTCTCAGTGATGCACGCATCAAGAAAAATGAGACCAGGCTCTCTATATGCAAAACTGTAAATAGTGTTATCTTTGGGATTATAAATGTTTTTATTTTCTTTGATTTGCTGCAGTACATTTTCCAAGATGAACAAGCATATCTTATCGCAATATGAAAATAGCAATTAGCTCTTTAGAAAGGCTGATCTTTAAGTTTGTTCAATTTTACTCTTTGCATATAGGCGTACATATAAAAATATCACTTAAAAGAGCCTTCAAACTCTGTACCTTGCACTTGCAAATTTAAAATAATTTCATCTGATCCCCAGTTGTTATTGGCAATGCAGCTGTAGTAGCCAGAGTCCTCCGCCTTCACGGTGCGGATGACAAAGCTGCCGTTGCTGAAGACGCTCCTCCGCCCATCAATCGTTACTAGGCTGGGTGTCCCGTTACTACCTCACAGGAAGAAAAGGGCACAGATTAAAGAAATTACAATCCAAATTAGCTGAGGCTGGGGAAAAGCATGAAGACTCTCTCTGAGGTCAACCGCACACTTGGAACGAAATTGCGATGACATGACAAAAACAATCAAGTAGCTGGATTTCGTTCTTTGCAGAGCGTGCTCTGCGGAGGTCAGACCTGTGAGGGGGCTTGGGTTCTGCCTCTCCTCCCTCCACCATGCAGGCACCAGCCACCTCCTCTTGGGAATTCCTTCTGGGGCAGAAATGCCATTTTTAACCACTCACCTAGGGACAACTAAATGTGGGGGTCGCTTGTGGACTTGCTTACATTTATAGTTGTTAATGATTTTGACCCCCAAAAAAGTGAACTGTGGTCTCTCAAGAGGGTGATGGCGTTGGTCCTACAATACAAAGAATTCCCTTGCCATTATAACCGCTGCCATGGTGGCTGCTGTCCAGCCATCCCCATGTCAGGCAGAATGCCTCTTTACCCTGGGAGCTTATTTATTTCCTTGGATTAACTGATTTTAAAGGACGAGAAAAGTGGTCCCTGGACCAAGGCCATTATTTCAATAGTTTATGTCTTTTAAGTGCTTTTGATTAAAATAGGCACTCTTCTGAATCCATTTTATATCAAATCTCCATGCTCATTAGTGAATTGCCAGCTCTTTATTTATATCCTAATTTCGTTCTCCGAACATAGAGAAAGCACTTAGAAAAGTTACAGGATAGAATACATCTCACCCACTTTCTGCCTCCTTTCTCGACTGCTATTATATTAATAATTACTACTGAGTATGGAAAACCAGATTTTATATTAGCTAAGTCCTAATGCATTCTGTCTCTTAAAGTCATTTCTCAGAGCATTTGAGGTAGGGTTGGTTGAACCATCATGTTGGAAGGAGAAAGACAGGTGCAGGTTTCCTATGATGTCCGCATGTCCATCTCAGTTATACAGGAAATTTACATGAAAAAGTGCAGAGATTATAGGTTGGTTAAACTATTTTCCCTGCAAGCATTCTGTTGTGAATTAAAGGTTCTGAATGTATGGAAGACAGACACAACACACCAGAACCCTTTTAGCACTAACTCCAAGATCCCATACCCCTACCTCACCGCCTCTCCCATCTCAGAAGAGTTGGTGTTTCCTGGAATTTTCATGAGTGGAAATGAATACAACATTAGACACCAGACCCAACCTAGTATATCTGATGTAATCTCTTAGAGTTTCACGAAAGGCATACATTAGGTTACTGGTTACCTGTCTTTCATCCATTTTACTGCAGGAGAAGGGTCCCCAACAGCTTTACAAGGCAAGGCGATGTCCTTCATCCACGGGGTGGTCACTGTGCCGCTGAAGGTCAGGATTCGTGCTGGAGCTGGAGCACCAAACACAGCAGAAGCCCCGTCATGCCACAGCCGCATCGACACAAAAGCCAAAATGACCCTCCCCTGTATAGGGACACCCCCCCCCCAAAGGGTGAATGCAACACAGCCAATTAATGACACACCTGCCAACACTCCTCTTTTGTGTCAGGATGTGTATAAGGGATTTTTCTAGTAAGAACACACAAATAGCTGGGAATCCCTATGGCAGCATTTCCCCCCTCCCTTGACTAAACATGAAGAGCCCAAATTAAATATCTGCATCTTCATACACCCAGCAGCCCCAAGCTGTGTCTTCTACGAGCCCAGTTGTTTGTTGAGCCCTTTATTAAACAACTTATCTCAACACCAAGAACTGCCTGTTAAAATGCACTTTTAATATCGGAAAGAATAGACCATTCAAGGCATAAAGTGCTAAAAGAAGGATGAGTAACACGGAACAACTTCTCTTTATCATTTTGTGGTATGCTCCTGACTTTATTGTGTCAGCCTGATCTTCAGCACGGACGTTAAGGAAAATAAATGCTTTCTAAGCAGCTTTTCTTGAACAACAACTGTTTGCTTGGGACGGTGATTCAGAGGCTCCTATGGGAGCATTGGCCAGAGGCATCTGGCACCAGCATAGTCCCAAAGTAGCAGGAGTAGAGAGGAAAAAGCCCAGGTGGACCTATATCAGCAGGGGCTTTCTTGAAGACTGAGGAGCCCTGCACTGAGAGGTTCTTAGCAATACCTTCCTGAGGGAGACATAGAAGCTGACACCAAGACCCCAGCCTTCCAGAGGCAAAACAACGTGCCCCATCTTTGCCACGCATTGGGATACTGTCTTCTGGGAAGCTCCCTCTAGAAGCTCAGCCAGGCCAGAGGAACAGTCACTGAAACCACTTATGAAAGGTGGCCCCAATCTGATTCTGGAGCCATAAGGATGGGACCAGTGTTGGGACCCTGAATCATCAGACCCCCGAGGGTTTGGACTGGCCAGTGGTCATTGATGGAGCCAAGTCTTTACAGAGGCATCCTGACCTAGAACACAAGCCTTGGTCATTAAGGTCTACCACACAACTCCTATTTTTGTTGTTCTGAGTACGTTGGGCCAGAGCTGAGACAGAGATGAAATGCCATTGGTCTCAGAAGCTGGGTCCTTTTTACACAGCAAGCGTCACCGCAGGCTCTTCCTTCTCGGACCAGGGTCTTCAGAGATGGTTCATGGATGGCAAAGACCACATTTTCAGTTACTGACCTTCTGATTTCTCATCATAACAAAAATACCCTGGCCAGGGAGCATCAGATTTCTGCCATTGGTGGTTTGGCATCTTCCATTTCAGACCCTTCAGACCATCCTTTTATAGGATGAGGAACGTCTTTGCTACAAAACTGAGATGATTAGGAAACCCAGCTAGGGTTAGGGGCTTCCAAGCTTTTAGACATCTCCCCCTTCCTACACACTGAATCCCAGAAGCTACGCGCATGGTGGGTTGTATGTGAGTGAAATGTATTTACTTTCTATCTGCAATAGTATTCAAAATGGGGCAGCATTCTCTTTTTCCCCCTCGCTATTTTATTCTGTCTTTTTCTTAGCTATCACATTAATAAGAATGTCATTAAGAGTTCTTAAAAGTAAAACTGGAATCTTGGAATGTTCTCTTACATTCTCTTTTAGACACCTAGCAGGCTTGTTAGTAATAAATTGCCAGTGTGGTGTATTCCAAAATCAGGGGGCATCTCCTGCTGGCCTAGAATTGTGAGGTTAGTACACTTATTCATGAAAACTGCTAATTTAGTGGTACCCTAAACGCCGAGTGGTAGCAATTATCAGAAATAGAATAAGAATATTCTGTGCCTATATGTGCTTTTTAGGACCAGTATAACACCTCAACGTGCAGATTCTTTATTGGTTTTTAGGAACTTTTATTCTTTAGTGACTCTGACTTCCCGCTGTTAATTAAGGCCTTTATGTATAGTGTTCTATCAATAGAAGAAGAAGTAAATATTTTATTATATTTATAAATTTCCAAATACCACATTTTCTGCTTTAGAAGTTTGATGCTTGCTTTTGATGTAAGAAGGACTTCCTTGGGAAGTTGCTATGTAGTGATTTTCACCTACCCAAGGGGTGAGGATAGGCTCATTTCCCTTATTTTCCTTAAGATGCTCTGAGTTGTAAACCACCCACCCTTAGCACTGTGTTCACTTCTAGGAGGATTCTCTTCTGATTTGCACAAGAGCCCAGTGCCAGCTAGCAGCAACCTTATTTCTTAAGCTGAAACATGATAGCACGTGTTCTGATTTTCTGGTGATTTTTAGGGCATCATAAGCTTTATTTCTGGTAGAGGAGGGATTTAAAAACAGTCCAATGAGAGTGGGAAATGAGGTCTTTCCTACAGTGGCGCACCTTTAGCTAATGGCTCCACCATGATGATTTCACTGCTGTTGCCTCTCCCAGCTGAAGTCACGGCTACCACCCAGACACTGTACTGACGGTTCCGACTCAGGTTGGGAATTCTGTAGGAAAATGAGTCAGGAGAGGCTTCAAACTCGCTGATCACCTGTGAGAGGAGACATAAATGTTCCCACATTCAAGGAGGCAAATGGCACACGTGGATTTCCTAAAGGCACAGTTATTAATATGTTATCTATCATAAGAAACAAAAGCCGCGGCTAATCCTTTTCTAAAAGGCTGGGATATAAGATATCAATAGACATGTAGAGAGCTTACGTTTCTCCATGCAGCAGCTTTCACAGCTACCAAGGAGAGATTTAAGCCCTGAAATTATGGGTTATGGCACATCTGTTTTATGCTGAGATAGAGTAATGAAAACAGATTTACCTTCCTACCCAAAACAACCTAAGAGCACTCAAGAGTATATGAAACCAGTCTCAAAGCCATTGCACATCAGGTAATGAAGAACAGAGCTCTCTGAAATATGGGAAACAAAGGAAGTGAGCCTACAATTGCGGGTTTTACATTTTGTGAGAGTCTCCAGGCCATGGCACAGAGAGGGAGCCCAGGAGGAGCCCAGAGGCTTCCCTGAGTTGAGAATTTACACCTGAGAGACTGGGAAGAAGCTGGAACTCAGAGGACAGAGCTACATGGAGAGAGAACTTCGGGGATTGGAAGAGGGTCCCACATGGGTATTCAGCAGAGCAGATCTGTGCAGGTATGAGAGGAAACTACCAGAGACTAGAGAAAGAACTACCTGAACAGATTGGAGGTCACAGTGCCCAGCATTTACACAGGGCTGGGAATAGTGCCTGTTCCACCAGGCACATTGGGAGACCTCAAGTTTCACTGGGCATTGGATACAATGCATCAGGGTCTTACCTTGGTGGTGGGGAATAGTTAGGCCTAGACTGAACACCACACTGGTACTGCCTAACAAATATTAAAAGCAAAATGCATATAGATGAAATTGTCATAAAGTAACTTAACTGCGTCTCAGACCAAAAGTCAGAATATTTACAGCAGTAAAAATATCCAGTACTCAATAAGGAAAAATTCATAATGTTTGACATCCAATAAAAATTTTCCAATATGAATGACCCAAATACCCATCAATTGATGAGGGATAAACAAAATGTGTGTTGTATCCATGCCAAAGACTATTATTCAACGATAGAAAGAAGTGAAGTACTAATACATGTTAACTTGGATAAATCTTAAAAATATTATACTATTGGACAAAGAAGATGTGGTATATATCCAAAGAAATGAAATCTTGCCATTTGCAACGACGTGGGTGGAACAAAAGGGTTTTATGGTGAGTGAAATAAGTCAATCAGAGAAAGACAATTATCATATGATCTCTCTGATATCAGGAATTTGAGTGGTATGGTGGGGGGTTGTGGGGGTAGGGAAGGAAAAAATGAAATGAGACGGGATTGGGAGGGAGACAAACCATTAGAGACTCTTAACCTCACAAAACAAACTGGGGGTTGGGGGGGGGGGGGGGGGGTGGGGATAGGGCGGTTGGGTTATGGACATTGGGGAGGGTATGTGCTATGGTGAGTGCTGTGAAGTGTGTAAACTTGGCGAGTCACAGACCTGTACCCCTGGGGATAAAAATATATTATATGTTTATAAAAAAAAATAAAATTAAAAAAATAAAAAAATAAAAAAAATTATACTAAGTGGAAGAAGCCAATCACATATATAACATACTTTTCATTCCCTTTTAATGAAATTTCCAGAATAGGCAAATCTAGGGAGACAGAGAGTAGACTAGTGATTGCCAGGGCAGGGTAGGTTTTGGACAGAATGTGGAATGATTGCTATGGGGTATAAAATTTCTTTCTGGGATGATGGTGAATGTACTAAAATTAGATAATGGTGGGTAATTCTGTGAATATACTAAAAGCCACTGAATTACACACTTTTAAAGGATGACTTTTATGGTATGTGAATATTTCAAAAAAGCTGTTAGAAAAAAAATCAGGAATGCAAAAAAAAAGAAAACCATAGAGAAACATTTCTTTCATAAAGAAAATATAATTTAATCCTCACTGACCTATTATTGACACAGATATTAAATTTAGCAGAAATGGGCATTATAACAGTTTCTACAATCGTATTACAGCTGTATTTTAACTATAGATAATTAAGAATTTAAATAGATACATGAATGATAAAAAAATACCCAAGTCAAACTTGAAATGGGTTTACAATATGTTAAATGCAAGATACACTGGATTAGATTAATAGTAGATTAGATTTTCAGAAAAAAGTCAGTGAACTTGTAGATATATCAATATATTTAAAAAAAACAGAAAAAAGAGGGTAAACACTTCACAAAATATCGTGAGCTATGGGACATCATTGAGCAGCATAACACACATAGCACACATAATTAGAATCTCTAAAAGAGGGAAGGGAGGCACAACAGAAAAATGCTTGATGGAACAGAGGCTGAAGTTTTTCCAAATTTGATGAAAACTATAAACACAGAAAGCCAAGAATATCAATGAACTCCAGACACAAAAATATGAAGAAAACCATACCAAGACGTAATCAAATTACTCAAAACCAGTGATAGAATATCTTAAAAGTAGTCAGAGAAAGGATATGTTTATGTGAAGGAACAAAAATAAAAATATCAGCAGACTTCCTGTCAAAAATAATCCAAATGTTTCCTGTCTTGCTAATTTTGGCCATTCTAACTGGTGTAAGGTGATATCTCAATGTGGTTTTAATCTGAATCTCCCTGATGGCTAGTGATGATGAACATTTTTTTCATGTGTCTGATAGCCATTTGTATGTCTTCACTGGAGAAGTGTCTGTTCATGTCCTCTGCCCATTTTTTGACATGATTATCTGTTTTGTGTGTGTTGAGTTTGAGAAGTTCTTTATAGATCCTGGATATCAGCCTTTTGTCTGTACTGTCATTTGCAAATATCTTCTCCCATTCCGTGGGTTGCCTCCTTATTTTGTTGACTGTTTCCATTGCTGTGAAGCTTTTGATCTTGATGAAGTCCCAAAAGTTCATTTTTGCTTTTGTTTCCTTTGTCTTTGGAGACATATCTTGAAAGAAGTTGCTGGCCAAAATTAGCAAGACAGGAAACAACGTGTGTTGGAGAGGATGTGAAGAAAGGGGAACCCTCTTATACTGTTGGTGGGAATGCAAGTTGGTGCAGCCACTTTGGAAAACAGTGTGGAGATTCCTTAAGAAATTAAAAATAGAGCTTCCCTATGACCTTGCAATTGCACTACTGAGTATTTACCCCAAAGATACAGATGTAGGGAAAAGAAGGGCCATCTGTACCCCAATGCTTATAGCAGCAATGGCCACATTCGCCAAACTGTGGAAAGAACCAATGTTTATAGCAGCAATGGCCACGGTTGCCAAACTGTGGAAAGAACCAAGATGCCCTTCAACGGACGAATGGATAAGGAAGATGTGGTCCATATACACTATGGAGTATTATGCCTCCATCAGAAAGGATGAATACCCAAATTTTGTAGCAACATGGATGGGACTGGAAGAGATTATGCTGAGTGAAATAAGTCAAGCAGAGAGTGTCAATTATCATATGGTTTCACTTATTTGTGGAGCATAACAAATGGCATGGAGGACATGGGGAGATGGAGAGGAGAAGGGAGTTGAGGGAAATTGGAAGGGGAGGTGAACCATGAGAGACTATGGACTCTGAAAAACAATCTGAGGGTTTTGAAGGGGCAGGGGGTGGGAGGTTGGGGGATCCAGGTGGTGGGTATTATGGGGGCACATATTGCATGGAGCACTGGGTGTGGTGCATAAGTGATGAATTCTGTTACGCTGAAAAAGAAATCCAAATGCTAATGAATGTTTCCCCAAAATTTGTACACTGAAACCTCATCCCCAAGGTGATGGTATTAGGAGGTGAGGTCCTTGGGAGGTAATTAGGTCATGGGATTAGCACCCTTATAAAAGAGACCCCTGAGAGTTCCCTTGCCCCCTTCCACCATGTGAGAACACAATGAGAAATCTGCAGTGCAGAAGAAGTCCTTCACCATAACCCCACCATGATGGCAACATGATCTCAGATATCCAGCCCTTAGAACTGTGAGAAATAAATCTCTGTTATTTATGAGCCACCCAATCTATGGTACTTTTGTTATAGCAGTCTGAGCCAACTAAGACACCAAGGAAGAAGACAGTGGAACAGCATTTTTAAAGCATTGAAAGGAAAAAAAAAGTCAACCTAGAATTCTACACCCAACAAACAAATATTTTAAAACTAAAGAGAAATAATAAAGACTTCTTTAAAATTCTAAAAAGCTTAAAGAATTTATCATCAGTAGACATACACTATAAGAAATGTTAAAGAAAGTTCTTCAGTCAGAAGGGAAATAATACCAGATTGAGATATCAATGTACACAAAGGGATGTACCAGAAGTGGTAACTGTATAGGAAAACGTATGATTTTTTCTTACTATCTAAAGCTCATTAACTATCATATGGTTTCACTTATTTGTGGAGCATAACAAATAGCATGGAGGACAAGGGGAGTTAGAGAGGAGAAGGGAGTTGGGGGAAATTGGAAGGGGAGGTGAACCATGAGAGACTATGGACTCTGAAAAACAATCTGAGGGTTTTGAAGGGGCGGGGGTGGGAGGTTGGGGGAACCAGGTGGTGGGTATTAGAGAGGGCACGGATTGCATGGAGCACTTGGTGTGGTGCAAAAACAATGAATACTGTTATGCTGAAAAAAAAAGATCATTGATAATCAAAAGATCATGATGTAGTGTGGGGTTTGTAACATAAAAGTAAAATGTATGATAACAATTGTGCAAATATTGAGATGGAAAAAAAAACAGAGGCACACTGTTATAAGGTCCTTATATATGCAGTGTATAATATCACTAGAAAGTAGAAAGTGATAAGTTAAATGTATATGCTTTAATCCTAAAGGAATCAAGGAAATTACAAAATAAAGAAGAAAATAAATCTGAGCCAGCCAAATAAACAAAATGGAATTATAAAAAAGTGTTCAATTAATTCAAAGGAGGCAAAAAAGCAGAAAGAAAACAAATAGGATAATACAAAACCAAATGGGAAGATTATAGATTTAAACTTATATCAATATATCAATAATTATATTAAGGGTAAATGATCTAAAAATCCTAATGGATAGCAGCGATTGTAAGAATGGATATAAAAGTAATACACAACTATATCCTGCCTACAATAAATCTTTTTCAAATATTTCTCAGATATTTCAAATACTGCTGCCAATGCTGAATTGTGTTCATGTCTTAGTATTTTTTGGAAGGTATAATACACAAGGGATGAAATTGGACATTTAGCTAAGATTTCTAAGTGAAGTATAGACATTAACAACTGTGGTTCCTCCTGACAGCTTATGGTAAAATGCAAAAAGTGAGAAATGAATTGAAGAAGAAATTGTTAAGTAAAGAGGAACCAGAACTTAAAGATTTGGGAAATTCTTAGCCTATCTATCACAAAAAGAGGAGAAAGTGTGTTGCAGATGAGAACATTAAGGGTGTGGACCAGCAGCCATGTGAGAAGGAGATTGGCGCGGGTGTGAGCCCTGGACTGAATGAGCTAAGGCCCAGGAACACTGCCAGTTTGCACTGAGATGGGATAGAGTTAAAGAGAGTTGTCCAGTTCTTCGGTTCTACAGGCTAGGATGATTGAGCCATTTGGCCCTGAACTTGTGCTGTTCTTTCAGAAAAGGGAAGAATGCCTCTGAAGGATATTAAGAGATCATCTGGGTCACTGCCTTGGTTTCAACAGGCCAGAGAGTCTCCATCTGAAGCCTTGAGGATAGGACTTCCCAGAGCTGAGCTGGGGAGACCCCTGCCTGAAAGAGCCCTGGGGGTTCTACTCTGGCTTACAGAACTACAAAATGGACAAAGCCTCTGTAGAGAGCTGAAGTGTGGGCACAGCCCCACTGAGTATTCAGGGAGGCATTATAATCCCCAGAGGTCTTGAGGGTAGAGCATTGAACTGAAGAGGATTATTCCTTTGCCTTAAGATCTAGTGGGGTAAATACCCAGTAGTGCAATTGCAGGGTCATAGGGAAGCTCTCTGTACCCCAATGTTTATAGCAGCAATGGCCACAGTCGCCAAACTGTGGGAAGAACCAAGATGCCCTTCAACAGACGAATGGATAAGGAAGATGTGGTCCATATACACTATGGAGTATTATGCCTCCATCAGAAAGGATGAATACCCAAATTTTGTAGCAACATGGACAAGACTGGAAGAGATTATGCTGAGTGAAATAAGTCAAGCAGAGAGAGTCAACTATCATATGGTTTCACTTATTTGTGGAGCATAACAAATAGCATGGAGGACAAGGGGAGATGGAGAGAAGGGAGTTGAGGGAAATTGGAAGGGGAGGTGAACCATGAGAGACTATGGACTCTGAAAAACAACCTGAGGGTTTTGAAGGGGCGGGGGTGGGAGGTTGGGGGAGCCAGGTGGTGGGTATTAAGGAGGGCACGTATTGCATGGAGCACTGGGTGTGGTGCAAAAACAATGAATACTGTTCCGCTGCAAAGAAATTAAAAAAAAAAAAAAAGATCTAGTGGGGTTTGCACTGTGAAGTTTTGAACTTACATGGGAACTCAATCCTTCCTTCTTTCCTATTTCTTCCTTATGGAATGGGAATATCTACCTTATATGTGTCCTACCGTTATATTTTGGAAGCATATAACTTTTGTGGTTTCACATGTTCACAGCTGGAGAGGATTTTGCCTCTGGATGAATGTACCTGCAATCTGACCCATACCTGATTCAGCTGGTAGGTAGGTAAGACTTCGGGCTTTACAGTAGCTTCTGGGATGAGTTAACACTTATGGGGCTCTTGGGATGGAATGAGTATTTTGTACTTGAGAAGGACATGGTCTTTGTGGGGCCAGGGGGAGAAAGGACAGAACGTCTGTGTCCCCCCAAATCTGTATGTTGAAATCCTAACTCCAATATGATGATACTAGGAACTAGGTCATGAGTGTGCAGCCCTCATGAATGGGATTTATGCCCTTATAAAGAGACGAAGGGCCCTTATAAAGAGAGGTCGGTCTCTCTCTCTCTCTCTCTCTCTCTTTGCCATGTGAAGATACAATGAAAACCCAGGTAAAAGGCCCACACCAGACACTGGATCTGAGGGTGCCTTGATCTTGGACCTCTTGGCCTCTTGAACTATGAGAAATAAAGACCTGTTGTTTATGCCACCCCATGTGGTATTTTGTTAACAAAGTGGACCCAGGCAAGAAAACTAAGGTGCAGAGTAAATGACTCACTGCAGTCAGAGTGGCAGACAGGTGGACAGAGGCTCGAGCTCAGTGCCTCTGGTCTGAGTCCATGCTGCCATTACAAGCAACCAAACACACAAAGGGCTTACTCTGACCCTTGCAAGCTGTTAAGTAGACCTCACGTAGGTCAGTAGGCTTCGTGAGCTGCAGTACCAGCTCTACAATTAATCAGTGCAAATGTTAATATGCCTCTTCCTCATCACAGATCCCATGGTTACTCAATAAAATATAGAGTCAAAGGATTTCCAATGGTCGAATGTTTGACTACTGTACACACAGTGTCCGATGAATAAAGGGAGACCAAAGGGCTCTTGCACAGATTCCACAGAGATGCGTGCATGCTTTCGTGGGCATGCATCCTCGTCACCCTACCTGCCCCCTTCACCACCCTACCTCTCACTCATGCCAGTCCTCTCTTGTGCTTAGAAAGTCACAGGAACATCGAATCCTTCTAGAATTTCAGAGGGAAATTGGCTTGCTTCCTAGCAATCTGAGGAGACAATCCCAAGACTGTGTGTATTTGTATTCTGTAATGCTCCAAGGCTCTGTTGTTGCCAAATTAATTCTGCAAAGCTTAATGATGTGCAAATTATAACAATCACTCCAATTGAACATTAAGCATCAACAGAGCATTAAAATATATTCAGAAAATAAGGATTTTCTGGGAAGAGAACATAGCTCTTAGTTAAAACTCAGTAAGCATCCTGTCTGTAAGGGACAATTGGTACTTAACTACCTCCAAAATAAACATTTTATTTAATTTTTTTACCTACAACCCAAGGTGCACCTAAAATCAATGATAAAAAAAATAATTTCTAATGCAACAATATTTGTTTCACTGTTTATGTAGAAGATCAACCAAAAGCCAAAGTAAAAATGTTTATCTATAAAAACTTCTTCCTTTTGGAATGAAATTTCCCTATATAGATTGGAGTAAGAAATAGTAGTCAAACTGTCCAGGGGTTCCTGTTCTTTATTTGGGAAATTTAGTTGCACTGGTGTTATCACCCTCTGATGCCACTCTATTCCCCGGATTACCGCCATAATTAGGCACCATTTTTCGACTCTCAGAAGTGTAAGCAGAACGTTGCCAACCGACCCATTTAAACAATTGAAGAGTTGATTTTTTTTTTTTCTTTATAACATATGTAACTGGATACTAAATGTGACTTTTCCTGTTGTCTTAAAATTTTAGAAACTGGCTTAACAAGTGAGAGTAGTCCCCCAAATGCCGGTACCTTCTCTCCTAACAAAAAATGTGAGGGCCTACTCAGGGCTTTCTGATATTTTGTCCATCTCCCATCTCTGAGCTCGAGAAGAGGCTAAGTCAGGAATAGGATATTCTTGTGGAGAGCAGTCTCTGTGCATTCCCACCTAGGGGTGCCAGGGATTTTGAACTCCAAGCAAACCCCTCAGAGAGCTTGGAGTCTGGAAGCACATAGAGATTGGTGAGTCACACCTGAGGCTATGCAGAGTAGCAAAGGCTAGCCCTGCCCCCAGCAGGACAGCTGGCTGTGCTGGGGCTGGCTCTCACTTCCAGTGTGGTGGGTTAAGGATGCTTCTGTGTAGGCCCTGCAGAGGAGGGCAAGACTGGATGTCTTGGGACTGGATGTCTCCAGAGGTGTGAGATGCCTCCTACAGAGGGCTGTCCTGTGACTCCCATAATCACGCATCCATAGATGGGGCAAAATTCAAATATTGTTAACAAGCTCAAGAGGTGGCAACAGGTAAGAGAAAAAGAGCTAAATGGAAATAAAGAGCATCAGAAGTTCATGCACAGTAAAGAAGCAAATCTATTTGTCTAAATCCTCCCCATAATGCTCAGTCAAAAACACTTGTTCTAAGAGGGAGAATGAATATTGCTTACTTAGGAAACATTTTCCTCGATAGTTTTGATGAAATATAATAACTGATTATATTTACCTTCCATCAGTTGTGTCTTTATTGGATACTGGATTTCCAAACATAATGATCTAATTATGTTGGAGCTGACTTGTTAATTTCTTTTTTTAAATTTTTATTTATTTTTTAAAATTTCTTTTCAGCTTTCCAGAATTCATTGTTTATGCACCACACCTAGTGCTCCATGCAATACGTGCCCTCCTTAATACCCACCACCTGGCTCACCCAACCTCCCACCTCCTCCCCTCCAAAACATTCAATTTGTTTCTCAGAGTCCACAGTTTCTCATGGTTGGACTTGTTCATTTCTATGTGTATCCTCTTATATGCCATTCCCTCCCAAACTCTGGTCAGTGAGAAGGGATCGATTTTATTTCCAGATTTCTCCTGCTATTTCCATTACATTGATGGTTCAGAGACTCTGAAACATTGAGAGTGTGCAGGGACTAGAAAGGAATGGAGGGGCTTCTCCTTCAAGGGACAAGACAGAAAATTGTAACCTAAAGAGAAGCACACCCCAAAAGAAGGTTCCTAGGATTAATGAATCAAAAGTGGCAAAAAGAGAAATTGTTGGGGAGAGACAGATGCTTTTCTGAATATTTAAATATTTAAATCTCTAAATATTTAATTTTCTGCTGACAGATCTATAACTCTGTCGTCTCATCTTCAAAGTTAAGACAGAGATATTAGCCACTCTAGAAGATTTGATTATGCCTGCAGTGTGAATTAATCTTGAATGGATAGCTATAACTAAGCTGATAAGGGATGGCCAGAGCAATAGGACACTTGGGGACAACCATGAGAACTCACTGGACTAAAGATCTCTCCTTTGGATCTTGCAAAGAAAAAGTATGCGAGAGCTCTTAGCATGATGCCCATAATGGGAAAAACTAATAAATAATTACTGTTTGTATTCACAGGCATTTACTGAGTTCAAGTCCAGTGTGTAGACTGTAAGGTAAGTTCCTTCCCCAAAGGAACAAGAAATGACCATAACTTGGCAAACAGAGGATTAACTGAATGAGGCATAGTAAGATCCTGACAGGTTCCTGCTAAAATGTAGAAATAAAAATAATTTCAATTCCCTTTCTAAAACTCCAGTCATAGTTGAGGATATGATTAATATTTACAAAATGCCTAAGAAAATAAATAAAACTTCGTTTATTTGATTTTTAAAAATATTTATAGCAAGTTTCTTTTATAAAACTTCAGACATGTTGGCTTCCCGAAAATTGTACCAGGAGTGGAAATTGCAGCTCATGAGATAAACCTTGCAATATTCAGACCAGATAGCTCTCATTCACTTGTTCTGCCTTTCTCACTATTGCGTTAGTTCTGATGCGTGGAGTTACAGAATTCTGAGGAACTCAACAGTTTGCTTCTTAAAAGAATGGAGAGGTTGCTGGAAGGTTGGTTTTCTCCCTGTGTTTCAGTGTCACTCACGAAAAGCCTGAGTCTATGGGATCTACTTTCACTACAGAATTATTTTTGCCTCGTGGTTTTGGTACAATCATCTTCCTTTCATATATAAGATACTTCTTAATGGTAAACAAGATAGAATAAATAAATAAATAATAAAATAAATAAGTTTTATTTTAAATAAAAATAAATAAATAGGAATTAACCACAATTAATTACTTTAAATGCTCTGTAGTGATTTCTATCAAGGTGGATATTTGTCCAATGATTGCTGGATTCATTTCCAAATCCCTCATGCTATTTAGCTCAATGAATGACTTGCAAAGCCTGAGGTCTTTTCTCAGCCCCTCCACTGGCCACATCTGTCCTTGGTTTATACATCATGTATGGTCCTGATCTTTATTCTCCTTTGGATTACAGTCTCTCATGTCCTCACCATCTCTCCCATGCCAGATGGGTTTCAAGCTCCCTGAGGGTGGCCTGGCTACACCCCTCCCTCTATGATTTCCTGGGGATATTAGGTCCCAGCATTGCAGAGTCAGGACCCACCTGCTACTAACCGAAAAGGACTGAGGAAACATCTGTTGCATTAAGTTGACTAATGACCTAGAAATTATTTGAATACAATCAAGAATAACTATATAGAGAATGACTATGGATTCACAGGCTGCTCAGACCAAATTATTCAGCGCATCTCATGGATATAAAAAGAATTCCACTTAAAAAATTTCAATTAACTTTTTAATGAAAAACTAATTCTATCAAAGAAGTATGGTGCTTTAAAAAGCTCTAATATCTAATTGTTTTTTTTTAAAGACTCGAATGTTCTGATTTTGTGGATAGTATGTTCACAGCAGTGATTTAATAAGCCTCCCCCCGAGCAGAATAAGCAAAATAGGCAGCTCTTTTAATTATTGGACAACGACTCTTTGAGGACATATAAAATCTTTCTGTTTAGTGGCAGAGGAATGACCCGGATGACATTATGAATAAGGAGTTAGCTGGATCAATTTAGGATTTGTCTTTGTTCTTTAAGTTCTCATGTATAATACATTCTGATCTGATTTTCATTTTATTTCCCTATTTTCACCGCCAGAAGAAGCTAATGGATCATGAAGGCTGCCCTGTAGGGGTAAACTGGGAGGGTCTGCATGCATAGTGGGAAGAGGGTTTTCAAGCTACGTGCTTCATCCAAGTCAATTTTGATGGTTTCCTCTGAACTTTCCTGAGATTATTGTAGTTGTTGTTATATCTGTGACTGTTGGCTACTTTTTAGAACGTCTTCCAAACAACCTATTTTGGCCTTCCAATAATAGAAAATATTATTTTGTAAGGGATTAAAGTTGATGTGCAGAAAAGCACAGAAGAAGCCAGAGTCTTCGTATTACTGTTTTAGAATCAGCACCGTCCAATTAGCCAGACTGGAATCACAGGGTACTTTCTTTTCCCAGGCTCTTTTTTTTAAAGATTATTTATTTATTTATTTGACAGAGAGAGATATCACAAGTAGGCAGAGAGGCAGGCAGAGAGATGGGGGGAAGCAGGCTCCCCCGTGAGCAGAGAGCCTGATGCAGGGCTTGATCCCAGGACCCTGAGATCATGACCTGAGCTGAAGGCAGAGGCTTAACCCACTGAGCCACCCAGGTGCCCCTCCCAAGCTCTTTTTAACAAAATCATCTTCATTCACTATAATTTTGCCTCATCTCTTCTCCGTGGTCATCCCACCTGCCATGCAAATGATCTATCTGTAAAAATGTTTTATTAATCTGACTTGATCGCTATCACTTATTGGATGATGAACAAGCAATTCATTGCGTTCTTAGCCCTTGCATTCTTAGCCAACTTTTGGCTGCTCCATTATTTCTAGCTTTGCCATCACAGAAAAGAGAGGGCCACCATTAGGTCTTTCAGATAGAACTACAGAAGGATGATTTCCATGTCAGTGATTTAAAAGCACAGCATTTTACCTAATTCCTTGTGAGATCAAAAGCATCCCCAAGTACATAAGATACTTTCCTACCTTATGAACCAGAAACTTCATTATATAGTTTAACATCTATTGGATGACTCATGGCCATTATCCATAAAATTTAATTCAACACAACATTTGCTGAACATCCACTATTTCAGGATAATACCAGGCTTTCTACAGGTAGGACAGTGACTAACTGGGGGCCCTGCCCTTCAGCTGACAAGCCACTCTGGGCGGCCCAAGTATACCCCCATTAACAATAATGCAAGAGGTTGTAGTTATGCCAAAATGAGGCTGAAAAGCAGTGCTGGGGACCCCTCAGGTGAGACAGAGCCAGCTTCCCAGAAGGCCATCGGCTGTCAGGGTGAAAGGCCTGGACTCTGAGCTCAGACACCTGTGGGTTGCAACCCCTGTCTTTGCCTTGCAAAATGCATGTTCTGGCCAGATGGCACATGCTCCACTTCAGTGTCACTATGGCGAGGTCTTAATAACCCCACCTGTATGTGGTAATCATGAAGACTAACTGATGAAAATTAGTATTATTTAAGATGTGGGTCATGGAAGCAATTTTGTGAGTTATGATAATCATTTACAAAATAAAGTGGAAAAGGAAAAAAAAAACCTACCGGAAAGGGAAATATCAGAGTGCATCCCATGGAGCAAGTGTAAACTCTGTTTACGGACCTTTTAGTGCATGGGTGCTAGATTATGCTTGTAAGATGCATTTCCTGTTGTGAGCCATGAAGAAATACATTTAGAAATCATAGGCATAAAATGTTTAGTGAATAGCAAATTCTCAAAAATGGTGGAATAAATAATATAACATTTAAGTTAAGCCTTCAGGATAAAGACCTTAAATGAGAGGAGGATGAAAGGGAAAAGGCAAGGAGGACCCAGGGCATGCACACACATGTGCACACATGTGTGTACACACACACACACACACACACACACACACACACACACACACGAGACCTGGGATGGCTTAAGAACTGCGTGGGTAGGGTAATGGAATAGGAGATAGGAGACTGGACAGGAGTTGGAGCTGGACTGTGGAAATCTGTTCAGGTCATCTTGAGGATTTATGTAAAATGGGAGAACATCTAGAATGTGAAAGAATGGTGATGACAGCAATGCGGACACTGGACTGGCCCTTGAGACTGGCAGTGGGAAGGCTTCTGACCTAATTTGGTTCCCTAGTGAGGACCTGAACCTGGGCAATGGTGGTGGACATGGGAGAATGGAGAGGATTGAAAAGATACTGTGCAAATGACATTACAGATAAAGGGCTGATATTCAATATCTATAAAGAACTTCTCAAACTCAACACTCTAAAAACTAAAAACCTAGTCAAAAAATGGGTAGAAAATGGCAAGATTTCATTTCTTCTGATGGCTGCATAGTATTCCATTGTGTATATATACCACATCTTCTTTATCCATTCGTCTGTTGATGGACATCTAGGTTCTTTCCATAGTTTGGCTACTGTAGACATTGCTGCTATAAACATTCGGGTGCACATGGGGGGTTAAGGGGGTAGGAGAAGAGTAAATGAAACAAGATGGGATTCGGAGGGAGACAAACCATAAGTGACTCTTAATCTCACAAAACAAACTGAGGGTTGATGGGGGGAGGGGGGTTGGGAGAGCGGGGGTGGGATTATGGACATTGGGGAGGGTATGTGCTATGATGAGTGCTGTGAAGTGTGTAAACCTGACGATTCACAGACCTGTACCCCTGGGGATAAAAATATATTATATGTTTATAAAAAATAAAATAAAAAAAATGGGTAGAAGACATGAACAGAAACTTCTCCAAAAAAGACATAAAAATGGCTAACAGACACATGAAATACATCAGGGAGATACAAATCAAAACCACAATGAAATATCTCTTTACACCCATTAGAATGGCAAAAATTAACAAACAGGAAGCAACAAATGTGGCAAGGATGAGGAGAAAGGGGAACCCTCTTACACTGTTGGTGGGAATGCAAGCTGGTGCAGCCACTCTGGAAAACAGCATGCCAGTTCCTCAAGAGGTTAAGAATAGAGCTACCTTATGACCCAGAAATTGCACTACTAGGTATTTACCTCAAAGATACAGATGTAGTGAAAAGAAGAGGCATGTGCACCCCGATGTTCATAACAGCAATGTCCACAATAGCCAAACTGTGGAAGGAGCTGAGATGTCTTTCAATACATGAATAGATAAAGAAGATGTGGTTCATATACACAATGTAGTATTACACAGCCATCAGAAATGATGAACACCCACCATTTGCATCAACATGGATGGACCTGGAGGGAGTTATGTTAAGTGAAGTAAGTCAAGCAGAGAAAGACAATTATCATATGGTTTCACTCATATGTGGAACGTAAGGAATAGCACAGATGACCATAGCAGAAAGGAGGGAAATCCAAAGGAGGAGAAATCAGACAGCTAGATGAACCATGGAAGAATATGGACACTGAGAAACAATCTGAGGGTTTCAGAGGGGAGGAGGGTGGGGGGAGGGGGTAACAGGGTGATGGGTATTGAGGAAAGCATGTGCTGTGATGAGCACTGGGTGTTATACCTAACTAATAAATCAATGAACACTACACCAAAAACTATATACTATACAGTGACTAGCTGAATATAATAAAAAATAATTTAAAAATGGTAAAAAAAAAAAAAAGAAAAGATATTGTGGAGAGAGGATTTTCATGACACATGTCACTTCACAGATGCTGTTTCCTCCGGTTGTAATACCCTTCTGTCCAGTAAAATGTCCCCCCTGCAAGCCAGGATTGTATGTACGTCCCAAGAAACTGATTCTGATCCTACTGTTTGAGTGACAGCCCCTTGCCTGTGCTCCATGTCATTCTGTCCTCTGTATGTCCCACTTGTGTCCTTTGCCACATCACAGGAACAGTGACCATCTCTGGTATTTTCTGCCCTCCCTAGAACCAGGAACTTCTCAGAGAAAGGCAGACACTCCATTCTTTATCATGGCCATCCCATGGTCGCCATTAGAGTTGTTCTACAAGCTGCTCTGGTTTTCCTGTCTTCTGGGTATATGTTGGGATTGGTTTCCTTGTTCTCTTGTGGTTGGGGGAAGCCCATGTTATGCCTCTGTCAGACCCTCTGGAGGGGTACTTCTCTCTGCCATAAAACCCGTGTGTGGATAATATAGAGGAGAACTACCACCAACTCACAATGGATGTGGATGTGAAAGACACATAAAGCTGTTGGTGTAAATCCCTGAGATTCGAGGTGTCTGGTCAGAGGTCAAAGGGTACCGTTACATCATTAGCTTAGCTGGGAAACAGGGAGAGAAGGGGAGCAAGAATGAATTTGGTTCTGGACACATTGTATATGGTGGAGTCTTGACGGAGACATGGATGGAAGGAGGTAGGCAATATGGGACTGAGTGGTCCTCTAAGATGGTTGGGGTCAGAGAGAAACATTTTTGATCTTGGCAACTTTAGATGATAATTAAATTATAGGAACAGATTCAAGGATTCATGGAAATAATAAAGATTAAGAAAAGAGAATGAAGGAAGAGTGTTGAGAAATGTGTACATTTAAGGGTGGGTGTCGAGGGGGAGGGGTCAATGGCCTTGGACAGCCAGTGGAGGCTTCAGAGACAGGAGCAGTGTCCAGGGACACGGACATTTATAAATAGGGACAGTCAGGAGACCCCACTTGACAGTTCCATCGTGGCACTCCTGTTTGACTTGAGAGTACTCGACAATTCTGGGTTTCTGAAGCCACTGTCTCTTGTCCTCAGATCCATGATTTATTAAATTCAGGCCCCGGGGAGGGGGTGGCAGGTACAGGGCAAATGTACATCTGCTACTTTGGCTCAAAAGTTACCTAGACCTGGCAACGGTTACTTTCCTTGCCTCCCTGAGACTTGCTTACATCTATGTTGTGGGCTACACTGTGGGGAGTTTAGTTGCTGGAAGTCGTCTTCTGGATAAGGAGAGTCCGGGAATGTTCTCCTCCGCTCATGCAGTACCGTCAGCTGAACACCTGGGTGGTGGAGGGATTGGGTCACGTTGACATCTGAACCCGGAGGAACTGATGTGGGGCATGGCTCGTTGATATCATTATTTCAGGCTTTCGGACTTCGTTCTTCAGTGCTGAGACGTTTGTGTGCCTGATTTCACTGTTTCAACCACTTAGCACTGTGAAAGAGACACTTTCTCCATCCTCACGCTTAGCGAACACATGGGATTTCCCGTGGCTGCTTTCGTGCAGGGAGGAGTGCTAGAGAGGAGATCGGCCTCGCTCCTTTCTCTCTGGGACCTTCAAGTGTGTGAATTGATCATTCCAACCATCATATATGAAAGAAAACTAATAGTCACGGCCCCAAAATTACATGGGTAAGTTCCTAAATCAAATGAATCTTAAGATTTTGCAGCTTGAATCTTTGCCTGGGAAGGAAGGTCGACGTGTCAGGTGCACCTGCTCGTCCCTCACGGTGGGTGTCCCAGCACCACCAGACTTGAGGTGCATTTGCAGCTTCTCGTCTGGCCACGTATGCAATCTCCAATCTGAGTATCTTTGACTAAGCTGTCCGGAGAGGACACAACGATACCAGTGCCTGTGATTAGACAATAGGCTTTGCGCGTTATGAAGAGCCTGGGGCTTGTCACAGGTCCTTTCCCTGGGGGTCTTTAGAGGAAATTTGTATCAGCGAGGATGTTAGCTGAGGGAGTCCCTTACAGGGCAACAAATTGCAGAGTGTGTGGTGTCCTCGTTTACCTTCGCATGTTCTACATTCAACTATGAGATCACTTCAAAGAACAGAACGCTGGAGAGATGAACGAGAGAAATACACAGAGCTCACACTGCCCTCTGGTGTTTATGCAGCCACATAGCGGACGCGTCAAAGTGTCGCAGGGGGTGCTCGCATCCAGTCTTCGGACTTCTCAAATCACAGAAGCTCGGGAGGAAACAAAGTGTCTCTTTCCAGTAATTTATACTCTTCCTAATTCCATGTGAAAAAAAAAAATGGGTCGTATTCTCAAGTGTTTCCCTCCGAAGAGAAATGCATTAGTCCTCACTGCTCTTTCCTTAGAATATATTATTTTATTTTAAAAATAGGTTTCATATGGGAAATCTCAGTACCTCCCACTCAGTTTTTCTGTCACCCTGAAAGTGCTTTAAAAATAACGTCTATTAAAAGATCAGGGCCTTGTGGTCTTAAGCGAGGTTTGAAGTAGATGAACAGCCATGTGGCTCGAGAGATGGACCGCCTGATTCTGGTTCACTTCACATTACTGAGGTCCACTCCGGGACTCTGGACCTTCCTTGCAAAACTTACATGCTGCTGCCCGGAAGACCACAGGCACCTCGTAACGGTCCTATTTCTGGGTCCATAGTGCTCTTTAATATTGTCAAAAGCAGCACAGAGCCACCTAGCTCGTGGCAGTCAGACATTAAGTAGGTGAAAAATCTGGTTGTTCCTTCCCATCTTTTCCGGTTAGTTGGATCTTAGGATGGTCGTTTTTGGAAGGGTCTTGTTGGGAAGGTCCTGGGTGGTCGAACTCCAATGTCCTGTGCTTGGAGAGACCATGGAAACCCCTTTCTTCTCTACCCTGCGGACAGTTTGATCATGGCTTCTTGCTGTTCTATGGTGCGGAATTCATTGGGTGAAGGACGGGGACTAAGATGGTCCCCAGCATCCACAAGTGGGACTGTCTCCCCCATGAATCGGTCTGTCCACATCAACTGCAAACGAGCCAGCTTGTGTTGTTAGCGTAGAGGTAAAGAGCAGATGGGGGTTGCTGTCGGTGTTCTGGGTACCCTGCTGGTCTCTCCCTAGGCTGCTGGGCTCAGAACAGCAGGTGTGGGTCCTACAGGAAGTAGATGGATGAACGAGCAAAGACAGAGAAAGGAGCATTCCAGATTCGAGTGGAACGCAGGTGCGGCTTACTCTAGCAATGGTTTTGTCTCTCTTTGGCAGAACAGTTCTATGTTGGGGCTGAGGAGAGAATCAGGGTCTGTGCAGGGGTCCTCCGTGAACCGCCTCTCTGAGTAGCAGGCCACGACTGCCGGGCGCTTCCTCCCAGCACCGTTTGGTGAGCATCTCTGCGCTGTGAGGGTAGGATGGCAGGTGGGAATTAAAAGCATGTTTGAAACCAAAGGAGGAACCCATAAGAAAGTCCTGGAGCCCATGTTCGACCGTTTACGTGTGCATCGTTACTTCAGCTCCAGAGGGGCTGCTGCTGACCGGTGTTCTCCAGCGGAGATGTGGGCCTCTGCGAGCTGAGCACATACTCTCCCTCGTCTCTCCACCGCTAGTTGCGCTCACTGTCTGGGGTGCTCCAAGGCCTGGGGGCTCCCTACAGACTCCAGACTTTGGAAAATGTATCACTTTAATTGGAGAATTAATTAATTAAATTAGTTTGAGAATATGAGTCAGGCTTAAAAAGGAAGGCAGTCCTGACAGCTGCTACAGCATGATGACCCTTGGGGACACAGTGCTCAGTGAGGTGAACCGGTTATAGAAAGACAAGGGCTGTTGGGTTCACAGAGACAGAAAGTGGAGGGGTGGCTGACCGTGCTGGAGGGAGAGGACATGGGAAGTTCGTGGTTCAGGGGGATGGAGTTTCAGTTTGGGAAGATAAGAATGTTCTGGATGTGGATGGTGGGGATGGTCTCCTGACAGCGTGAATGTGCTTAACACCACCGACCTGTGCACTCAGAAATGATGAAGATGGCAAATTGTATGTGAAGGAATTTTACCACAATACAAACCAAAGTTAGTTTGTGTTTTCCTTCCACAAATGCTTCCTGAATGACTATGCATGTCAGGTTCTGTGGCCCAGCAGAGGAGGGGTCAGCCATGGTGCCTACCTCTGAAAATGCCCTACATATTCCTGGGTAGATATCACGAATTTTTTGTCCCACTTTGGCTTTTTTTCTCTAAAATTTCCCATTCGGATCTGCTTTTGTATCTGGTCTGCAATACAGCTTAGGTCTATAATTATGACTTGGTAGTAATAATATTAATGAAAATAAATACAGCACTGGGAAGCATTAATTACCCTAACTTTTAATTCTGTCACAATGAATGAGGCGGACCACGTAATTGTCAGGGTCACAGATCCTCAGCAGAGGCCCCCATGTCTGGCACAAGAGGGACTTTCTTGCTCTCCTTCAGTGGGGGATGGGGCCCGGCAGGAGGAAGGGGTGGGAGGTGGGAAAACAGGAGGGAGGGCGGAGGGAAAGGGGGAGCCAAGGAGGGCCTGGAGTGCACATAATGACGAGTTCAACAGCAAAATCAATAGGTGCTGTCCACTGACTATCAATTAAGGAACAATTAAGACCTTCGGGTTTCGATTTTGAGAAGCCGGCTGGCAGTTTTGTGGGAAGTCACCAAATAAACAATAATTCTAGACAATTGTGTCCCTTATAATGATTCATATGGGTATTTTCAAATGAGGCATAAATGAGGATGTTGCTTTGTGGTGGAGACAATGGGAGAAAAAATAAAACCCCTGGAAAGACCTAAGTAGGTGGGAAACAAAGGAAGGAAGCTGTCCCCAGGGAGCCCTCGCAGCTCATTTCTGAAGTTGCTTGAAAGGCACGTGGTTATTTACCAACTTACTGTGGGGTAGGGGTGGGAGCAGAATATGGTGTACTTCCGGATGATGCCGTTCAGCTTGAGAGGGGGAAGCCAGGACACAAACACCATGGAGGCTGAGGCCGCGGCTGCCTTCACTCCTGCAGGAGGACCTGGAACTAGAAGAGCCGTGCGTTTAGTCACAGTGATGGGGCTTCCCCGGGCGCTCAGGTCCACGCTACCCGACAAGACCCTTGCTCCAGCTGGGCCCACGGTCAACTCCTCGAGGATCAGTGCTGACAGGAGAGAGAGCTCCACCGAGTCCCCTCGGAATCCACATGCGTAAATCCCAACCCCAGAAGCTCAGATTGGGACCTTATTTGGCGAAGGGGTCTGTTGAGAGATGATCAAGTTAAATGATGGTCTTTAGGTGGCCCTCACCTAGTAGGACTGGAATCCTTATGAAAAAAGGGGAAATGTGGACACAAAGACAAAACAATGACAGAGGAAGAAGTTGGGCATCAACAAGCCGAGAAGTCTGGAACAGACTCTCCCTCACAGCCCTCGAGGGAACCAACCTGGCTCATCCCTTGATTTTGGACTTCTGGCCTCCAAACTGTGAGACAATGCATCTCTGTTGTTGAAGCCCCCCGTCTGTGGTACTCTGTTCCAGCAGCCCTAGGCACTGACAGTCTCTCTCAGACGAGAGAGAGAGATAGGTGAGCCCCACTAGCTCTGTCCACTGCCCAACTTTAATAAGAATTCTCTTAAGTCAGTTTAGCCAGAATCCCCTCAATAATTGATCACTCTTGATACACAATCAACATCTTCATTCTCTACCATACCCCAGGTATTACCTGATCATCCTCCCATGCCTTCAGCAAAACTCCTGCTTGGTCCATCTAGTCAGAACGCCCCTCATCTCCTGTCCGTAATTTTCCACCCAGCGACCCTACTCCTTCCCTCCATCTCTTGGCTGTAAATTCCCCCCGTCATTTGCATTTGAAGTTGAGCCCAGTCTCTTTCTCCTACCAGGAATCCCCACTGAGGTGGTCCCCACACATATACCTCACAGCGGTTCCCCTGAATAAAGGCTGCTTTGCCACTCTTTAACAAGTGCCACAAATAACTGTGTCTTCCACAGAACTCATACGTTCAGTTGAAGCCCCTGTCTTCCAAGGACCTCTCCCTCCCCATTGTAGCCTCTTGTGATGTCCTGCCTCTGAACATCTGGGGAATTTAACTTCTTGTGCTGCTACAGAGTTTGGCTTTGAATGGGCTGGGGATGTACATCTTGCCTCCTGAGTTAGAGAGAAATGAGGACAAACTTCCACAGTCATCACGGACCACACTTCCTTGCCCCAAACACTTGGTAATGGCATCCTTTTGGGCTGAGGGAGGCATAGAAATACTTTGATGAGGATAGACTTTTGTGTCGGAGATTCACAGCTTGCGTAGACAACACACACTCTTCTGTAACCCATCTAAGAAGGCAGGATATGGTGTTCACAATATTAAGCATAATTTGGGAACAAGCTTGAATGCCTCTACCCTCCCCCATCTTTCTGTTTTCCAGATTGAAGAGGGAAGATGCAGTGAGGTAGGCAGGCTACAGGGGGAGGGGGAAAGGGCACTAATGTTGCTACTAGATAAGCCTTGAGGATCTTGTTTTGTTCCTCACTGGCCTGACTGTCCACGTGGAGAGTGGTTCCCACCTTGATAGCGGTGTTCAAATTCCAACCAACATACGTCCCTTGTGAGCCCCTGGAGGAATCTTTGAGTCTCTTCCTGCTGTAGTAACAACATGACTGCTTGGTAAACATTTCTGGAGTTGAATGTGTGTCTCACGATGGGCATCTCAACTCTTCCAAGTCAAAACGACAAAACCAGCGAACACAGTGAGAGCTAACTTGGGTTGAACATCGTCACCACTTAAAAATATGAAATCTCAGGAGCAGTTTTTGGCAAGCCCCGCTGATGGCAGAGGTCTAGAAAAGGGGACACATGTAAGTGATGACACTCAAATTACTAAGTCCTTAGGAACAAGGCACTGTTGTCCTGAGTATGAAGGGCATTTGTGCTCAGGCTTCCTCTTGGTGAGGGTAACAGCCAAGACATCCACCCTCCTGCAGCCTGGGTCAGAACCACAAGGACTCCTCCTGAACACCAAGGGTAGAGTGCACACTTTCTTGACTTTTTCATCCTAGTGGATGCCCTAGATTCGCCAACATTCTCCACTCCTGCAAAGCCACCGCCTTGCTGGGGTTTGCCATGCCCAGCACTACCCCTGCCAGCTTCCTTCTAGAAGCCCAAGTGCTTGGGCAGCAACCATGGGAGGCTGGCTGCTCAGCAAAAGTCAGTCATGCTTGTTTCCACCTTATTTGTGACAATTACCCTCGTCATGGTAATGCGGTTTAATTCATTATGTAAACCAATGAAATGTGAGTGCCAAAGAAAGCCGTTTCCGTGACAATTAATGGGACTTCTTTGGAAAAGCTTTCTCAATGGTAAGTTAAAAAAAAGAAGCCCTGTCATTAAGAATCTGCCTTTGGCTCAGATCATGATCCCAGGGTCCTGGGATCGAGTCCTGCATTGGGCTCCTTGCTCAGTGGGAGGCCTGATTCTTCCTCTCCCTCTACCTGGTTGTGCTCTCTCTCCCTCTGTCAAATAAAAAAATCTTAAAAAAGAAAAAAGAAGGTTTGGCAAGTTTTGGGCCAAGATTACTGAGAAAAATGATACATATAGTGAAAATCAAGACGAGCTGGTTAAAAAAAGTCTAGCAGAGAGATTGTTGGTGCATGGTTGCATGGTTCACTCCACTCTCAGGAAGCCTAAGCCGGAAATGGCAGGTGATCCACGCTGGAAACAGTCATGGAACTGACGACATAGAGATCTCTTCACCCAAAACTTAAAGAAATGAGACCATCTTATTTAATTAAAGAATGAATAGTGACAATCTGAGGGTTTTGGAGGGGCGGGGTTTGGGAGGTTGGGTGAGCCTGGTGGTGGGTACTATGGAGGGCATGTATTGCATGGAGCACTGGGTGTGGTGCATAAACAATGAATTCTGGAACACTGAAAATAAATTTAAAAAATAAAAATTAAAAAAAAGAATAGAGAATCAATTTCTATTTGGATAAGTTAAAATAAATGTACATTAAACGTACCTTCAAGCATGTCTCTTGGTCACTGTAAACCTTAGTGACTCTTTGCTTTCTTTGATTATTTCCATTAACTTGTCTTGATTATATCAGATCAAAGGGCTTTCACTGCGTTTATTGTGTAAATCCCCATCTGACTCCTCATACACTGATGTATGATCTGTCTTGTGTAACATTTCCTTCTAGGGTTGTTAGAATTTTACATGAAACAATTTTATATCACTGTGCTGGAAGGTGCGAATGCTGCATTCTCCCTGAGGGCTTCTGTTCAGCTCTACCTCTTAGTTCTCTGTCCTGGCCAAATTCATCAATTTCTCCAAGAAACCTTAGTCTCCTCATCTATGAAGTTGGAACAATAATTGTACCTATTTACAGTTTTAGTGCTAGGATTATGAGAGATACTGCCTCTAAAGAATTTATATGGAGTTTTGCATACAGCAGACACCAAATAAATCCTAGTGATCATTTGTAAGGACAATCTTCATTTCCTTATGTTGCACATCACTAAAGGATCCCAGCCTTTACTAGGATGTGACCCAGTGTGGAACTATAAACACCAGATGTTGAGAGTTACAGAAAACAGATGGTGTAGGATGGTCTGTCTGGGACATATTTTCTTAAAACATTCTTAGTCATCAAGTTACATTTTGTTAATCTGCTCTTCAGTAAAGGATGCTGCTCCAGAGAACTATCTCTCCTGTGTTCTCCCGATTTGCCTGTGCCTCCCTGCATTCCAGAAGCTCTTACAGTTCATGCAGCCAATCCCCACGGAGATCTCCACTCAGATTCACAGGCACCTTAGACCTACCATGTCCCAAACTGGGATTACCATCTTCCCTTCCAAATCTCTCCTCCTCCTGTACCCACTGCAGGAGATGGCACAGTGATGTGCCATTTCACAGTTGCAAAAGCCAGAACTTATAATTTCCTCGCCTACCATCCCCCACAGGATGTGGAAGGTTAGGGAACCCTTTAGACCTTCAGTGGACATGGTTAGTCATTGGCTCTCCTGCTGGCTTAGCGTTCTGCAGTATCAGACCACTGTTTAGGTCTTTGGAAGTGGTATGCTTGTCCCACCCCAGGACCTTGACACAGGATGATCTGGGGTCTTAGGTTCCTTCTGCTTAGAATCTTTTCCTACTCTTCTTCTTTTCCTTGGCAACTCTTACGCATCCAGCAGTTTCTACTAAATATTACTTCCTTGAGAAAACCTTCTCTGACCATGAGCCTAGATGCATTCAGGGCTCCCAGGCTATCTCTGAAGACCCTTCCCCGTGGAACATGTCAGGATCCACTGAAATCTCCTCCAGCAACCTGCAAGCCCCACCTGGCCCATCCTGTTTTCTACTGTATCTCCAGTGTCTGAGGCAGTATCTGGAACATACTTATCTTCAATGCAGACTCTCAAAGTGAATAGAAAAATGATTTCATCAGCTATAGTGTGGTAGGAAGAATTTTAAGATGGTACCCAAGATTCTCTTCCTCTGATAAACATGCCTGTATAATTCCTTCCTATTGTACGTGGGTGGTAACTGTCACTATGATGGATGGGTTATTCCTGTGATCAGATTATGTTATGTGACAAAAGCGAAGTGAAGGGATTTTGCAGATATAATTAATGTTCTAATCAGCTGACTTTAAGTTAAACAAGAGGAGAGTATTCTGGGTGGGCCTGACCTAATCAGAGAGGGTCTAGAGGTCAGAGACTAAAGAACTCAGAGAGATTTGAAGCAGTAGTGATATACTCCCATGGGTCTTGAAAAAGCAAACTGCCCCGCTGGGGAGGGCCTATGTGACCGGGAACAGCAGGTGGCCTCTGGGCACTGAATTGATGGTACCAGTCCCCCACACACAAGGAGCCCAACCCTGCTAACATCCAGTGAGCTTGGAGAGGACCTGACCTCAGGTGAGCCCCTAGCCCCAACCAACACCTTGACTTCAGCCTGTGAGACCCCGAGCAGGGGACCCAATTGACCTGGACCTGGACCCCTAACCCATGGAAATGGTGAGATAATAAAGTTGTGTTATTTTAAGGTGCTAATTTTGAGGTGATCTGTTAGCATAAAAAGTGAGTCCGTACAGTTAAGGCCCCTGATGATGTGTTTTAATGTAAAACGTCAAAGTCAGTGTTTTGAAAAAATACTGTTCTGATTTGAAGTATAAGTCTGACTAAGTACACAGATACTTCAGCCAACTTCATTATTGTCATGATCACTTCTCTGGCCTTGGTGATCAGGCATAGGCAGGGAGTGTGTGTGTGTGTGTGTGTGTGTGATGGGTGGTGTCTGCGTGTGCATGTGAGCCTGTGTTTATGTGATCCACCATGGTAGCCAGACCCACCTGAGCCCAGTGTTGCTGAGATCCCCCCGAGCCAAGCGCAGACCGCGTGGTGCTGGCTGGAACCATCCATGACAGCCATCACGGTCGTGCCACACACACGTCTCTTTTCTAGTCTCATTTCCACAAGATGCTGCTGTTCCTGGCCTCTGCTCTTATAAGAGCGGTATTGTCTACACATTCTTTAAAGGAGACCAGTCCTTTAACGGTGGCATTGTGGGGGGAGCCAATATGCAGGCACAGGTGGATGTGGGTGGCCCTTCTTACATGAGAGTGGGCCATGGGGTGCTCCCCACGGGGGAGCCTTGGGACCTTGCCTGAGTATCGCTGCAGTGCAGGGAACTCGAAATCTGCATAGGGGAGGCCTTCTGGGACACCTTGGTCTGTTGTGCTCTCGAGGCACCTGCTGCACAGAGAGCCCAGCACTGCCACGTGCTCAGTATTTGTTCATGCAGGGGTGGCACTTCAGGTGGTCAGGCAAGGAGACACTGCTTTTCAGGCACAGCAAGGTGTGATTACACAATCACCCGAGAACAGATGATCCATGCCTTCCGGAGAATGTACGGCTCAAGATCTGGGGGCTCCAAGGGTTCAGAGAGAGCCTGATGCCTGCAGACTCTTCACTTGCTCTTAGCTCCGTTTTCCACGCCCCCCCCCCCCTCCCTGCAAGGAGAGTGTGAATCGTGGGGCAGGGAGCCCAGATCCCCTACCGCACCTCCCGATGGCTTTCTTCCCATATAAAATGATTTACAGAGTTATGTGCATTAGTAATGTACTCAGCAAATATTTGAACTTAAACACAACCGTCTCTATTTATACATATACAATGTTTACTTTTGCAGAAAAGGATCTGGGCTGTAAGTACCTTATGCCTGCAGAATAAAAGTAACAATTGGAAAATTAATAGATTGTGTTTTGTTTGTGTTCTCTTTCCCCACGGCTTTGCTCAGATTATAGTCTTAGCAAATAAAACAGTATTAGGATTTCACAAACCCTTTAGAATTCAGAATTAGCTGTCTTGTGTTAAAAAAAAAAGAGAGAAAGCAAGCCAGATCAGCAAATAATCTTTTGCATTCTTGCAGAATTATAAAGGTACAACTTCTGATGGATAGAACAGTCCTGGGAAGGGAATCTGAAGCCTGAGCAGTTCTCACGGACCCTGAAAATATGTCCACAGACCTAACTGAGGCCATGTCTGTGAGCCTAAGAGTATGTTTATGGACCCAAGAATTTGTCCACAGATTTATGAATCTGTCTCCTGGCCCAGCAATCTTTATGGAAGCCAAGAAACTTCTTAAGGCAAAGGTAACTTGATCCTCTGAGTAAACAGAATTATCCCTGGCAGAAGTAAACTTTTTAAAAATGTTTTAATTTTTGATTTGACTTATTTATCTTATCTATCGTTAGTTACCATTTTACTCTATTTTTGTACATTTTATATGCAAGCGATACATCTTTCCTTCCTAAGATGATCCGTGACTTAAGAACACAACTTAAGCTCTGGGCTTCCTGACACTGGGGGTTTAGGGACCTTGTTTAAGAAATGTATAGGGCACAGAGGACCAAACTGAATGTTTGGTGCCAATGCATTAATATTTCTTTCCCCATGAGAATATCAATAAACACTGAAACTTCTTTCATGCCTGGACTAGTGCCTTACTGAGGAAGAACTTAATGAATGTTGGCAATTGCTATTTTACTGGAAGTTTATCCACAACCTTACGTCACTTTAATTGAATCTGGCAGGTTAATTCAAACTTTCCAAACTCTAGGATTTTGTAGCAGAAATTTAAACAGGATCTATATTCTAAATTTGACGAAGCATTCCTTCTCTGATAATTAGCCTTGTCCCTTCTTTCAATTAGACACAAAATTGCTTTCAGTTTCATAAACTGCTCAAATGCCTATTTCTATAAGGTATTGAGTTTATAAAGGTGGCTGGCACAAGTCTTCACCCTCTCCAAGTAGTGAAGTTTTCATGTGTTTCTGGGGGAGAGAAGCTGATTGTTATGCCAGTTTTTCTCACATTGCTCTTGTGACACACACCAGCACGTGTGGGGATTCTCCACCTCCTTCCTGGGGGAACGGCTAGACCCAAGGCAGGGTCTTTCACCATCAATGGTGTCTCCACATGCCATCGCATGGGATACAAAAGCAGAGAATAATTGATTGATAAATTAGACCTTAGGTGTCAGGGCCAAGCTTTTTGTGAGAACCCCATGATTCCTAAAAGTAGAGGATTAATTAAAGATGATCCCAAATCAGCAGTCAATATGCTGTGGGGGAGTCTTCCCTTCTTCGTGAGTTTCCGTACATTCTTCTGAAAAATGCAGGTGTCAAAATTCATGTTGCTAGTCAATTTGGTCTTTAAGTAATGATTCTCGTGACATTCATGTTATTGCTTAGCAATGCAAAAGAATGTGTCACCCCTGCTCTGAATGAGTGGGGATCAAATAATCAAACATCCAGTGTCAGGAACCAGCCCACTATGTGTCAAGCTAGCTGTTTGCACACATCACTTGACTTTCCTTGTCTTAACTCTGTGCAGACTGATCATGATGGCAATGTTGTACACGAGTTCAGTTCAGAGGGTAGGTGAGGTGCCCCAAGTCCCCCGGGCAAGTGACAGCCAACATCTAGACACACTTCTTGCCTATTGCATTTTTTTTTTTGTCTTAACAAATGAATGTTTTTATTTCTTATATAAAATATATATCTTTTGCTTTTTTAAGTTTCTTTTCAGTGTTCCAGAATTCATTATTTACGTACCAGATCCAGTGCTCCATGCAATACGTGCCCTCCACAATACCCACCACCAGGCTCACCCAACCTCCTACCCCTCTCTCCTCCAAAACCCTCCGCTAGTTCCTCAGAGTCCACAGTCTCTCCTGGTTCGTCTCCCCCTCCAATTTCCTCCAACTCCTTTCTCCTCTCCATCTCCCCATGTCCTCTGTGCTATTCCTTATGCTCCACAAGTAAGTAGAACTGTATGATAATTGACTCTCTCTGCTTCACTTATTTCTGTCAGCATAATCTCCTCCAGTCCCATCCATATATACTATGGAGTATTATGCCTCCATCAGAAAGGATGAGCACAAACTCTTGTGTCTACCACATTTTTAAAAAACTAAGTTATGACCACCTTCACTTAGGACATAGCTTTGTAGATCTCTCCGTTAATGTGTAACTTCCTAATGGCATTTCATGTTGCCCTAAGATTTCCCTAAAAAGTCCAGTTCCTTTGAGCAGAATGGTTGATACCTGCACATTCCTGGGAAAACATTACCTGTGTGTTCTGGACAAGCTAAAGGTAATGATGCTAATTTTTGTGCATCCCCGGTGAAGCAAGAAGGACTCCAGAGATGGTGAGAAGACTGGGCGAGGGTAGATAGATGGGACAGGTTGGGGGAGTAAGGCTGGGCCTGCAGAGGTGATGGCTGAGAGTAAGATGGGATACGGTATGCTGCTTGTGTCAGAGAAGCTTTGTAAGGGGGCAGAAAGGCTGAAGAAAGAGTGATCTGGACCTCAGAGCCTGAGTCCCCCGCCTTGCTTTCCCTGGATGGACTTGTGGGGAACCAATATGTTTGGGATTCCACATAGAGAAGGAGGGTGCATAAGCATCTAACCTGCCAACAGGAGGTCATGTCCCCCACTACACTCTGCCCAACTTCCTGGGAGCAGAGTCCTGGAAAGAAGACAAAGTTGTAGAGCCAAAATCTGCACTGAATTTTGGGACACTGGTGTCTCATCGCCACCCTATCTCTGGGACTGTTCTGGGCTCTGATCTGGGGAGTCCCACATGGATATCATCTGACAGAGTTGCTCCTTCCTTACTTAAGGTGGAGACGGCTTTTTCTCACTATTGCTGTGTTTATCAGAACTTTACTTTTAAAATAGGCTCAGATACGGGACCTCAGAGTTTTGCATATTGAAATAATGCAAAAAGCACTCCCCCCCAACACAAAAACAAAACCCACTTGCCATATCATTTTTGCAGGTTTGGGGAAGAGTCACACAACCACGTCTACATTGAAGACAAGATGTTGGAACAGCAAGAATTAATGGCCTGAACCAAAGGGAGCCATAATTTAAAGTTTTGCTAAATCACTATGAATTCCTCTAAGTAATAAAAAAATGAATACAAAGCTCTCAAACTAAAGATTTATTCTAAAGTGGTTCTAAAACCGGCATAGAATAATATGGCTTAGACCGTTACGTAATCTTCCAGTGGAAGGATGGAAATCATCTGAGCCTACACTACGAGCTGACGAGTCAAATGGAAATTGTCTGGATGGGATATAAAACAGGTGCGACGTGTTTTGCACTTCTGGGATAAAAAACATAAAACATAAAAAACATTTTGTGTAAATAATAGCCAACAATTTGTAGAAAGAAGACAAATTCTAGGGGAGAGAAATGATGGATGCATTGAACAAAAGTGACCTAAGAAGTCGATGGTCTGAACCGTGCTGGCATATTTGGGAAGGGCGGCAGGGGGCTTGCCGAGAGCAAAGTCAAGGACAGGCCCATGGAGGAACATCGGGCTCTGGGACCAGCCCTCTCAACACCAGCTCCTGCCCAGGATGCTGTCACCCCAGGGAGCCTCGTGCGTTCCCCCACACCGGCCCCATCTCTCACCATCCTCTTTGGTCCGAGTGAAGATCTGCTCACTTCGGACGCCGTCCCCAGCGCGGGTGAAAGCCAGCACTTGGATGCTGTAGTTGGTGTACTTCTCCAGGCCGTCCAGCTCCAGGGAAGGCTGCGTCGTGGTGACGTTTTTAATCTCGCCCAGCTCTGGAGGACAAGAGAACATGACCTGGTGACTGGGGGTGGGCTCACTGGATGTGCTGTCCAGCCCTGGGGCTCGCCCTCCAGCCGCCACACCCTGAAATCCCTCTGAGGGGTTGTGCACGGCCTCATCCACATGGGACTGCCCAGGACTCAGGGCGGATCATCGTTCAGGAAAGCAGTGACTCACTCCAGATGAAGCGTTAGAGCCCAGCGCTGGCGGCCAGAGTCCAGCATCCCCCAGCAGCCAGTCAAGCATGCCCCCCACAACGGACCCGCGGAGTCTGAGCCCGCACGTGGCCCACTCTGTGCATACATTTCTAATTGCTCATTAAGAAACTTCTGCAAGTCGAATTTCGTTTTTTGTGTAGAAAGCAAACAAACTCAACTCTTACGGTTATGCATTGTTAAGGACCTAACTTCTCAGGTGTTTGAACTGCCAGCTCCTCCTCTCACCTGGAGTGAACCCCCCCACACACCCCAGCCTCCCTGCTGAAGTGACACGCTGATGTGTCAGAAACGTGGCATTAGCTAAAAATGCTTCATCTCCTGGAGTGGGATCAGCTCATCGTATTCAAAGGTGGGATGTTATGCTCTCCCATCTCAGACATATTAGACAGGACAATTTGAGAAAACCTACAATGATGTGTTAGAGAGCTCCATGGGTGTTCTGGATTTTGCACTGAGCCACCTATGGAGGGAGCACTTGGAGCAGGAGAGAGAGGACTGAGGACTGCTCACCCCCACACAGGACCCTCTAAAGCATACTGGCCCCGCCTGCGAGCCTGTGTGCCCAGTTACTAAGAGGATGGGTGGGAACCAGCCTCGCTGGGTGGCTGGCTGTTGCGAAGGTCCCCTGTGCATACGGCCGCTTGCACGGCTGTCTGCCAGCTTCTCTCCCTCTTGCCTTGGCGAAGACAGCCGCCATCCCTGCCTGCTCACTTACGGGTCAACATCGTTCTGGGTTCAAAGCTAACCTATTTAACCAGTGCACCAATCCTATTATCTCCATGACCCATTCAGGTTACAGGTAGGGAAACTGAGGCAGGGGGAGGGTCAGTGCCCTGCCTAAGGTCATGGTGTTTAGCAGAGTGGCCAAGACCATGGGCCGTGAAGCCACAGCATATGGCCTCATGTTCATGGGCCACGGTCTCAGCGTCCTGCTGTGGTCACTTGGTGAAACTGTCACATCGGCCAGATTAAACGAGCTTTCGCTTTCTGTCCTCTGTCTTTCTGTCTTCCTGTCCTTCCAGCATATCACACAGATGGCCGCCTATTAATTAACAACATGTTTTTTTTGTTGTTGTTAGTGACGACTCCAGAATGTCTTTTTTGTCTTTTTGGTTTTCATCAGAGCTGGACATAGGCGAAAAGTTGAATCTCAAATAAAACCTGGAGTGGCCCAGGCTTGTCATACACCTGCCAGGACCCCTGGGTGGGGTGCGGGCTGTGGGGAAAGGGGCATGGGAGGGAAGGTAGGTCATAGACTCAGCTGCAGGCCTGAGCGTGAGCCCAAGGCCCGTCACCACCTTGAGCAGATCCTGGGCCAGTCCTTTGGCCGGACTCTGTGCTGGGGGAAAGTGAGCAAGGAAGGGAGTCGCCAGAAGGTACCTTTGGCCTGGGGTCTTCTGGGGAGGCCAGAAGGGTGAACACTATTCGGGACCACAATCTGGAAGCCTCAAGAGATGGCTTTTGAGAGTGAAAGGATGTTTGCTCATGTGTGGGGTGGCTGCACATTCAGAGAGTGGACAGCCATTAGGCCTGATGGGTTAGGAAGCCTCCCCTCAGAAGGGAGGGTCCGCTGGTGACCACCAGAACGCCTTGTGTTATATTATTCACTTAAGATGCTCATTTTCCTGAACGGATCTAATATGGGTCAAGTGGATGAGGATAAAGAAAACACCCAAAAGCTAATGGGAAAAATTTAAGTGTAGTCTCATCAAGATCTTTTCAGATTAGGAACTTCTGCACTGTGCCAAAGATCTCTCTCTCTCTCTCTCTCTCTCTCTCTCTCTCTCTCTCACACACACACACACACACACACACACACACCCTCCAGGGAAAACACAGTTCCACAGAGCTGTAGGCCAGCAGCTAGTTATGAGACCTTGTCTACGTCATTGACCTCTGGGGACTTTGGGTTTTTGCATTTGTATTTAAGTTTTCATCTTTAAGAAGATTCCCGGGGTGTCTCCCTGCTGGAGGGAGCAGGTGGCGGTCTTTGGTTGCAGGAGAAGGTGGCATGGATGCATCAGGGCCATTCCCGGGTAAGACACCATGATGGGGAGGAGGAGGGCTCCAAGGGACACGGTGAAGTGGACCCTCCCCATCTTTTTAAAGAAAGAAACAACTGAAGCAGAAAAATTCCATCTACTCATGAAGCGCAACGTGGATTAGAGTTAACACTTGGATGTTTACTTGTCTTGGGGTTCATATTGCTTTGACGAAATGATTTATTCAGAATCCCCATTCAAGATGGCCCCCCAGAGGCTCATGACACTGTCCGGGTGGCACACTGGGCGTTTTGCTGACTGGCGGGTGCTTGATGCTTAGGAGATGCGGAGAAAATAGAAAGGAAAATCAGGACAAAAAGCCCAATCAAAACAGCATGCTTCATTTGTCATTTTTTCGAGCTTTTGTTCTTTTTTATGGTTTAAGCAGGATTTCTATCATCTACCTTTGACATACTCCATGGGGTTATTAAAAAGAAAAAAAAAAAACACCCAGGAACTAAAGGGTAACATTCTGCTGAAATCATGAATAAAATAATATGAGATGAATATATAAAATACATTTAGACATATTATTTCTACTATAAAAATTTTTAGCTGTTTTAAAACAAATTGTTTTATGTATTCATACCCTCCCTCCTACTCAAAGAGTCTCAAGGCAAAAAAACAGGGGTGGAAATGACATTTCTGAAGTACCGCCAACCGAGCCGTTACCGAAGCAAACATCCGGGCGGCACCAATGCCGCTTTGCCTCAGAAGCACCGTGTTGTCTCGGGGAAATGCAGAAGAAATGACAGAGTTCAGACGCAGATGGAGATGTGACTTCAAAGTGTACAGCTTTTCATTAGCAACTGGAGATGAATGGCCGTGTCACGCCTTGGAAAGTATCGAACTTTCAGATCGCGATAAAACACTCAGAAGTCTCACCAGCATACTGGACGGTTAGCCTCACCTGTCAAATGTACTCACCGCTGTTATCTGACCACACGAACAGTAAAACGCTTTCCTGTATTGTATTTGAGGCGACTGCTAATCAGTGGTAGTAACAATCTGTGTCTCCCAGTCTGTGAGTGTACCTGTGTGTACCTGTGTGAGAGGATGTGTGTGAGTCTGTGAGTGTCTGAGTGTGAACAGATGTATGTGTGGGGGTTGTGTGTGAGTCTGTGAGTGTGTGTGCCTGTGAGTGTGTGTCTGTGTGGGAGGATGTATGTGTGAGGGTCATGTGTGGACCTGAGTGTGGGTGTCTGTGAGCATGAGAAGATATATGTGTGAGGATTGTGTGAGTCTGTGAGCGTGCCTGTGAGTGTATACCTGTGAATGTGAGTGTGTGTGTGTGAAGGTTGTGTGGGAGTCTGTATAAGTGAGTATGTGTCTGTGAGTGTGTGTCTGAGTGTTTATGAATGTGAGTGTGAGTGTGAGAGTGTGTGTGTGGTGTTTTCTTGGGGTTAGTGGGTCCGGTCCTTTACACAGTCACATGTTTTCCGTCTGTGGGGACCTCAGGGCAGCAGCCTGAGGAGTTTCTGTGGAAGCATCCAGTAATCCCATGGAATTACCTGCTAATTCATACATGTCACTTCTTACAAGTAGCAGGTGAAGAGAGGGTGTTCATAGCAGGTTTATGTCTCTAAGGGTTTCCTTCTCATCTTTTGGAGATTAAGTGTAGAACTCTTACATTAGGCATTAAGCACACCACTTTGATCTTAATACAGTGAGCAAAAGCATCTCTAGGAACTCTAGGCATTTCCAAGCAGTCTTTATTTAAAGACTTTCATGTTTTTTGAATATTCACGTTTTTCAAGCTTTAGAAGCATCAAGCCAAAAGAACCGTATTAACCACATCAGCCTTCGTGGAGCAGAGGTGCCGATCGACAGTATGAATGATGAGGGGAAACATGGATGATATGGACGAGGAGCCATTTTTCCCGGATCCTGGGAATAATTCCGACAGGAGCAACAACAGAACCATCTCAGTGCCATACTGCCTCTAGGTGGGTGTGCAAAAGCATTTAGTTCCATCTCTTGACGAGGATGAGCACAGTACACACGATTGTATCATACGGCAGCGTGTCAATAAGATGGATACTTGTACACATGTCACTGCTCTGCACTTTACGTTATGGGATTTTTAAAAGCTCTTCTTGAGTCACGAGAGGGGGAAGTTGCTGCAGAATCATCTGTGTCGATCTGTCCGTCTCTGGGGCTGGCTGAGCGTTACTGGGCTTGTGGCTCCATGCTCACTGGATTCTCCCCGGCTCACTGGCTTGGAACATCCAATATGGGAGACTCGGCCTCCCAGGAGCCCACACAGAGAAGGTGCTCAGCGAACACCTCTGCCTTGGGTCAATCAGGTGAATCCTTACGGAACGGCTCTAGGGCTGGGTGCTGTGTGAGGTGTTATACCCAACAGCAGGAGGAACCGGCTCTGGTCCTCAGCCCCGAGAAGCAGGTCCAGCACAGACATAAGGAACTACACCTCCCCGAACTGCTCTTTCTTTAGCAAATTAAGCTTATTTAGCCAAAGTGCCTTCATTCCTTTATTCTGGCACCAATATTAGAGCCCCCTGCAGCCTCCAAAGCCCTGTGTGTTCTGTTCACTGGGGTGGGCACAGCCACCGGCTTGGCAGAGCGGCCCCGGGTGGCCTGAACAGGGGTGGGTTAGATCTGGCGGTGCTGGCTCTGTTTGCCCAAACTCAGAGGTGAGCACACACTTGGAGTCCACATGCAGGCAGAGGAGTTGAAAGAAGCCCGAGGCAAGAGCAGAGGCATTGTCCCTGGGGCAGGGGTGTGAGAGTCAGCTGGAGAGGAGAGAAGTGGAGGGCGCAGGTGTGGGCCACACGGGTCTTGGGCTGCAGGCAGGGAGCAGACCTCAGCAGCTCCCCTGTGAATGCTGCAGGGTGGGTGCGTATCTATCCTGCTGACGGAGCGGGGCTCAGTCTGGTTCAGCAGCACCCACCCCATGAAAGCACCACCACACTGAGACGTATTCTCCCCCAAAAACTTCTGGCTCCGATCTCACCACTACCTGAGGGGTCACACTGTCATTCAGTCTTGGCCAAACACACAGACAGATTTTGTCCTATAATTTGAAATAAATACACACACACACACACATACACACACGCACACACAGAAACAAGAAGAACGAAGGAAGAGAAACAGGAGGAGGGGAAGGAGGACAGTAAGACGGGAGACAAAATGAAGGATTTTGGGTGGAACCGCTCCTCCCGAGAATAACAGTATTCCTGGCAAGGCGTTCTGGCATTCCCTCTGAACCCGCTCATGGGTCAACTGCAGGGATTTAGGAAGTTCCCCTGCTGAGTCTTACTGGGAAATTGGAAGGGGCCAACCTTTTAGGATACACATCACACAGAACTTTCTAGAATCAGATCAACGTCCTAGTGCTGCCTGCAGAGGCTTGGCATAGATACTCATCTAGGAAAACATATCCATGCCTACATTTCCCAAGGGCCCTCCGCTCCCATATCTCAAATTGCTTCTTGAGGCTACATGTGGTCTCAAGCAGCTGTACACCCCTGTGAGCACTGAAGATGAGAGGTAAGAACAGAATGACATGGGGAGAGTGGACACTGATAAAGATGTGCCCTCCATACCCTAAAACCCAAGTTAGGAAGCGGGGTGGGCTAATACCATCACACATCCTCTGGGGCAAACTCACAGCCCTCGTTTTTATCCTCTTACCTCCGTCCATCAGGTTGGCCCAGTAAATGACTCTGAACCCCTGGAGAATGCCATTCAAGGCTTCCTTGGAAAGTGTGGACCAGGATATTGATATGCTTTCTGGTGATGTTGCTATGGCTTGGACATTTTCAGGGGGGTAACTGGGCACTGAAATGAAATAATTAGAATCTGTAACAACCGTGGGTAGTTTAATTAGCAAAGCAATATGGAATAAGCAACATTACTTTGACGTTTCAACATGCAAGCAAAAGAAAAAAAAAACACACTCAATCCACAAAAGTAAGGGGGAAAAATGAGTACCATCTCCCGATTCAAATAGTATGATAACTTTCTCTCTTTCCAACTGAACTGCCTCGTGTTGAAGGAGGTTGCCCCAGCACGGAAGGGCAGAGAACACTTCTGATCTTACTGCAAAAGTAAAAAGCCTTTGCTTCTCTAGTTTATTTCCTCATCGCTCTCGTGACTGAGGTTAGGGTTGCTTTACACAGCGCATGCCTTCCACAGTCCACAGTATCTGGCATACAAATGGGAAACCTGGCTACTGAGAGGTGCTGAAAAGCAGACACGTGGTCAGAGCGTCCTCACTGCCCCTCCCTGGCCAGCTCCCCTTGTGAAACTGTAACATGGTGTCGGAGGACAGAGAGTCAATGGTTTGAGATGCGGGCTCTTTGAAATGCTTTTCACATGGAGTTTATCCAGACCTTAAACTCTGTGCCTGGGAGAAGGGACAAAATATCAACGGACCACGCACATCAGTGAAGAATTAGCATTGAGAGGAAAACCAAAAGGCATATGTAATCATGACTGCAAAGATCGTGATGCTGGACAGAAAATCCCAGTCTCTGGGTTTCTGGTTTTCTAAGACGAGGATTCCCTCCCTATAGAAATGGTCAGAAATTATGGAGGCAAGTCGCCCTGTGCCTCCTCACACCTGTGACCACGTGGCTAACTGCACAAGAGGCCACTGCGGTGCAAATTTCGTACCTTAAACTCTGCACTTACTGCTGCAATGAAGCCTGTATCTTATCTTTGTCTCTAACGGGGGTCTCTGGACCCAGAGCTCTCCTTTGCTTTTCCAGCCCTCCTGACCAGTCACGGGACAAGGCGAATTAACCCCTTGTGGTCACTAGAGGGCGCTCAGTCACCGTGAGATTTGTGCCAGGAGAGCTGCTCATTCCTTGCTCTGGTCCAAGTGCTTGGAAATAGGAAGCAATCATAAAGAGAAAGAAGAAGGAAGGCAGGAAGGAAGGGAGGAAGGAAGGAAAAAAGGAGGGAGGGAGGGAAGAAAGGAAGGAGGGAAAGGAGGGAGGGAGGAGAGCTTCCTTAACACTGATTTGGAAGAGATTCTTAGGAAACTGGATTTCTACGTTCTGGTTAGGCTTCTGTAGTCCGAGTGAAAGCCTTCGATGCACCTGGGAAAAGCCCAGTTCTCGCGCCTGGAATGAATGAGATGCTGGAAGGGGAAGGATTTGGGCTTTGCATGCAAGCTCTGTCAAGGGCAAGACCCCGTCTGTGCAGCTGGTGAGCGAGTGAAGGCCGACTTCCCGGAAATGGAGCCGCAGTCTCTCAGGCCTGGCACCATTGTCACGGCAGGGCCAGCAGAAGCCAGGCTGTGGGGGGCCAGAGTGGCGACCAGAGCAAACCCTTGAAGGAGGAAAGGCGCGAGCGGCGGCCTCCAGACCTACCGTCCTCGAGGGTGGTGGTGATGATTTCCTGAGAAGAAGGTCCCGTCCCGGCCCTGTTGCAGGCCTGCACCACCAGGCCGTACTGGGTGAACTTACTGAGGTTGTCCAGGGTGTAAATCTCACTGTCCCCAGTGGTGTCGATACTGATAATGTTGAACTGGAAGTTGCCCCCGGTGCTGTACTCGCGGTAACCTATTTGGTAGCCACGGATAATCCCATTTTGCAAATGTTTCTTGGGGGCCTAAAGAGGAAAGAAAAAGAAAACACTAAGGAACCCTGGAGAGACGACAGGAGGGAAGCCAGCGCCCCCCACCCCCATTTGGGAAAGCGGAAAACAGTCTGAAGGTCGTGGTAATAATAGCAGTAGGTGTCCTGGTGGGAGTGGAGTCGGGGTGAAGCGGCGAACCCAGGCTCTTGGCTGGGCGCCCTTCCTCCAGAAGTCGGAAACACCGGGCGCCTTCACGGCGTCTCAGCTGCACCGACCGCCATCACCCAGGCACGCCGACCTTCACACCTTCACCCGGTGGAACCTACTGAGCTAGAGCTGCTCTGCTGGGTTGTCTGAGGCACTGGGGAGCAGAAATGATTTTGTACAAAGTCCCTGCCCTTGTGGAGCTTACACTCCCGTAGAATGTTCCAGAATAATAAAGGTGTTTCCAGTAGGAAGCTGCGTGTGAAAGGAGTCCACCACCGACATGAAGACACACATCATTTTGGCATCATTTCACGGTGATTTAAACCGGGCAGGGCTGGGGCGATAGTGAGCTACTCTCTGCTAATGACAGAGCGTGTGCTGCCTTGAAGACAGAACATTTTTGCCAATACCATGGGTTTTTATAAGAAACAAAACTCTTTTCAAGTATGTTATGAGAACAACACAACAGTGATGAAGTAAAGGTTCTGGAGAAATTTCAGGTAGTCAAGAGACGTGTGTGTGCATGTGTGTATGTCTCTGTGTGCATGTGTGAGGGTACGTGTGTGTTTGTGTGTGTGTGTACACATGTGAGTGTGTGAACAAGTGCGCTATGTCTGTGTGTGCAAGTGCAAGAGTACATGTGTGTGCACGTGCGGGTGTGAACGAGTGCACGCGTGTCGCGTGTGCGTGCGAGTGCATGTATGTGTCATGTCTATCTGCACGCGTGAGCACGTGCGTGTATTGTGTTGTTTCTGTGCATTGTGAGTGCATGCGTGTATGCATGTGAGTGTGTGGGTGGGCGCAAGTGTGTATGTGTGTGTGCGTTATGTCTGTGTGCATGTGAGTACATATGTTATGTGTGTGATGTCTGTGTGTGCATGTGTTATGTCTATATGTACATACGTGAGTGTGTGGACAAGTGCGTATGTGTGTGATGTCTCTGTGTACATGCGTGTGAGTTGATGGTGGGTCTGTGTGCGCATGTGTGCAAGTACATGGTGTGTTTGTATGTGAGTGTGTGCAAGTGTGTCTGTATTTGTGGTATGTCTGTGTGTATGTGTGAATACATGTGTGTATTCATGTGTGTGGTTGCAAGTGTGTACATGCATGTATGTGAGTCCATATGTGTGTATGTACGTGTGTTTGCGTCTGTATTTAATTAAAAACTATAGATTTAGATTTGTCAGGACCATGAAAGGCTTTCTCTGTCCCCAAAGTGCTGACAGGCCAGTTGGAGAGAGGGAGTAAACACTTAAGAAACCACAGAGAATCTCAGATGTCTAAGCGTCGGGCACTGGAGGGCGAAGGCCAGTGCACATCCAGAAAGTGACAGACTCAGAGTGGTTTGAAGAGGCCAGCTGTCCCCCAACCCTCAGGGGCTTGGAAGGATGGCCAGGGTCTGGGAATGGGAGGGGAGGAGGTGACGCGTGCTGTATGAATTGCCTAATATGCCCCCTGCCCAGTGGAATTACATGGCACTAAAATCACATTTTAAATCAAGTTTCCTCATTTTTGGTTTTCTTGGATTGCAACGCCTTTGCTCAACAATGAGACTGACTTCATGCATACACACAGTTCCAATGGAGATCAAGGAAACATTCCTCTAAATCATGATGTTCCTAGTCAAGCTGGCACAGTTGGACCCTGACACGAGAGCTCATCCCTTTTTTACAAGCAAATCTCTGGGCAATTTTGTCTTTCCAGTGATGAGCTGTGACTTTTCACTTCATATGAAATCAGATCTAAAGATTTTAGATTTTGAGAATTTCATTCCACAGAAATTGTCTTACCACAACCGCTGAATTTACATTTATGTCATTTAATTAATTAATAAAATGTATTTCCCTGTAAGAGTCATCTATAAGTCAAATTTAAAACAGATACTTTTGTTGATTTCACATAGTTTTTAAATGTTAAATATGGTGAAACAAATATAAATGATACATATTTTTAAAGATTGGTTTATGCCCATTAAATATTTTAATTTTTCAACTGGTTCCCTGTATAGGCTTAGGACCTCCTCAGATACGAAGTCGGGATCACAGTATGGTGGTTATAGCATCAGGCCAAGAAGCAGGTGAAGAGAGTAGAGACGAACGCCCATCAGAAAATGTTTACATAGAGGGGCAAACAATGTAGCTAAATGTTCCAAAAGCAAGGGGATCTGCTTGTTGACTTTCAGTTTCTTGGGTTTAGGATATGGTTGCACAGGTAGGGGGAGTTTATTTTTTCCCCCTCCTATAGATAAAAGTATGTTCTAACTAGCCTAACTTACGATGGCATTTTTAAAAGATTTTATTTATTTATTTGAGAGAGAGAGCATGAGAGAGAAAGAGCATGAGCGATGGGGAGGGGCAGAGGGAGGGAGGAAGCAGGCTCCCCACTGAGCAGGGAGCCCGATGTGGGGCTCAATCCTAGGACCCTGAGGTCATAACCTGAGCCAAAGGCAGACGCTTAACCCACTGAGCCACCCAGGCACCGTGTGATAGACATTTTGAATCAAAGAAACATTTAACAAATCACATGAAGAGAAAGTGCTGTTTTCATAAATAAAAGTCAAAATTCTAACTATGTCAGGCAAAGTTTATGTTTTATTATTACTTTGTAAGCTGGATAGTCCGATTTCCCCTTGGGGTGTGTTTACATTAAAGAAATCCTTGAGAACATATTGAAAACTCAGATCTCTTTTTAAAGGTCCACAAACAGAGGGATCCTGTATGTTCAGTCTAGGAAATTGTAGGGACTGTGGGGCAAGTTCCAAGGTTTTTCTGGAAGTGACCCTGAGACTTTCTCTGAGTTGAATGGACAACAAGCTGGTGGGGGCAGGGCATGTGGAATAGTCTGTCAACAGGCTTCATGTCATCCCAAGACAAATCGATATATAATATCCTTTACTTTAAAATATGTTTTGGGGGGCACCTGGGTGGCTCAGCTGGTTGAGCCTCTGCCTTCAGCTCAAGTCATGATCCCAAGGTCCCAGAATCGAGCTCCACATTGGGCTCTCTGCTCAGTGGGGATCCTGCTTCGCCCTCTCCCTCTGACCCTCCCCTCAGCTCATGCCTTCTCTCTTTCCCTCTTTCACATGAGCAAATAAAAAAAATCTTAAAAAAATAAAATATTTTTGGATGATGTTTTAAACATCCATGCCTTGGAGCATGTGTTTACCTGGAATAAAGGTAGATGTATGTAAGGGAGAAACCCTAATGGGGAAGGCAGTTTTAGAATATAATTCTCTGGCCATTAAATAACATCAAATTGTGATTGACAAAATGGGTCAAAAATAATTATTTGTTTCATGAAACTAAATGAATGAAATTAATGGTGGTTTAGGAAGAAAAGAAAAAGAGAAAATCAGGTAGAGATCTTGAACATACTTTGAATCTGGGTTGCAGATACTGGAGAAGGAAAATTTCCCCAGATACCACTTCTATCATGTCCTTTTCTCCCCAGATCTCAGCAGTACCTGTAGTGAGATTCAAACCTGGTTGTAGTCTTTCCAGGCTAATGCCCCCTGGATGTTACCTGGTGACCTAGGATTCTCTCTAGCTGTTTGAACAAGCATGGAAATTCCAACTCTCTTGTGTTTTCCCATCTCGCGAAAGCCCTCATCAGAGACCACTCTTCTTCCTCCTCTATCAAAGCCCAACTCATTCTCCAAAGCCGGCTCAACTTCCAGCTCACCGGCTTCCTTCAACTGCCTCCATCCAAGGGGTTCTCTCTCCTCTGGCCTCCACCCACATGCACCGATTTGCCATCAGCTCTGCAAGAACTGATCAATTTCATCCCCTCCCGTGGCCTCTGTTCCATATCGAACGTCAGGTTTCCAAGGACTTGACTATAAGCTCCAAGTGCCTAAGGATTCTCATAAACATGTTTGAAATCTCATCCACTCCCTTGTCCAAAACAGGGCTTCAGCAGAGTGGACATTCTCAGAAAATGTTACTGTCGATGCAGGAGAGAATGGTTTTGAGCATATGTGAGGTGCAAAGAAAGGGATGGTCAGGGATGACATCGTTGCAAGTTTATAACTGGACTGGGTACAGGAACAGCGAGGATGGTTTGAAGATAGAAGAGATGCCTGGACTCCAGGCCCATGATGCAGCTCTCAGTCAGAGGCCTGAACGAGCGGGTAGAGAAGGGTCGCTCAGGACCACCTTGCAATTGGATCCAGATTGAGAGCTGGCTTCCCTGGGGCCACTCAGCATGGTGGCTCATACATCAGGATGAGGGGGTCCAGCTTCCTTTCCCAGACACATCAAGGGAGGAAAGAGCATCTGAGGAACCAACTTGTTTGCACAAAGTCATCCTTTTTCTTTTCCTTATTAAAGCAGGGATCCTGGAGTTCGTGCACTTGTTTGGCCATCTCATGGGTGACATGTTTTTAGAACAAGGATAATTTACAGCAGACCCACAGATTCATAGCAAATCTCACCTGGCAACCAGTCCTCTTGATATGTATTAAAGGAAGACTCTGGATAGTTAGTGAATGGAAAAATTAAAAGAAAAAAGGAAAAAAAGAAGGGACGTCCAGGGCTCACTGTGTATTGCAGAAGGCAACTGTCCGATCACATTATTTACAGACGGCTCTGACTGACACGTGTCCCGTTTCTACCTTCCCCCAGCCACTTCGAGTGTGCCACAGTTCTGGAAGGAGCTCTTCTCTCTTCATAGTTGTGCTTCTTATATAGGGTTAATTATTTTTCCATGTTGATTACTACTCTTCCTCTCATTTACCTTTGGATCAGGTAATGAGCCTGGGTTCTTTCCATTTGTCTCATTTATCTGCCATCTGGGGAACTCTCTCCCCTTTCTAGCCCTGCAATTTTTCTCCTCCTGCAGTCCCCCCTAAGCAGCTTTTTCTTTCATCCTTCCAAGTGTCCTTCCTCCAGCCTCCGGTCCCCCCCCCACCAACCCCCACTTCCTTTAAGAAACTGTCTCTTTCGATCTCCATGACAACAGTAGCACGGTGTCAAGGTATCTGTGGTTTGCAAGTGTCCGCATTTTACGTGTCCGTCCAGATGAGCCTGGGAGCTGCCTATGGCAGATACAGAGGTCTTTAAAAGTTAGCAAGCGTAGGATGTGCAAATGCTCACAGCATCATCAAGGATGTGGGTGATTAGAGCAGGCCTCTCGTCTTTAGAAAGCCACCAGCCAGGTCCTGCTCCTGCACGCTTCCCTTTCCCTTCCCAGCGCAGGTGAGCGGACTCCGCTCAATGCTAGGGTTCACCGGCCGACCAACCGGAGAGCGAAAGCCTGTGCTGCAGATTTCTGCATTCCAAGAACACCATGTTACTCGGGCATGTTGAGTAACTCAGGTGAAAAATGAATTGAACATTCTCCTTTTAGGTTCTTCCAAATTCACTTGAAATGTAACTTGTCCTCATTTCCCTTCTATTCCGGGGCTGTGGACTGTCTTTCTTATCTTCATGTCCTCCTTCCAGTCCTCGCCCCTGTTCCCCAGCATCACTAGAAGCTACTCGGTAAGCTTGTGCAGTGGGTGGATGCATTCACTGGAGCGGTAGGAACTGGGGCCTCTCCTGCACAAGGGGAGACCGGCAAGGGAGCCTGTGATGAGAGCAGAGCATGGTGCTTGCAGTGCCGAGGGATGGCACGGGGTATCAGGGAGGGAAAGGGGGAGAGGTGCCTTTTCTCACTGTGGCAGAAAGACTCCCAGATTCCCAGAGAAGGCACATTTCATCTGAGCCTCTATGAAGACCGACCCGTGCCGAAGAGGGACAGCCTTGCAGGAATGCAACCAGCCTGCCTCACGGAACCCGGGAGAGATAACCAGGGACGGCCCTGGGAGGAACAGCTCTGAGTGACCCTTCGGAAGGGTTCTGTGCTGACTGTGCAGGTAGGGATGGCAGGAGTTAATTGGAGCAGGTCTGAGAAATTGAGGATGGTGACACAACATTGGAAGGAGGCACAGTATTGAGAGGCCAAGAACTTTGACTTGAAGCTGATAGTCACTGAGTTCTCGTCAGATCCGGCAGCTGGGGTGGAGGCGGCGGCCAAGTGTGCGCTCGGGTTTGGAAAACACATGTAAAATTTTAGAAACAGGCTCTTAGAGTTTTATGGGATGAAATTGAGGTTAACTGTTGCATCACAGGACTTCATTTAATTTCTCAAGTGTGGGGTGGCTCTTGTTTCATTCACCCACTCACTCATTCATTCCTTTATCCAACCAACAAACATGTTGAAGAGATACTCTTGCTGGGTCCCTTCCTTTTTCTGAATCGCACTGTTGTCTGCATAGCACACTTTCTGGTAACCATACACAGCATTTCTCACCAGACTTAATGGCTTGTCCAGGGGTTTCTGCCCGAGAACTAACAAAGGAATGCATAGCACATCCGCAGACCCCACCTGGTGGTGGCTCTGAGAGCTGGTCTCCAGAATATCCCACATTGAATGTCAGGACCTCTAGATGTCTCGATGTTTCTGGGAAACAGAGTTGGCCAGAAGGGTGATGGGTGTCCCAGAGTCTGGGAGTGGAGTCCGTTGAAAAGAATGACAGAGCGGGGAGCTGTCCAGGTTCAGACTAGAGAAAAGCAGGGAGACAGTGGGAAGGGGCTGCAGGAGACAGGTCCATGGGCCACCAAGAGGCGAGGCCAGGGTCCAGCCAGGAAAGAGTGCACCTGGAAACTCTGAGGCTTTGAGAGACAGATCTCACCTGTGAGTCTAGACTTTGCATAGGCAGCGGGGATGCAGAGGGAAAGGGGTTTGGGGTAGGAGGCCAGGAGGGAGTGTGTACCAGTCTGTGAGCACACGACTGGGACCCCAACTATTTAGCAGCAGCTGAGTGATCTTAAAAGGCTGGGCTCCTCCAGAGGGACCCAACCTGGAGTAGCTCCCCTGTAGGTAGTGGGAGCCCCTGAGAATGGCTGGGTGGCCGCGGAGATCCGGGGGCCCCACTTGATCCAGATCTGCTAAACAAGAGAAAAGCCAGTATTTTCAAAGATATCAGGGTCTTTGTAAAGGAATGGCCTTCTTCAACCATGGGAAGAATTACTACTGTCCTAGTCTTTGTAACTTCTGCTAGTGTAAGGTCTGTCCAGAAGGACCACAGAAGATCCACAGTTCAGAAGGAACCACTGAATGGAAGGAAGGCTCTGACTTCACTCCTGGGAAGAGTCCGTCGGTCCTTCAGCTCTCTGCTGGGAGAGCGCATAACAGGAAGCTATCCGTGACGTATTCCAGTGGCCCGCGTCTGCCTCCCAGGTGTGGTTGTGTTCAGTATGGAATGGCTGACAAACTATGGTCCTGCGGCCATATTTGGCCATTCTTCTATATGGCCCTTAGCTAAGAACGCATATACTTTTTACGTATTGATATGGCTGCAGAATTCAAAGGAGGAAGAATATTTCGTGACACATGAAGATTACATGCACTTCAAATGTCAGTTGTCTGAGTAAGTTTTACTGGCTGTCTGCCTCTGTGCTACAGTCGGTAGAGCTAGGAGTTAAGGCAGAGACTCTGTAGCTCACAAGGCTGGAGGTCTTTGCTCTCTGGCCCATGACTGGAAGTTTGCAGACCCCTGGGGGACTCAGTGTGTGGACTGAATCAGCGTGCAGGGTGGGGGGTAGAATTCACGGGGTGGGCTGGGATTGGAGGTGGGGTGAGGATGGGAGGCGAGCTGTGGTGGGAGGAGAGGCACCTTCATTAGAGGAAGGTTGGAGAGAGGCCAAGGCTTAGGGTGAGGGCTTGATGGAGTCAGTCCCCTTTCTTGCTGGGATGGAGAAGTCCTAACCCATGTTCTATCAGAAGAAAACCAGCAATTTCTGCATCAACAACAGTCTTTGGCTCGTGGATTTAATATCTACCATGGACACTTTATGTCATGATTGAAGCATAGAGGGGCATTGCTTCCATAGAACTACCTACGTTTGTCTCTTATCTGTGCTTAGGTAATGAGAAGCATTAACCTCAACTGAAAGAATTTCAGGCATGAGCACTCTTAAATGGATAATGGAGGAGAAGAGCATTGAGAAAGTGTTCAGTAGGATCATCTCTCCTGTCAGTAACATGCTATCCTGGGTGTGGGATTCCCCCAGGGACCACTCTGCTTCTCAGATGGGGGATGCACCTGACGTGCCCAAATGCAGAGACAGCCCCAGGTCCTGTACAGAGCCCCCAGGAGTGACACTGCCCATTCTCTGACTCATCCCTTACTTTCTTGGGAATTCTGACTTCCAGAAGTCAATCAGAATACACCTCCTGAATTCTTCTGTTATTTAGATAAAAACAAGGTTTATTTCCAACTTTAGATTATAACTTTCAGAAAAAACAGAAACGATAATACATCTTTAAAAGGCAGAATCATTTCATTTCCTGTATTTCTATGATTACTCAAAGCATATAGCACTTTTTACATCTCACGTTAAAATCTTCAAAAGAATGTGCTAATGGGAGGAATCCATCAGAAGAGTTACAAGACCGTAAAACTAGTTCTCAAAGATTTTAATACAAAGAGGAGGTGGCTTTTAAAATATTGCCTTGATATCATCTCCTACCCCCTTAACCCCCCATGTTGCATCTCCTCTCCCTCATATCAGGGAGATCATATGATAGTTGTCTTTCTCCGATTGACTTATTTCGCTAAGAATGAAACAAGATGGGATTGGGAGGGAGACAAACCATAAGTGACTGTTAATCTCACAAAACAAACTGAGGGTTAATGGGGGGAGGGGGGTTGGGAGAGGGGGGTGGGATTATGGACATTGGGGAGGGTAAGTGCTATGGTGAGTGCTGTGAAGTGTGTAAACCTGGCGATTCACAGACCTGTACCCCTGGGGATAAAAATATATTATATGTTTATAAAAAATAAAATTTAATAAAAAAAATAATGATTACTGAACATAAAAAAAATATTGCCTTGAGATAGAGTTAGTTGGGTACATCTTAGTGCATTAGGTTAAATGTATTTGTACTGGCGAAATGAATCTGAAAGCAGACGTTGTGTTTTCCTGTTCTGTTTCATGTTACCATGAAAATGGAATGTGGAGACTAGATGCAGGAAAGTCTCCTGCAGCCATTGGCTCACAGCTGTCCTGGCCAGAGTTCTTCCTGAAACAGACCACAGGGAACTTTGTCCATCCTGGTTTTAAATCATAAAAGGAACATCAGATTTCTTCATTTGCCTTAGGAGACATGTCCATGACTTAACAGGTGTCATCCGATGTCTGGGGAATTCTTGGTTGTGCGTGCTTTCGATTATTCCTTTGATTTTTCCGCCTAACATCTGTGTTCATTTACTAACATATCTACCTTACTTGATTTTCCTGATGAGAAATGTGTTATTAGCAACATGGCTTAATGAGTGCTCTCTAGGAAAACGAGGCACACAAAACAATCTATATTCATGTACTCACTCGCTTGATGGGTCTCAACCAGCGCATTTATAATACTTAGTTCCATATTCACTGTAACTTAAATTCTGATTTTTCTGTTAAAAGTAGAGTCAGTGTTTTATGAGAACCAGTAAAACTATACCCGAGACGGTCTGATGAATATTTTTCTTAAAATCACTACCTATCCAGCAATTATTAGGTCATTTAAGATAAGTATATGTATGTATGTATGTATGTATGTATGTATGTATGTATGTATTTGTTCAGGCACATTTCAAGAGATTTACATTTACTGGGATGTATCGTCAGCAGAAAAGGCTGTGCTATACAGAGCCACTAGGGGGCCAGCATCCAGGGAGGAGATCAAAACCAAGTCTGTCCTTTCAGGGCCCATCCTTCAGGTTCCCAAGTGCCCTCACATCCTTCATCCTCCCTGTTATCAAGTAATGGAACTAGTGTAAATGTTTTGAGTTTCAGCAAAGACAAAGTAACTTGCTTGAGGTCATTTTTATTAGATAGAGAAGTGGGAGTAATATCTAATTTTCCTGAAGTCTAATCCGGTAATTTTTATATCATATCATATCATATCATATCATCTCATCATATCATATCATATTCTTATTATATGCAATTTACTTATTGTAGGTGGATTTAACTTATGTTAATCCTACTCTATGCATAGTGAAGTGTTGTCCAGTGATATTTTTGTATATAGTCTTCAATCCCTGTAAGATTTCATAGCTAAAATTATGCACAGTGTACTTAATAGACAGTAATTTTCAATATTATTCAACCATGAGCAATTTTTAGTCAATGTCCCAACTTTAGGACCTAATTCACTTACAAAATGTGATGTTGACGTGTCAGACAAAGAAAGACTTATCACTGGTCATCAATTCATGTCCAGAATGCTCTTTCAGTTATGACCTCGTGATTCTTATGCACTACTCATATTTGCATCTTTGACGATAGGTTCTCTATCAAGGCAAAAATACCATCCTTGCCACCTGACTCACTGTACCCTAGCAGTTTATAATCTAACAGCTCTGAAACAGAACAGCGGAAGTGCCTGCTTTCAAATGCCTTGCCTTGTCAGGTTCATCCAGGCTCAGTGTGAAGCATTCAGAATAAACCATCTGAAAGGACTGCCAGCTGATGAATGGAGATGGCCTTGGTCCTAGCTCTTAGTCCAAGCCCAATTTGTGTCCTGTCAGGGTCAATTAGCTGGAGAGGTACACTGGGATGGGCCTCCTTATACTGAGTCTGAGCCAACCTCTCCAGCATGCCCGGTGTCAGACCTGGACCCACGCTCCCGGAGGCTGAGCAGCCTTTGGAAATGTGGCCAGCATTTTTTTCGCTACACCTGGGGGTTGGGACCCAGGAGAATCGCCTGCTTAGGTTGGGAGGCCAGCCTGGACCCTTTTGGCAGCCTGGCTTGAGGCTCTTCTCTGGAGCAGAGAACTGGGGTCACTGGTGAAGGCCAATCCCATGGCTAAACCAGGAAGGCTAATCCAAGGGATCAATGGGGAGAGATGCCAAATACATGCAAGTGAGGCAAATGAGCAATGAGTGGTTTTATTAAAGGGATTTATATATTTTACACATGCACACAAAAAGTAAGATGTGCATATAGTCCAAGGGTTTCCAAAAGAAAAGGTAGCCGCTATCGATATGAATATTTTAACATGAATGTATACAATGGGAATGTCTCATGCATTATTTAACAAATATTTAAATATACTTCTACTGGGGATATAGTGGACAAACAAAAACAAAACAAACAAAATAAAACACACCCTTTACCCTCCCAGAGCTAGTCAGCTGTGAGAAGTTGAGAGAGAAGAATCACAGGGTATGCAGACAACCAAAAGATTCTGAAATCAGTTTGGATTTTCCTCCTCTTGTTAGAGGGGGAAGAGGCTGACTTGCTAATATGAGAAGGGTTGACGGTTCCTTAAATATTTGTAAGACATGTTGGTCATTGGGATTTTTAATAAAGCTGCTGTAAATCCAACTCTAGAACAAATTGATGAAGAAATGTAAATTTTGTAATTTTTCATACCCTGAGGATTAAAGCAAAAGTCAAGGAATGAAGTAAAATTAATTTCAAGGCAACCCTTTTGAATGTCAGTGGATGTTGGAAAAAGGGGTGTTGACTTACTACTGCACATATGCTAGGCTAAGTTTACATTTGGAAAGAAAGAGGGATAAGGTGGAAATTACGTTTTTCCTATTTCTGTAATATTAAGGATGAGTAAAATTTATAACATGAAGTTGGAAGGAACAGGACAAGAAACTAATATTTGTAGAAACTTACTATGCACAAGACACCATCTTGGTACCCCATGTACCTTAGCTTATCGGTTGCTTAGAAACCAGTTGGAAAACGTCAGTGAGGGTCCTCGACCTGACAGTCCCAAGCCCTCAGATTTTGGGCAAATCCCTTCTAGGTCAGGAGTTTGTACGAAACCCGACATACCCCGTGCACAGATCTAACGGTATAATGCATGCAAAGTTAAGCACAATGCCCGGCTGACAGCAAGTGCTCAGAAAGACTGGTTTCCCAGGGACCCCAGCCAGGAAATGGCATTCTAGAAGACAGTCCTTTTCCAACATGGTGTGCCATTTCCTGGGTAGGGGACTTAGATGCCGAAGTCAAGTGGAGGCTGCAGTTTATTAAATCATTATGATGAAGGTCACTGGCAATCAGGAGGTTCTGTTTTTAAATGACAAGCTAAGCCATTTTCCCATTGTAAGAGCTCATCTGGGAAACATAACATATTGCAATGATGCCTCAATTAGTTGGAATTGCTGGGGATTGTGCAGATGTGGTGTTTTAGTTAAAAGTATTACTGAAATTTAATTAAATCCCTAAATACGAGATGTTCAAATTTTATGGAAATCAGGTAATCTCTTCTGCAACATTGTTCATTCTAAATGAAATTCAGCCAAAGCGTTGGATACAGAGGGGCAAGAAAGTGGCAAAATTATTCTCAGGATGTTGTCCTCAGTTGTCAGTCTGGACAACCATTTTTAGTACTGTAATATTTAAACAATTGAAATATTCATAGTTTTGGAATAGCATATGGCTCTGAAAAGACTTCTCACAAGAGAAAAAAAAAATCTCTGCCTTAAATTGCATCCTCTGGAGAAATGTTTTGAGATACTTGTAAGAGTTAAATATTTCAGATACTTAAGATTTTATGTTATGAACACATACAGATAGCAAGCAATCAAACTGTCCTTCATTTGCAATAAAATGAGAGGTTGATTCTGAGACTGACCAGAAGAGAAGGTGACAGGCACTGTCCAAAGAGACTTATCCTGTCAGTATTTTGACACTTAGGGAGGTAGACTAGAACCATAATTTTCTGAAAAGCCAAAAAGTTCTCCTTTAGGTTTATGATTTTGAGGTACTTAATTAAATATATTATCAATAATCAGTAGCTTTAAATATTCTGATTTTTTAAAAAGACGTTATTTATTTATTTGACAGAGAGAGATCACAAGTAGGCAGAGAGGCAGGTGGGGCAGGGAGAAGCAGGCTCCCTGCTGAGCAGAGAGCCCGATGCAGGGCTCTATTCCAGGACCCCGGGATCATGACCTGAGCCGAAGGCAGAGGCTTTAACCCACTGAGCCACCCAGGTGTCCCTCTTTCTGATTCTTTAAAGATTTTATTTATTTCTTTGTTTGAGAGGAGGGGTATGGAGCAGAGGGAAAGGGCCAAGCAGACTCCGAGCTGAGCTACAAGCCCACCGTGGAGCCGGACCCCGTGACACTGAGACTGTGACCTGAGCTGAAATCAAGAGTCAGGTGCTTAACTGACTGAGCCAGCCAGGTGCCCCCATATTCTCTCTGATTCTGAATAACCCCAGCAAAAACTGCAAGAAACTGCATTTGCTTATGCAAACTCTTCTATTTTCCAAAGGGGAGGAACAAGAGCTAGAAAATGAATCTTTATTATCATTTACTTCCTTTTTAGTTATTTGGAACCACTTATGCTATCTCTCGAGTTCCTGTCAAGGCACTGATCAGCCTTTTTAGTTAACTCCAAATACTTAAAATTATTAAAAGCCCTATTTAATAGGGCACTGGTTCTTGGACATCTTCCTGAAGGCTGACATTTGATGTGATGTGCAGAGGGCCATTTCCTCTGACACTTATCACAAATTTTTTGAACCATTACTGTCATGTATTTTTTCAGTAAATTACAGGAGAAGCCCATCGGCAAAGTGGTGGGTCCCTGTGCTCCACGGAGTGGGATGGCAGTCTTGGGCACCCACCGCGGGGGCGCTCAGGGAACTTCACAGCAGCGTGAATTAGACCCCACGATAGTACAGGCTGGAGCTGGGGCTGGAGCCCCTCCCAGCTGGGGGCCTTCTCCATGGCAGTTCCTGAAAGACGGAATGCTTGGGAGGCTGCTGTGATTGGAACACGAGGGCTGTGGACTCCTTCATTCTCAACTCACAGATGTCCTCGTCCACTCATTTGTTCCCTCCCTCATTCATTCATGCAAGCGTCACCCACTGGGGACCAGAGGTGAACGAGGTCCTCCCTGACCCTAAACAGCTCTCTGAACCACAGAGGAGGTCCAGGCATGCGGAAGGCAGAACCCGTGGGATGGGGCCTCACTGAGCTGTCACCAAGAGTGAAGGTCACACAGGGGCTCAGACAGTTCCTTCCAGAGTCATGCAGGACTGGACGGGGTGGGGGTGTGAGAAACAGTGTCATCCGCGACAGCGAAGGAGGAGGGAGATGCCAGCTGTGGGCACGTGAATGGCCTGTTGGAACAGGGGCAAGGGGGGGTGACATCTGCAGCCAATGCTGCATGGCCTCTTGAGTCCAGTGGGTCTCAGTCTACATTCAGTGGGTCATGGGGAACCTTCAGCAGGCTTGAAATTTTAAAAGCTTGGACCTTTTCCGTGGTGAAAGACATGGCTAAAATGAAAAGGGGAAGTTGTGCTGTTTATTTTGTTCAGTGGGAGGGATATGTCACAGAAGGGTTGCTTATACTATAATTAAACAACCAGGATCTAGCTCCAGTGTTAAAGGCTGCCAGAGTGCCTGGGACCCTTCAGAGGTCAAGAGTCTAAAATGGCTGTTTTCCCACCAAAGCCATGGCACATTCTCCCCTCTGTCTCCTCTCTCCCCTGAGTGCAGCTTTCACTTGTGTCAGTCGTCCTGTGACCCTGAATGAGCTCCCAGCTCGCTGCCTCATGACCGTGGTGTTGCTGTCCTGTCAACTGGGGCACGGCTCCCTCTCTGGGTTAATGTGATTTTTCCTTCTCTCCTTACTTCCTTCTCTCTTTCCCTCTCTGGTCAGTTTCCTTACACAAAATGCAAGTCTTTGGTATTTACACCATAAAATCTAGGCATATTTCATGCAGGAAAATGTCCTTTACATATACTTTGGGTTGTAGATAAAAGCATACAGTTCAGTCGAACCAGGGATGCACTCTCATGACGTAACCAGGCAGATACGAAATGACAAGCCAGCGAACGGGGGGTCCTTACCTGGTTCAGTCTGTTAAGTCTCCCGGACACCTGTCCGCACTGACAGGCCCCACAATACCTGCCCACAGCTCCGAGAGAAACCGTGGCTCCACGAAGCTTGCACTACCACTGGCTCATAATCTAGCGGGAGCAGGGCTTTCTTTCCATACAACATTAAGAAGAAATACTTTAACTGCGATTTACTGACTTTAGCTTCTGTTCTCTTCTGGAGACTGAAAAGACACCATGCCTGGAAAGTCTCGAAAATTTCCATTTTTAGGTGCCTGAGCTCTGTGGACAGACACCTTTCTCAGGCAGGACCCAGAAATCTTTAGGGGCCACAGGAGTGGCTGGTCTTCCTCAGTGGCGAAGTGTGAGACTGAGCAGAGTCAGGGGATGAGGCCTCACAGAGCCGTTAACTGAGGCAGAGTGGGTCAGCATTCCGTCTGCAGAGTGGCCAGGATGGGTCCAGGGTTATGGCTCGCTGAGGGCCTTTTATTGTATGGTGTGTGATGCTCGCAGCTGGCAGATACGCTCACGGAAACGCCAGCACTTCCCACGCTGCTTGGCCTGTGCTGTCTGTGCGGCTGAACACCCCTGCCTGCTGTCCACCAGAGCCAACCACCGGCTGGGGTATAAGGGCTCGCATAAAGGGGCTGTGGCATCGGTACTGAAGATGGTGACCACCCTGACAACGAGGAGCCTTTCTGTTACAGAGGCAGCTCCCTTTACAAAACAGCTGGCACCAGAAGGAAAACACCAACAACAGGGGTGATGCGCTAGGCCTTTATGGTTTTAGGGGCGAGCCACTCGAGGACCCCACTGTGGGTGTTGGCTTCTGCTCTGAGTGAGGATGCGGGGAAAGGGGGAGAGCAGAGGAAGGGGACCTCCGAACTGGAAGAGCCAGTGCGGCTCACACAAGTGGGGACCCAACAAGAACATTCTAAGTAGAGTCCACAGTCACCGTCTGCAGGAGCCCATCCAGGGATGAGTAATTCCCAAGACAGCTTTCCCCGCTGGGTGAGTGACTTCAAGATCCCCGGGGCAGTGGGACCTCACATGCCGCCTGTGACCAGCATGCTCCTGCACATAACCAACGCGGCTTCCTTCACCAGCGCCTTCACTGTGAAAAACATGGCGGCCGTACTGGGCGAAACCGTGCTGCCTGTGTAGTTGTTTGCTCTGTAGCTCAAGGGTCTATCCCAGTGACCAGCCACAAGCCCTCGGCTGACCAATGACCAGCCCACATCTGCAGCCACGAGTGGGCACCACTGCCTTGGATGGCAGCTGGCTCCGCAGGCCACCACGCTGAGGAGGAAGGGAAGGGCATTCTCAAGGATGTTGTTAGCTGGTGGCACAGTGAGGGTGACAGTCTTTTCTGCCAGTTCCGTGGGCTATCTGCCATGCTCGGATCTGCCACTTTGGAAAAGCACTTAGAAAAAGCTTCCCCTGGACCGAAGCTAGGTGTGCCAAGCACATGCACTCCCCTACTCGTGTGGCAACCAGCTCTCGGGACCCCATCAGATTCAAAGAACAAAAAGAAAACACGCCAACTCCGCTCTCCCTGCAAACGGAATTGGCTGTCAAAGTATTCAGAATGTGGATACATATACTGGACGTCAAGAAAAGAGCTTTTAATCTAACGTGGCAAAACCAAAGTTTCACACAATGTCGCTGTCTTGGCATCCTAACAAGGCATGTGCCTGAAGTGCTCACCCCACAAACACCGTGCCAGGAACGCAAGGGTTTGCTCGGTTTACCTTCCAGGTGACCCTGATGCTCTGAGATGACAGGGGCTCCAGGTGCACCTCCTGAGGCGGGCCGTCGGGAGCTGTAAAGACCAGAACCCACAGGTTAGAGCCGAGTTCTAGACAGGCTGGTGTCTACACAACATGCCAGCCCAGGAGACAGGCCCCCAGCAGCACAGAGGAGTGTGTTTGCAGCTTCAGTGAGCAGACCAGGCTGGCCGAGTTGTTGGTACTGAATTCACCCTGTGCATCCTCGCTCCCACGAGAAATGAACCTTGAGGACCTGTCCTTGCGTTCTTCCTCACCACACCTTTGACAACGTGATTAATCCACTCAAGTCGGAGCAAGTTCCCAGATAAGACAGGAAGGGGTAAGACAACATGGCTTTTATGAAACCCTGTGTTGGCCTATCGAAGACCCTTCTTTTTCCCTTGGAACTCATGTTTAGGGACAGTGGCATTGGAGTCATGGGGAAAAAAAAATCAGGATTCTTCTGCTTTTGAGTCCCTTTGATGGCTTTGGGTTTTCACACTTTGTGCTTGAAAACTCTCATGACCCAGGGGTGGTAGCCTCAGAAAGCAGAAGCAGAGTTAAAGAGTCAAAGCATGCAACTCACACCACCCTATTTCCAAGACTTGCAGGATTCCAATTACCTGCTGGTTCCAGTCAGTCACTGGGTATCAGAAACGTGCGAGCACCAGGCACACAGTGTAGAACTAAGAGGCAGAACATCTTTTAGTCCACCGAGAGCTCACGTGTTACTAGAACAGCAGAATGCACGCACTGTGAGAGAGAAGAGTCTGCCAGCCTACAGCACAGAGGACACTGAAGCATCTTCCAAGAAGCAGAAGCAAGAGGGAACTCGGGACTTGGAGGAAGAGACCACTTTGGGGTCTCTGTGGGATGGACGGTCCTGCCATCCCTGCTGAGCTGCACAAGGGCCGTTTCTGTGGACATGGAGATGCCCTTTTGCAGAAGAGGGAGGAGCACAGGGCAGATGAGAAAGTAGCAGTACTGATTGTGAGCTGGTTTGAAGGGTCTGGAAATCGGTGGAAGGGTAAAGGTAAAGGTCAGATTAGGGGAGAGGCAAGGTCAAGGGAAACATGATCTCCTTGGTTCAGGAGAAGTTTCGAGTAATAAAGTTGCTAAGCTGATGGGTGTTTCCATCTTTCTTTCTGAGTCCAAATTCTGGCTATCTCACTTAGCAGCTATGTGGTTACTTAATTCCTCTGTGTCTCGGTTTCCTTCTTTACAGAACAGGACAATAAAATGCACGTCATAGGGTTGTTATGAAAATAATGTACTCAGTAAATACAAGCAATAATAATCATTATCATTGGGTGTTTGACACAAGGGGAGAGGAGGAGGAAATTCATAGAATGAAAAGAAAAGGTATGCTTGAAGGAACAATGTCTGAACACAGAGGCAAGTGTATTGTCAGGAATGGAGATGGTGGGTTCCTGGGACATCAGAGTGACCATCTCTGCGGTGGGAGGAGGGAGGAAACAATGGGGGAACTTTTGGTGGACTTGCTGGTTGTGTTTTCTTAGCAAATAATAAGAGACAAGGTCAGGGGTGCCTGGGTGCCTCAGTTGGCTAAGCAGTTGCCTTCAGCTCACATCATGAGCTCAGGGTCCGGGATTGAGCCCTGTGTTGGGCTTTCTGCTTTGCGGGGAGTCTGCTTCTCCATCTGCCCCTCATCCATCTGGCACCTGCTCTCTCTCCCTCTCCCTTTCAAATAAATAAACAAAATCTTTCAGAAAATAAAAATAAAAAAACCTAAGAGGCAAAGGCAAGAAATCAGAATGGGAGAAGGAAGGTGGGCCGTGACTTTAGGAATGCAAGGGCTCAGGGAATGGCGGTGGCCGATGGAAACATATGCCCTGCACAGCACAGGGAACACAGAGCCCCTGTTTGACTTGTGAACATAACACAGGGAGAAGTTGTGTGTGGGCCTTCCCAACGGCATAGGTAGACTGGGGAAAGCATTGACACTGGGCAGGAAGAAACAGGAGCCCGACTTCGTCTCCTGGGGGAGGGGCAACTGGACCCTCCCTCTGGCTCCCTACATGAGCAAGAAGGCAGCGGTTGGGGGGCGCTGACTCCAGAAGCCCAGCCTGGCAGGACTAGGAGAAATGAGAAGACGAGGAGAAGCCGGTTTGCCAGAAAAGATGGTTCATTCTTTTTTGCAAATATGAACTTGAAGGGAATTGGAGATATTGGGGCAGGAAGTGTTTACAAGGGCCGGGAGAGAAAGATAGGGGAGTCAGCTTCTTTCTCCGTCCCTCCTTCGTCCTGCCAACACCGGCCTGACCTCTCTTCTGTGTGTCTCCTCTTTGTGCTTTCAGCCTCGCTGGACAGCCTGCCCCAGTCCCGCATCCATGGCTGATGCCAGTTTCTATTTGGGTCCTAAGCACTGATCTGGTTTCCGCTTTACCTCTTTTAAAGGGGACACGGGCCCAGAGCACCCTTGAAGCCACTCGGTCATCACACTCACTTCCCTGTGTTCTTGCGTTCTGTGTCCTGCCTCCCTCTGCATGCTCTGTTCTCCACCCGTACCCCCCATGTACCACCCCCCCACCCCCGGGCCCAGCCATGGTCAACATCTCAGTGGAACCCAAACGCACCTGCCCTGGGCAGATCTGACCTTCTGTCTTTGAGCTTCCTTTTCCCTCCACCAGCATTGCCTGCGCACATCTGGGCGTCACCCCCCAGTCTCCCCTACCTCAGTGTGGGGACCATCACAATCACAGTGGCACTGGGCACTTGGTGCAGGGACACCTTTGCACCAGGCTGTCCTTCCCCAGCTGACTCCGAGCTGCATGGCCTCCCGATCTGGGTTCCGGAGCAAGTCCCCGCTTTGAAGGGTAAAGCAATGTGCCAACCAGAATGCACAGCACACCTCTTTCACCCGGCAGGTCCTGGGGACAGCTGGTTTTCTGGGGGTGCAGCGGGCTCTTGGATCTACCCATGAGTCCCCATGCGGGAAGGCAGTGTTAGCACTGAAGCCAACTCCAGAGCAGGGACCAAGGGAGGGGCTGGCATCCAGTGACCTGCCATCATTGTTCTTATAGCTCTGTACCTAATTTCTGCTCCCAGGGTCATGCCCTTCAAGCAGGACTGCCTTTTGATACAAGCTCCCATGAAGATCTGCGATTTCTCTCATGCTGATAATTCTGTGGTCATCGAGAAACATGGGGTTCATTCACAAAAATCCTTCTTGAAAAACTGATTCTGAGGTCTGACAGCTATATGGGGGCTGCATTATTTTAATTTAATTGTGCTAAATCGGACTTAAAGAAGGTCTTGTTGGTGAGGAATGGCAGGTAAAGTGGGGACAGCATCTTATCCTGCTTCCTTTGGGTGTCTCTGGCTGTGGCCTTTGGTGGGGCATTTTGGGGGCAAGGGGAGGCTGTGAACGTGGGCATCAGTTATGCTTAAAAACAGACAGGAGGATAGTGTTTGCAAAATGACCTTGATTCTATCAGAAAATGTAAAGTCAATAATGCAGTCATGAATTGGGGAGAATTTGTTTTTCCAATCTAGTCCAGACCTCTCCCTCAAAAATAAAGGGATAGAAACAATGTCAAAGAGAAACTCCAAAAGAATATAATCTATATGCATACATTAGAGTCATGCCCAATATAATTAGGAGGCATTTTGTTTGGGAACTGAATTTTCCATTCCTCTAAAGCATTAGAGGAAAAACTTTTTAAAATTATATATATAATATTGCACGGAGCACTGGGTGTTATATGCAAACAATGAATCATGGAAACTACATCAAAAACTAATGATGTGGGGCACCTGGGGGGCTCAGTGGGTTAAAGCCTCTGCCTTCAGCTCAGGTCATGATCTCAGGGTCCTGGGATTGAGCCCCATGTCAGGCTCTCTGCTCAGCGGGGAGCCTGCCTCCCCCCCCTTCTCTCTGCCTGCCTCTCTGCCTACTTGTAATCTCTCTCTCTGTCAAATAAATTTTTTAAAAAATCTTAAAAAAAAACTAATGATGTACTGTATGCGACTAATGTAACACAATAAAAAAATGAGTCTGCTTTCAGAAATTTCATGCTTTCCTTAAAGCTCTTGAGCTGTAATTATTCCACAGGTCCTCATCTCCTGGCAAGTAGACAATTTCTGTAAAATTTAATCCAAGACAGACTGAATTCCCCAAAGCTGAAAGTATTCAAGATCAACCATTGGGTACTCACTTATTTAACTAACTTTGAAAACTGTGTTGACGTCTGACATTCAAGAATTTATTTTTATGTTCCTGAGCTGAAGCTTTACTATATATGGAAAACGTAGTTTCTTCTTCTGTTTTTAAACCAGAATATTTCACTTTTTCTTGCGAGAGGAGAAGGATAGGAGGTAAGCATTAATAATGAAGGTGGTTTTCCAAAATAAATAATCTCTGCATTTCTGCAGAAGCCAAAATTGTTCAATCTGCAAAACAGGAATAACTGAAGATGATATGTGCAGTTCCTAATGCTCTTCCCAGGCAAGACAAAGTTTATGAATTCTGTTTGGTCAAGACAGTGATGACAGACCCTTCCTGCGTGCCAGACATGCAGACCTCAGCTCTTATTTCCTCTCCCAGGTACTGGGCCTGGCTCTCCTCCCCACCTCCTCAGCGGCCTCCTCTCCTGCCTCCTGCTTCCCTGACAGTCACTCTTCACGGATGGTCCTCTCTCTCACTTCCAATCGGTGAATGCAAGGCCTCAGCCTCAGAACTCCCCTCCGCCCTTGAAATACCCTCCTCTCCACGAAGCCATCTCCTGGCTTCTGCAGAGCGTTGGTGCCAACTCAATCATTTACTCTGGCTGGACCATCTCCGTGGGAATCACTCCCAAACTTCTCTCTCTTATTGGGGGATTTACTGAGGGCTTACTCTTCTTTGCAGGTCCAAAAGTCGGCAAGGACTAGGGTACAAGCATGGGTTCCTCTGCTGGAGGCACGGGGGTGAGAAGGACGCTCTTCGCTGGGCAAAGGAGACCAAACGGTGTTTGATAAAAACCAGATTAAACAAAGAACAGTTGACCCTCCGGACAGGGAAAAGAGAACTTCATGTAATAACTATTTATCAAGTAAGTAGCTTATTAGTTTAAACTCTTTATTTATCTGACATGTATTACGTGCCAAACACTGTTCTTGGTGTTTGGGATACGGCAATGAACCAAACAGGCAACTATTCCTGACCTTGTGGGAGGGACCAAAATAGATCTAAACAAAATAAATTGGTAAAGTATATGCAGGTTTTTACTCATTTTTTTAGTTTTTTTATATATATTATACGTTATGTTGATGGTGATGTGATGTTATTCCTACAAAGGAGAATATTGAGGGAGGGAGGGCGCCAAGTGTGCCAGAGTGGGCAGTGGGTTGGACTTTAAATAAGGGGTGTCAAGGTAGGACTCACTGAGATGACCTTTGACCAAACACCTGAGCAGGTGTGGGAAGAGGGGGAGGAATATTCCAAAACATTCCAGAACATTCTAGGTTAGCCAAGGAGTGTATACAGAGCATGAATGAGGAGCAGTCAGGCAGCCAAAGTCTCTAAATGGAAGCTGGAGAGAAACGAAGGCTATGGAGGCAGATTGCTGAAGGCTCAGGTGCAGGGCATGCCTGGTTCTTCCTGGTGGGCAGACCCTGTGCCTTTGATGTCCCCTGGAGGAATACAGTTGATGCCACACTGGGCCCTACTGTGCGCCACACTTCACATTTACTGTTACATGTGGATGCCTTTTCTTCCTTAAGCCTCATCGTATCCTGTCTCCCTCCTCCCCCCAGCTCAGCACAGAGAGGGGACACTTCCTCTAGATTGGAGCTGCTGCTCTGGAATGTGATCAGGAAGGGTACAAAGAGATGTTAATTTAGTGCCAGATCCAATGGAAACCCGAAGACTCCATGTGGCGACTCTTCCGTAATTCCGACCTTCCACTCTGAGGCATCTGAAAAAATTCAGTGGTTTCCCAGCGAGCTCCTGAAGAACTGAATGTCCAGGTTCTAGGGACAGATTCATAATGAAATAGTGAAGGGAACAGCCAACCCAAACTTGGGCAGAGGCCATAGGTGACATGTGACCTTTAGGGGAAGTTGGTCTTGGTGACAGTCACCTGTGGATGGGACATGCTCATGGGTCTTGAATGAGCCTGGCGAGTCAGTGCATTTCTGGTCTGTTAGGGTCTAATCCTGTAGACTTCTGACAGCATCTCCACTTCCTCCCTCACCTTCTCCTCTTTGAGGGCTTAGGGGATGCTGAGGGAGTCGGGAGGAGAGCACTAGACAGTGAGGCCCCTGCTGTGTGTCGAGGGCATCAACGTATATGATAACACCCCTGTGCACTTTCACATGAAAACACCCTGGGTGTGGTGGCACTGGGAAACACTGTTTTCCAACATTAGGTAAGGATTCTGTGCAGATGGCAGGGATTCCTTCTTCACTGAGCTCTGCCCTGGGAGAGACAACAGGAATCCCAAACCCAAATTCCCACCAGAGCAAGACCTAAGTTAGGGATCTGTGAATTTTTCATGTAAAGGGCCAAATAGTGAATATTCAGACTCTGTAGGCCATGGGAGGTCTCTGTTACATAGCCTTCTTTTTATTTATTTATTTTTTAAAGATTTTATTTATTTGACAGACAGAGATCACAAGTAGGCAGAGAGGCAGGCAGAGGGTGGGGGGAAGAAGGCTTCCTGCTAAGCAGAGAGCCTGATGTGGGGCTCGATCCCAGGACTATGGGATCATGACCTGAGCTGAAGGCAGAGGCTTTAACCCACTGAGCCACCCAGGCATCCCCATAGTCTTCTTTTTAAAATGTAAACCCCATTCTTTGCTTGAGGGTTCTAAGGGGGATTTGGCCCAGGGGCTGGAAGTTGCTAAACCCTTAAATGAAGGAAGGGTGGGATGATGATTAATTGAGGGGAGCCCATGGTCAGCCTCAAGGTAACCTCTATATACTTGGCTCCAGCTGATAGGTGCCAAGCAGACACTCAGGAGGATCTTTAAATTTGGATTTTGATGTGAATTTTCCCAATTTCAAAAGTTGGCACCTAAATTTGAAGATTTGCACTATGGTAGGCAGACAGAAGCCAAACAGGCTCAGGCCTGCTGTGCTTGGGCTTCGGTTTGTGACTTGGGACACCGCCAGCTCATCAGGACAGGGCTGGAAATCTCAGGCTGCTGGTCCCGATGATTCCTATGGTCTTGGAGCTCTGGTTGGGTGTGCCTTCTTCTTCTACCTTCCAAATCCCTTCCCTTTTGCCTTTCTCTACTTTTCCTGCTTTATAAGACCCTTCAAAATGTCAGTGCAAATACATCCTATACACATACACATACACACACACGATCACTGTTACACCCATTCTAACACAGTCCTGCAAGGCCTCTCTATGATGATTCCTCCCACATTGGATTTCCATGAACGGTCTGCCTTGCGCCACACACACATGAAGAGGAAAACAGGAGGAGCCTGTAGCCACTCATGTTGAGGCGGCACAGCATCACCCAGGACCCCGAGGTCCATGCAGAAAGGACGACATGCCTTGGAGGCAATTGTCAGAAGGATTCCCACTTAGGTGGGGAGGAGGCACTCACGTCATCCGGGGAGACAGGGAACTTGGATGGCATTCCAGACAGAGGGCACAGCACACATGCAGAGAACTGGGGGCAGGAAGGGGCTATAGGAAGACGAGTGTAGCTTCAAAGCAGAGGAGGTGGGGAAGACCCCAACCTAACCACCTCATAGACACATTTCCGGCTCGGTACTGAGAGATGTCCCCTGGGCCTGAGACCTGGGTCCTGTATTACCATAGAGATGAGAGGGTCTACAGCTTCCACTTGAGAGAGAGATGTCCTGCTTGAGAGATAGCCCCCCCTTTTTTTTCTTAAGGAAAGTGAGCAATAAGGATGGAAAAAGGTCACCTTGAGATGACAGTAACCCCCCAAAAATGTGCCTTGGGGTATAGTCGCTGGGAAGCATTAGTAGCAATCTGCTGCCACTGCAAGCAATTCTGATGAGGGGACCTGTGGCCAGGACAGTTGCCCTACCTTCTCCATGAGTCACAAGTCAGAAAACCTGATTTCTGCAGGTCAGCCACAAAGCCTATGCACCAAGACAAAGACAAATTCTGCTTTGGAGCTTCCTTTTGCTCTACCTGCTCCCCTCCTTGCATTTTCCCCTTGCTCATCTGAATAGTAAATCAGAGAGGCTCCATGGGGCCCCGAGCAGCCCGTGCGCAGGGCAAATCCCAGAGGTCAGCCCTGGAAGCCAAGAGACTGTCTGCAGAGGGCCTAGGGAATGGTCCTGCAGGCCGGGAACCTGGAGTGGCTGTTCACCTGGACTTCTGGCTGGGAGACAGATGTTGCCATGGCAACTGTCAGAGGCAGCAGAGGCCACGGAGAGCCCAAGAAAGAGCACCAGCAGCAGGACTCATCATGGCCATCTCGAGGCCGCCACCGGAGGCACCATTGGGAATACAGTTCTTTTGAGAAGGAAGTCCAGATGGGGTACAGTGAGAGCAAGGGTTAAGGGAGGGAGATGATTGAGCAGTGCCTCCAAGATTACATTTGGAGTCAGCATCTCCTTCCTAAATACACAACGTGATGAAATTCCAGGAAGTTCGGGGGCTGTTTAAATATTTAAAGAAGATTCTAGTTCTGCAGGAGCCCGCTGACATTCACTTCTCACTTATTTCTGAGAAATATGAAGTACTTTTAGAGCTTGCATCCCCCACTCCCCCTAATTATCCATCTGTTTGTGGTGAGGACTAGAAAGGCATCGTTATGTCCATTTTGCAGATGAGAAATCACATCTGAGGATGGCTCATCCTCAGACACTCAAGAATATAGCTGTCCTATCACCCACCCTTGACAACAATTTTCCAGAACCAGTATGTTCCCAGGTGGAGAATGGAGGGCTCATCCCCACTGCTGGGAGAACTGTCCATGTCACCCATTTCTCGTGGATGGTACTGACTACATATAGCAGTAGAGTTAAATGTTTGCATTTGTTTTGGCCCAGCAATCTCACTGCTTGGAACTTAACCTAAGAGCATAATCATAAGTGTCAAAAAACAGGCCACAAAGGATGTTCATCACAGTGGCATTTAGAGTAATAAAAAATGGAAAACAATAGACATGTCTACTAGTACAGGATTTGTGAAATAGATGGTGGAAGGCATCGTTATGAATTGGAGGCAAGTACTTAAGGGGTCTATAGAGTGATGTCTTCTTAGAATGCCATTGATGATGGTCAAAGAGAAGGGGATGGAGGGAAGACGTCAGGAACAGCCCTCATTCCCCAGCTGAAAGCTGAAACAATCTTCCTGTGCACTGACTCATCTGGGGAGGACCACCTTAAACCTGGTGATGAAGATGGGATCTGAGACTAAGTTCTGATTTCACTGCAGCAGTAGGTAGTGGCTTATTGGCTCTGATTCCTGTTAGGGAATGGAAAGCCAGGTTTAAGGTTGGACACTCTTCCACCCAAGATATGAACCAGGCCTGGGTCCTTGCCTTTCCTTCCCCAGAGCTGCTCAATGGCAGCTGGCTTCCGCCTCTCCCGCCAGTACGTGGGTTGATGGCCAGCCTTCACTGGCACTGCCCAATGGCTCAGACCCCCACAAACTGGTCAGTTCACCCTTGGTAGCCATGCGCGTGTGGTGGTGGACGGGGCAGGGTGGCAGAGAGTGTGTGCATGCGTGCATGTGTGAGAGTTTGTGTGTGTGCAATGAATGATTCAGTAGGTGATAGCACCGTGCCCACAGGTAGCTGTAGGTGGTGGGATTGGGAAAGTGGTTTTGCCTTCTTCAAAATGCTTATCTCTATCTTCTAAATTTTCAACACTGAATATGAACTTCTTCATAATAGGAAGAACAACAAAGTTTACTATAGAAATATTGACATTTCTAGTCAATAAAATATCATCTACCGGTGTCTCCCCAACTCCTCACACACAGAATGTTCTTGTCATTTTCTAGTTAAACCACCGTCTCACACCTGGACTCCATCGGGCCTTGGGTAAGACATATACTCATGGTTTCCTGTCAACCCAGACTCCATGCATTCAAACAAAGGAAATGTAAAAATGGCTCAGCTCTTTAAATATCACCAGACTGGCAGTCTCCTATGTCTGTGTTTTAGTTCTTGTATGTGAGAACCCTGAATGAAGTTGCAAGAACAGTGTCTTCAAAGTAGAAGGCAGAGTGCTGTCTGAGTCTCTAACAGGGCCTGGTGCCATGGGGGCATTCTTCAAAAGGCCTCCACTAGGCACAGCCAATGGCCTGATTCTGTATTAGCCATCTGGGCCTGGGTGCCAGTGCCAGGGCTCTGGGATGTGGGCCTCACCCACTCACACGCACCTGCCTCGTCCGCGGTGATGGAGAGCTCGTTGCTGGGCTCGCTCTTGCCAATCCGGTTCTTGGCGTACATGCGGATGCTGTAGGTGGAGGAAGGGTGGATATCAATGATGGTGGCCGAGTTCAGCTGAGGGGAAACATCTTTGGTTCTCTGAGCAGAATCCCAGGAGTCTTTTGGGTTTTGTTTTTCAAAAAAGAAGAGATAGAGATGTGAGTTTTTTTCCTCTGCCTCTGAAAGTTCACAAGTAGGAATTAAACACACGCACACACACACACACACACGCACACAGAGGAAGGAAGAAGGAAAGAAAGAATAGTTACAACTCAAAGTGAATTCTCAAAGCAATGCTCCCAGTGCATTAGGGGGAGTCGCCATCAGAGGGAGACACTGCACACTCATTACCCATGTTAAGGGGGACAAGGGCTGTGGACAGCAGAGGTCTGGGGCGGGGAGGGAACGTCTGAGGCACTGGTAGGTATCAAGGAGGAAGGTGCAAGAGATAGGACCGTGCATCAGTGAACTAGGAAGTGGCCACATCAAGTCACTCATTGGACCAGACGGTAAAAGGAAGTATGGTTTGGACCCTGCCCCCCCCCAAAATCTCTGGGTCTCAAAGTTATTGGAAGACCAGTGAAACCTCTAGCCATGTCAGACCCTTCCTCCTCCAGAAGCACAGCAGTCAACATGAAATTCTTACATAAAAACTAATCTCAGTCTCCAGCATAAACACTTAATCTCAAATACTCAATTGTGGGAACAATTTTCAGTCATGGCTAATTTTCACAAGAGCACAGACTCATAGGAAGAATTATCATTGAATAGGTGACAATTTGTACCTGCTGCGTTTAGAATTTCAGTCCATGAGGAGTAAATGGTTCTCCTTTCAGAATGGTTTTGGGCCATTGCTAATCATGGGCTGAGGGTCAAGAGATGATGTCAGTTGCGGGAGAACAAGAACCGAAGGTGGTCAAAGGAGATGAGGCTTAGATAGCCCTGGAGTCCCCAGTGTCCTCTTGGGGGGTGCTCAGCACCCCTGTGGGAATCTCACTGAGGTTCTGTGCTCCCTGCTGGGGTCTGAGCTCCGTGGCAGCAGATACCATGCTGCCATGTTCACTGCCACGTCCCCAGTGTTGGCACAATGCCTGATGCATAGCAGACAACACATCATATATGCTGTTTAACAGACGGATGCATAAAGGGCAAATACACAGACCTCTGAGCCCTGGGGATGGTTCATTTCCCCTTCCACATTCATGATGAGCATGGAAGTTCAGAGGACTGGTCTGCCTACTACAGGTAGCCATAAATATTAAGAGGTCTTCTGGAATTGTACAAAAAATGTGTCTCTTCCAGGCTGCCTTGGAATGCTGTAACCAACCAGGGAACAGAGCATAATCAAGACTAACGATGACTCTTCCACCTAAAAGGAAATGTATCACTTGGGTCAAGAAGATTGAAGGTGGGAAAACACTGATGTAGATAAAGAAGATGTTGCAAAAAGTCACACGGTGGGAGAGGAGAAGACTATGACCCAACAGAGGACCCTGTAGTGGGGGCTTAGGACCAGTGGGCAGACACATAAATATGGACCCTGTCCCACGAGGAGAAAGCCAAGCCTTCTGGAGAAGATGTCTAGGACAAGAGAGGAGCCCTCAGAAGCCATAAGGTGCAGAGGGGTAGCTAACCAGCCCTGGGAGGAAGCAGGTACTTGTCGTGGTTGATGGCTCTGGCCATCTTCACTGAGGATATATCTGGGAGAGATAGCAGAGAGGTCCGAGGAAGCCTTGTGTGTCCACTCACTGCCTCCTTCTCCTGCCAATCAACTCAAGAAGAGACCATGGGGGCGTGGCCAAGGCAAGGGTTAAAGGGCAAAAGTGCAAGGTGCTTGAAGAAGGGGTGGTGTTTTTAGCTTCTTTCCTGCAGTTACTACACTTGGATTGAAAAAGATGATATCAATGATCATGATTATTAGAATAAGGTTCAAAACAACACAGGATGGATTTTGAGTTAAAGTTTAAGAAGATGGGAAAGCATGCTTTATCCTGGAGGATTTGAAAGTAACTGAATGGAGAAGGAGAAGCAAATCTAGTTAAATTCCCAGACACCTTCTTGTAAATGATACAGGATCAAAGGAGAAATAAAAACAAGGAGGTGACCACCCAGGAGAAAAGAGTCAGGACAGGGATTAGAAACACTGCTTCTGATTGTAGATGCTGACGTGCAGACAGGCAGGATGTGAATTATTAGCAAAGTACGCCGAAAAACGTAACACGGGGCAGAGCGATCCTGACCCTCAAGAGGATGGAAATGCAGATTGAAATACAAGTACAACTGGGAAGGCCAAACCACAGACAAAATAAACTCAGGCGTGAGTCCCGAGCAGAAATGTAAGCTTGGGAGTCCAAGAGCCGGAGGACGCATGGGGGTCCTGGGAAGAGAATGAACGGGAAGGGCGAGAAATGAAATTGTCAGGGGAATGTATCACATGTGTCCTTGCCCCGTGGAGGAGGGATGGTGCTTTTGGGGGTGCAGAGATCAGATGTAGTGTCAAGGAGGGCTCATAGTTCACGCTGGAAGGTCCTTCACAAGGGGACTGTTACAGAGGAACTTGCAGGGGATGCTAAGGCTCCCAGCATTTAGTGAGAGTGGGGAGCTGCTCCCTCTGGGGTCAGGAGAGCCAACAGGAAGGGACAGCATTGCTGGAGTCCAGACAGGGCTGGGACCTCAGAAGAGGGGCCCCTGACAGAACACGGCCACTGCCAGGATCCTTGTCTGAATCATTCTCTGTGCCTGCTCCTGGGCGAACCCAAGGCGGGGGCAGAGGGAAAAAAAAAAAAATCTGCGTGCTGTAGCCGGTGCAGTTCCGCTCCCAGAGAAGGGCAGACAGTGGGCTTGCGGGGAAGGGCAAAGTGGCAGCTGGAGAAAACCCAGGACTGGAGGGAGCTCAGGCTTGCAGAGTTGTATCTGCTCCCCCATTGCTGTGCTGGGCATTTTGTAAACGCGACACCTGCGGTTCCCAAATGCATGGGTTCAGGGGAAACACCTTGGAGTTTTGTGACACCGGTACTTTCAGACCCACAGAAGCAGAATTACTGCGTGACGGTGCCCAGACACCTGCACTTTGCAAAGCCTCTCTCTGGGCCATTCTGGTGCACAGCTAGAGTTCAGAGGGCTCTATCTGACGGAATTATTACAACATCCTGGTGACGTAGGGATTTTTATTTTCCTGAGAAACGCAGGCCTGTTACACGCCTGCCATGACATAGGGCTGGGGTTTGACCTCACCTGTGTTACCCTGAAGCTTGAGGTCATATTCTGGTAGCACGTGACCTCCACATAGTCCCTATGGGACCCTAATGAGACAGGAGTTCAATCTCCCAGATATCTGCTGGACGTCTCATACGTCCGGATCAGACTGACAAGAGCTTGATTTGGCTTCCTGACCAGGAGTTCAGTCAAGTGCAAGGCGGGGAACAGAATTACTGTAACCCCTATGAGTGTATGGGGATGGATGTGGGGAGACATGTGCAAGGGTAGACTTGGACCCTCGTTTAGCAAGGAGATGTCAGGGACGTTCCCTGAACCAGTGGGCAGGGTTCCCCGACATGCCCCAGAGAGATGGGTGGAGGAAGAGGATGGGGAAGTTCAGACTCACATTCCTGCTTCTAAAATGCTCAACAATCCCATGGGAGGACTGAGGGAGCCCACAGGGATCAGGGTGCTTGTACTGGGTGCTCGCTGGGGATTCCCGCTTGGGGGCCCATACCCTGAGTGAGTCAAGGGGGACAGCAGATCACAAAGGACAAACATAAGAAGGGTGAATTTGATCCGAAGAAATGTTGTTAGAGGCCAAAGACCAGGAGGAGTGAGGGTGACCAGAAGGATGTTCTGGAGACAAAATGACTCTGAATGTGGAAAATTTACGAGGCAATTCAGAGAAGGACCACTTCTACTGCATCGGTTACTGGAAGGGAGACACAGGGCACAGGTACAGCCCCTCTCCTATCTACTTCACAGAGGAGATATTCTCAGGTTGAGATGGGGAAGAGAGGTTTGAGAAAGAAGGTTCTGGAAGACGGCACCTAGCTGCATAAGGGAGTCTGGGCTTCCTGGGCTGGATGGTTACGTTCTAGGACAAGAGAAGGTCTGAAGGACTGGAGCCCCCTCAGCGATCTGTGGGGCACGGTGCAGAAGGAGACAGGGCCAGAAGGGGGACAAGTGCATGAGGAAAGTTGCCTTCCGAAGAAGTGAGGGATGGATTTCCGCAAAGCACCTAAGGAGCTGGAGGCACACACATGGCAAGATGCTGGGACTGGGTGGCAAAGGGGTTTTGTGTCCACTGAGAGGAGAAGCAATGCTCTCTTGGAACCCAGTCATGTGGCAGCCAAAGCCACCAGTGGGACGGTGGCCCCCACAAGGCAAAGCTGATGATGCGGGCAGGACAGGATCGGAGTGGGTCAGGGGGTGGTTAGAGGAGATACACATAAAGGGACTTGGGATGTTTTATTTTTCCTGGCAAACAGGGAAGCAGGAGAGTCCTCTGTCTCCCAAACCTGGAAGGGGTCTCGTTTGACCAGAGGGTTTAGGGGTGGGAAGAGTTCCACTGGACTTAGGGAGGTCTGTTCTGGTGCAAGAAATGTAAGAACTTGTGACCGTCACGGCCGTCCCAAGGCAGACGTGTGCTTTCCTGGGGCTAGTGAGTTTCCATTGTGGGGGCTGTTCAAGCACAGACTGAGTGACCCCTTGTAGGGACCCACTCTGTTGCGAAGGCCAAGTACAGCAACACCTTACATTCTTGGCAAATTAACGAAGAGTAGAGAGAAGTGTCTTGAGATGATGCCATTGCCTACCACAGAGGACGAGAGTCAACAAGTTCACAAATGTTTATGACAAGTCTCATATGTGGGCTTCTCACTGTGGGGGATGCAGGATGGTAGCACAGGGCTCCTCAGACACAGTCCCATCCTGAAAGGGTCACAAGAGCCCTCAGACGAACAGCTTCCCAGTAGGGGAGACAGATGTTAAACGTCTCCCCAGTAGACGATCCGGGTATCCAATAAGCATCTACCAAATGTTCCACAGCAGACAGGATGCTATAGGAATAGAGGAAGGGGCACACAGTAAAATGGGTGATCAAGGAAGGCTTCCTGGAGGAAGAGCCAGTTAAGCTGTGATTTCAAGAACCAGTTTTCTACATAATCAGCCTGTAAATTACACTAGCTTAAATTATAGCTGTCCTTTTTATACACCCAGAATTTATTGAGGAAGAAACCAGTACATGAAAAGACTAACATGATTTTTACGGCAGTGAACACAATTACTGCCTGCTGCTCAGACCTTCCAAACTGAAAGCGGTGGAGGGTCTGGAGGGCCCTGCTGGAGACGTGAGGTCATGGAGTCGGACCCACCTGTTCCGTGGGCTCTTCCCAGTGACTCTCCTGGAGCCGATTCTAACTCCAACTGGGTTGGACTCACTCCAGGGCTGTGTGAACCTCTCAGCCCCTGGCCCTGGGCGTGCGAAGGATGGATAGGCTCCGGCTGTAGCCGGATCATAGAGAAAGAGCTCTCCTACGTGGGTCATGCAGAGCCCGATCAATTTAGAATTCGGAAATGCTGTGACGATGATTCTTAGATTTGGATCACGGGTAAATTAAACACCCCAAGTATCTCCTGAGTGCTCCTCACGTGGCAGGCGCTGTGCTAGGTGCTGGGATTAAGGCACACAAGACACCAGACACCTGAGTTCCTGCCTCTGGGGGACTTATAGGGAGTGCTGGGGGTGCTGAGGATTCCCAAGTCAGGGGTACAGATGGTTTTGGAGGCATTTGATTTAGGAGCACGTATGCATGCCAGACTGATACTACAAACCACCTTTTGGAGGATGTTGGCTACATGCCTGACATGGAGGAGGGGCTTTAAAGCAACTCCCTTGTTAAAGAGTGTTCCCCGAGTTCACACGGAGGGTCCACAGCATGCTAGGCTGTGCTAGGTGCTGGAGGAACGGGATGGGGAGAACCAGGCCTCATGGCATAGGAACTTGCAGCCCAGGGGAGAGGACCCACAGATCAGTGGTCCCAAAAGTAATGGCCCTATTCCCAAAGAAGGTCCCATTCTGCAGAACCAGTGGTGAAACTGCAACATACCTTTTTGGTGACACAGTTCAATCCACGACAACATCATAAAAATGTTAGTTCTCCCTAAGTTGATTAGCAAAGTTGATTCAATCCCAATTAAAAATGCCAAAATTGTTTTTACAGAGCTAGACTAGTTGATCCTAAGGGTTACACATGGAAAGTGAAGAAAACGTCAAAAGGCAAAGCCAGAAGAGTGGAGCAGCCCCACCAGAAGGAGGACCACGCAAAGCCTCCATGTCTGGCACGGCGTGGTGCTGTCACAGATGGAATGATGGACTAGACTAGAAAGTCCAGAACTTGACGGAGGAGGACAGGGAAGGCTAGTCGGTGACAAAGCTGGCATCTCCCACCACCAGCGAAAGGTGGGCTTTTTAATAAGTCACACTGGGGCAGCAGGAGTCCCATGTGGGAAAGGACCCAGTAGGACCCGTATCTCCCAGCATATACGAGAATCAAGTCCGAATGAATCAGAGATCTAAATGCAGGGGTGAGAGCAAGAAGCCATGTAAGCGGAAAGCACCGTGGAGTTGTCCATAGCCCGACCACACAGAGCAGCTTCTCTAACTTGACTCAAATTCCAGATGCAACAAAAGAAAATGTTCATAAATTTGGGGGAAAACAACGATGACAACAACCCGTGATCACAGAAACAACTGTCTGATGGCCCATGATGGCCCGGCCGGGAAAGAAAGCAGATGATGCTATAGGAAGGCGTGACGGAAGGCCTGGCCTCAGGGGTGGGCCAGACCTAACACGAGGGGGGGGGGTCCAGAGAGCAGTTGGAAGTAAGCGTAGGAGCCACAGGTTCCAGGGAAGGGGTGCTCTCGCCGGAGGGCAGCCTGTGGCCATTGAGGGACTCTTGTCCCAGGAAGAGGCTGTGGTGTCCCATTTCACAGCGGGGAATGCTGAGAGCAGAGGGCAGTGAAGGCACACTGCTGGTTAGAGACAGGCCTGGTTGTGGAACCAATGGACCATCACCAGCACCTGGAAACGGCCGATTCCCCTGAAGACAGGCAGGCACTGAACCGCTCCCCTGAGAGCCCCCCCCCCCCCAGGCACGCTCGCCTAGAGCACAGAGGCCAGCTATCCTGTGGTTACGCTCAGCCAGAGAGACTGTCAGGGGCCACCCTGCCTGGGGACTCTGCAGACTGTCCCCACGATGTGTGTCTGCCTTTCCCTGGAGTCCTCCTTGTTACCCTCCGTGTCTGGGCCATTCTCTGCTGAAATGCACTTGCCTCACCTAAGAAGTGTTTCCTTCACTTCAAGATGAGTGTCTCAGAAATTGGAATTCCTTGGCTCTTTCCTGGCTGCTGTGTCTACAACAAAGGCAGGTGTCCTCTCTTCCCTGTGGCCCCCAGGAGACCCCATGTGTCCTAGCTCCTGAAAGAGCCCCATTCGGGCCAGTGCTGTCTTCAGCTAGCTCACCGCCACCGCGTCCCCCGCCCCCAGCCCAGGCCGGCTGTCCCGTTCCCCGGTGACCGTGTTACTGGCAGCCCCTGGGCTCCTTGCTGGAGCTCCCGCAGGCCCGGTGGCTGCATGCTACTGGGGCCCTCCGTGGCTCGGGGCCAGCAAGCTGCTCTTCTGGGCATTCCCGACGCAGCTGCGTACGTTCTGCAAGACTCAAGGGCTGTTTCTAAAACCACCGACCACCGTTCTGGTGGGAAGCATGCTCACGTGTTGCTGCTGGGACTCCCCCTCAGCCGCCCCCTCCGGCCCCTGCCAGGCCCTTGCTCTGCCCCTCACACGCGGGTCTGGAAGCGTCCCTCACTCAGGGCCTGCCTCCGGCTGCCAAGCCTCATTCGCACTGCGGCCTCAGCCCAGACATCCTGAGTCGGTCAGCACTGTGCAAACCCGGTGCCACCTGGTCACGAACGGGAGCCCGGAAAGTGAAAAGTAAGGCTACGTGGGGGGTCTGTGAGGATTTTGTTAACCCTACACATGCTGGTGCTGCTCTGACGCCTACTCTCTTTTATAAGCCACAAAGTCCCAAGAGGAGGCCACAGTGGCAACTTTCTACCTCGGCCTGAGGGATCCTCAAGCTCCAAGGAATGCAGGCGTCATCACTCTAACCGGGGTTAACAGACACACCTGTCGTGGTCTACTTTATTTACGGCCCTTCTGGCCCCAGGGAAACCGACCTCGCTCTGAGCAGGAGCAGGTGCCCCTGGCCTATCCCTGAGACTCGTCCAGAGCCTCCCTGCAGGGTCCATGCGGGTCTCCACACAGAGCAGCTCTCCTGTCTCCGCACAGACCCGGCTTACGGACTCTGAGCACAGCGGACGTCCAGGCTCTAGACGGAAGTCCCTGTCTAGAGCAGCCCCCGGCTGGGGAAATGCGCCATGAAGGGGGTGGGGGCAGAAAACAGAACACGCCGCTTGCAGGTCAGTGGCAGTAAGGGTTCAGGTGGCGGGCGGGGAGCGAGCCTGGGGTCCGGAGGGAAAGGGGGGGGGCGGAGGTAGAGTCAGCCCCGCGCACAGACCCCACCCACCAAGGGACCTCGTGTGCTCTGAGCAAGGCAGGACAAACTGGTGAAAAGAGCATCTCTGGGTTTCCTCGAGTCGGGGTTTAGTCTTACAGGTAATCAGGAATAACCGAGGAAAACAATGAAAGGGTTTTTCAAAGTGGAAATAAAGCTGGAGGAAATAAAGGACTTACCTGATTTATTTTTGCATTCAATATCATAGCCCGTAATGGGGCTGTTGCCGTCAAACCCCATGGTCCACCTGAGGGTGATTGTGCGTGCCTTCACGTCTTTGATCTCAATTTCGGGAGGGTCTGGGGGCTCTGTGCAATCGACAGGAAAACCGGGCTTAGTTCAAACATGGCTCAGACAGACACGCAGGTGGAAACGCTGAGTACGGCTCAGAAGAGCTGTCAGCCTCCGACAGCGGCTGACACGCTTACTGGGAGTGCTTTTTTCCTAATTGCATTTTGGGGAGGAGAAATTCCACTTTCCCAAACAGCCCGGTGTTTACAGCAGGGTTATACGGCAGGCTTTGACGGCAGTGCCGGGCCCACGTGGGGTGTGGATTAAATGTCACTCCTCTGGTTTAGAATCCAGAACTCAAAAAAAAAATATTTTGGCTTCACATGTGAAGGTTTCCTTCTCCTTTGGATCGCCTAGCACAAGCATTCCCACTACTTGGCTAAGCAGGTGCACTCCTGCGTTCGTGCCTTCAATGGGACTGTGGGGTCATCTGGCCCAATTCCTTTCAAGACTCTGTTCCCCGTGTTTTGGGGGCTGCACCGTGACACGATCATACACACTGCCAAATACTGTTTTAACACCAACTTGGAACATATTCAAAATTTCCTGGGAGTCAGGAGGTGTTACATAGCCACACACAGAGGTCCGAGCCTGGGCATACACTTACTGTCCTAAAAGCGGTGTTTCCCCCCAGTTAGGTCTCCTTCCTACCTTGCACTGTGAGCTGAATTATTCCACGGTCCTCCCCATAAGAATTGATAGCATGACAGGAGAAGAATCCAGAATCTTCTCTAACAGTTGGCAAAATCTATGTGTAAAGCAGAAAGAAATCCATCTTATCCAGTAGCATGGAACCAGGACAACTAAAAGGGTTTTTGGCTGTAAAAAAATCTCTCCACTCCCACTCTTCCTACATCCCCAGCACACGTGCGCGCGCACACACACACACACACACACACAGACACACACACACACACACACACACACACATGCATGCAACCCTGAGAGCAAATGATCTCCGTGCGATTGTGATGGTGTAGATGGACAGGTTCAACGTACATCATCAATGCCAGTTGCCAGCTCATTAAACTGGACGTGTAATTTATGTAGGGGCCATGGTCAGGTAGATGTGTATTCCACAGACACATTTATTTTCTCGTGCTGTGCCTTTAGTACATCCAAAACAATGCTGCCTGAAGAAGCGGATCTGTAAATCCTGCGGTAGATGCCTGGTGCTGCAGGACCCTCGTTAGAGCTCTCTCTAGAAGGACCCCAGGACTGGAGTTGCCCCAAATCAGTGTCAGTGGTTCAAACATGGGGCGTTCTTTTTCCCCCGGTAGCTACAGAGCCTCTTCTCCCCCAACTACAAACACCACTCAGTTAATTACTGACAGTACTAAAAAATATAAGGGGCTATCATACTTTTTGTAGCTTTTGTGATCCTCTATGGAGGAATGAAGTTTTTATGTTGGATTTTTCCCAAAACAGCAAAACATATTTCCTTATAAAGCCCATCTAACTTCTGTTTCTACAGGACGTTAAAACGGGGGCACAGCGTAGGAGGTCATTTCTCCAGTATAAACTGTCATTAAGAGACTCAATTCACCCCATTTTTTTTTATTACAGTTGGGTTCCCTGGCATGTTCGTCATCATTCTATTCATAATACTTAAGGTCAAACCCTATTTTTGCAGGCGACTCAGTAATGTCGCTGTAAGGAAAGGGAGAGAAATGGTGCACTTCAGTAAGTCCTGAAAGACTACTTGCTGTCTTCCACCCGTGTGCCCCCACTTAGATGAAAGGACAGGATTATCCCGCCGGTGAAGGTGGACTCTGATCTGTCGCGTTCACCGTGTTTTACCTGCAGAGTGGAGATCACCTCCTCGCCCACCTCCTTGGTGGACACGAGGTAACGGGCCATCTCGGGGTTAATGATCCGGTCCTCCTTCTCCCAGCGGACTATGATGGGCTTCTCACCGTGGGCCGCGCAGCTCATTTCTTTCTTCTGACCCTGAGTGGCCAGGGTTGTGTTTGGATAGGACGTTATCATCGCAGGAACTGAAAACCCAAGAGGGACACGACTTACTTGGCAAAGAGGCATTCCTGATTTCCCCACCGTAACACTCGGTGAAATCATGCTTAACAAGGGGTTTCTTTAGAAATACAATGTATTCAAGAAACTGTGGAGCAAAAATCATGAACAGAAGAGAATGGGGAGGTGCCAGAAAAATGAAACCTGAGGAAATGAACCGTCAGCTCGCTCATTTAGAAGCTGCTGCAGGATTTCATATGGGGTGGGGGGGGGGTCTCAGAGCATAGCCCATGTCCCCTCGGACACAAAGGGAAATGATTTTACTTCTCAATACACTGGAGAGGGGCCTTCCATTAGAGGACAGTTTCTAACTACCATTTTCAACTCTGGAACTCTGAAATCTTACTAATCAACCTAGGTTGGGGTCCTGATCACTGCCAACCACTCTCTGAGGTGGCTTCTAGCTAGCTCATCTCCCACAGTTGTTAGGAACTGTCACGGTCACCAGGAGACCTCAGACCCACGCCTCTCCCACCACCTGACAGGGAATCTCATCCCCAGTTCACCAAGAACATAGAAAGCTTTATTTGTGAACTTCTCAGGTTACCCCCTCCCACCTCAAAATTAACCTAAAGACCTCCATTCTTGGCACCATGCTGGGTGACTTAAGACCCTGTTCCCATTTTGCACACCAGCTAGAAATGCAGGGCAGCACAGAACGTGCATCGTTTTGAATGCACGCTGAGCTTATAAGAGAGCGAGAGAAATCCCTGGAGCTGGGGACAGAAGGGGACGTTGAAAGACCAGAAGTATTAGGATCCTGACTACCTGAGAGGCAGGGAGTTAAAAGTGGGCCCTTCAAACCAGGTTCCTCAAAGGGCTCTACCTTCAGAGCAAGTAACTGTAACAATGACAAGAGCCACACAGGCTCTTGTGTGGCAAAGTGAGAAGGGAACTGCCTTGGCTCGTGTTATGAATGAGGGAAACAAGTCACCCCTGAGAATCCATAGCTGGTTTGACTCTACGTGGGTTTGGAGCTGGAGTCATGCTGAGGGGCTGAGGTGCTAGTGACCCTACTTTGGCCACAGGCCTGAAGATCCTAGCACAAGAAACACAAACACGGTCCAGAGGGAGGCTCCATCGCAGTTTCCCCAGATAAGCCTCTGCTGAACTTGAGCTAACAAACCAGAAGTATGAAACAGGTGAGACAACGACCCACCGTCACTGAGAACCAGCCCAAGCATGTCTGATGCTAGACTGATCAGACACAGACTATAAAACAGTTACATACAGAATGTGTAAGGATTTAAAACAAAACAAAACAAAACAAAACAAAACACACAGAGAAAGGGAAAAATACACTCTGAAAAAAGGACCAGGAGGCTTGAAAAACAACCAAATAAAGCTATATTTTTATATGGTTTTGGCCTCATTTCTACCATCATGGGGAGAAAGGCCCTTCCTCCTTTCTAAGGTCAAGCTCACATTGAGTACTTTGTTGGCCACCTCAGAAGCCCTCCACTGCTCCTTGGGCAGGTGACCAGAGAACAACTGTGTCTTCTTTTCATACTGGCAGTACTGAGTCCCGTCTTCCCCTACAGCGCACCGAGGTGGTTTGAGATGTACCACAATGTGTAAAAAGTCTCCCAGTTCTGTAGCCTGGATGCCCATAGAAGAGCCCACCCTCAGTCAGCCGGTGTGTGGCAGAGAGGCAGAGGCACGGAGTGAACAGCACTGCGAGTCCCTAGTTTTAGCCACAGCTGCGGTGAGATCCCTTCTCTAGCACATGTGTGTGGGAGCCAGCCTGCCTCGTGAGCCCGGGCCTTCCGTCCTGATCACTCACTTCCTCCAGCCAATTCCAGAGAAAATTGAATTTTTCTCAACAGCTTTATTGAGGATTAACTTACCTACCATAAAAATCACCTGCTTTAAGTGTACAACTGAATGGGGTTTCTATTTTTTTTTTATTCAAAAATATTTTTTTAAATTTCTTTTCAGTGTACCAGAATTCATTGTTTAGGCACCACACCCAGTGCTCCATGCAATACATGCCCTCCATAATACCCACCACCAGGCTCACTCAAAACCCTCACCCTCTCCCCTTTAAAACCCTCAGATTGTTTCTCAGAGTCCACAGTCTCTCATGGTTCGTCTCCCCCTCCAGTTTCCCCCAACTCCCTTCTCCTCTCCATCTCCCCATGTCCTCCGTGTTATTCCTTATGCTCCACAAGTAAGTGAAACCATATGATATTGACTCTCTCTGCTTGACTTATTTTGCTCAGCATAATCTCCTCCAGTCCCGTCCATGTTGATACAAAAGTTGGGTATTCATCCTTTCTAACAGAGGCATAGTACTCCAGTGTACTCTACAGTGTACATGGATTTTTTTCGTTTCCTAGGACAGCTGTAACTGACCACCAGGAGCTGGGGGCTTTCAATAGCAGAAATCTGTTCTCTCACAGGTCTGGAGGCCAGGCCAAGATCAAAGGGCTGACAGGGCTACACTCCTTCTCAAGTTCTAGGGAAGAATCTTTCCTTGCCTCTTCTGGCTTTTGGAGGCCCCTCTGCTCCTTGGCTTGTGACCGTATCACTCTCATGTCTGCCCCCATTTTTCTGCCCCTATTTCCTATCATGTTCCTCCTTGAGGGTTTTGCTCTATCTTCATGTGGATTTCTTGAAAGGACACCAGTCACTAGATTTAGGACCCACCCTCAAACATTGTGATGTCATCTTAATTAATTAAGATACCTTCAAATAACTTATTTCTACATGAAGTCATGTTCTGAGGTTCAGGTGAGTATAAATTTTGGAGGGCAACACAAGTATATTTACATTATCCAACACACACACACACACACACACACACACACACACACACACACACACACAGTAACAGCCCAACACAAGTATACAGAGTTGTATAATTATTACCACAAGAAGTTTCAGAACATTTCCATGACCTTGAAAGGACTTCCCACCCCCACCCACTTATAGTCCTTTCCTACCCCAGTCCCAGGCAATCGCCAATTGACATTCATCCTTCTAGATTGGTCTTTTCTGGACATTTCCTGTACATGGGATCCCGCAGTAGGTACACTTCCATGTCTAACTTTATGGCCTTTTCTCACTGAGCATATTTTCCAGGTTCATCCATTCTATAGTGTGTACCAGTTCTTTGTTCCTCTTTGTTGCTGAGGAACATTACATTGCATAGGATTTCCACATTCGGTTCACTCATCCACCGTTGGTACACATTGGCATTGTTTCCACTTTGGGGATATTATGGACAATGCTGCTATCAACATTTGGGTGCGGGTTCTTGCAAGGACCTATGGTTTCACTTTTCCCAGGTAGGTCCCTAGGAGGAACTGCTGGGTCACATGGAAATTCTGTTTAACATTTTGAGAAACTGCCACACTGTCATTCTAAATGGCTTCACCATTTTCCTGACGTCTGTCAGAAGACAGCACAGAAGAGGAAAGGGGGAGGAGTGGTTAGGATTCAGTTTATGATGCAAGACAGGAATGTTCCCCTTCAACCACATGCAGGGCAAAGCTGGGAGGTGAGTGCCAGCTTGATACTCACTGGCTGGAGAAACCCCAGTGGCCAATACAGTGCTGCCCTGCAGAGGACCTGAGGGTCCTGAAGAAGCTGTCAGCTGCCGGGAGAGGTCGACATGTGCCACCTTAGAGAGTTAAGCAAATACAGAGGCTGAAGCTCCTCCTTCTCTGAGATCAGGCAGAAGGCAGAAGGCTTCCTGTGGCAGCCTGTGCAGCAGCATGAGAAAGGGGCTGCTGAGCTCTGAGTCTGGGACACCAGATGGGGACCTTTGCAACCTATTCCACTTCTCCATCCCACTGAGGGAAGGACTGATGCCCCAGGAGTTCAATGGCCCCCTTAGCTGGTCCCAATACTCACCAGATGAGGGACCCTACCCAGAAAGGAGGCTGAATGGGCACTCCACTGGGAGGGGCCAAAGGGAGACATGGCATCCTTCTCCAAGGATGTCCTCCGTAGGAGAGGAGGCCATAGGGAGGCTCTGGGGGAACAAGGAGCAGAGCAGACCATCCCCCCGTATCAGATACTGTTGCTTGCAACTTTGCACGCTCCACCATCAGAGGGTTCTGAATATTACCGAAAACCTTTGAATAGCAGGCATGGAACTTAAACATCTGGTGTGGAAGAACCAAGAGGCAACTGAACAGGAGCACTGAATATGTGTGCCCCAGGGGCAGTGGGGGCACATCTGCTTTCTTGCATGGAGCCTTGTGTGTGATCCCGCCCTGTCCGGTGCACTGTGATGCGTGCTCATTATGGTATTGGGGACTACTTCCCTGAACATAGTTATGGGGAGAGGCTGAACCAGCCTGTGTCTCCTTATCACTTTCCCTTGAAACAGAAAGTGGGAATTGTCTTTAGAGTGTGGCATGATTTCAGCAAACCTCAACCACAGAAAACATCTATGGGAACTTCTCCAGGGGAAAAAATGAAGCAATCATAAATAGTGTCTAAGAACTCCTAAATAGCCCTAAGATAGTTACAAAATGAAAACATTCTAGCAGTGGGAGAAAGCTCTAGATGCTCTAAGTCTTTTCTTGTTTATATGAAGGACAGAGGAGTATGGTTAAATGGTTTTCCTGCCTGAGCAGCAGATTGTCCTCGTTGAGCCACCGAGAAGCTGAAGTGAGAGAAGATGGCGGAACAGCACACACCTCAAGATCATGGTGGCCACAGCCACTTGGGGTTGGTAAACACAGTGTGCCTTCTCCCCTCACCCTGTACTCAACATTCCCCACGTGCAGAAGACTGTCATCATGGGTTTTCAAATGATGATCCTCAAACCACTGAAAAAAATGTTAAATTGGTCTGGTGTGGTTTGTTGACTAAGAGACGGAACTATTTCTTTTTTTTTCCTTATTATTCCTTAAGATTTCTTTCCAGAATTGCTAGTGAAAAACATCTTATGTGTCCAGGAGGGTAGGAGAAGTTAGTTGTGTGAACATTTTATTCATGGGAAGGTAAGGATGGACTCAAAATCTCTCTGTAAACATCACTTGATGTCATCCCTTGAAAATATACCAGAAGGAAGGTGGAAGTGCTACTTTCCCCCAAGAGATTTGGAGGAAGAATCAGGGGCACCTGTTGAATTCTGGTCATGCTAGCGGTGAATGGACTCTTGGCACAATGTCCTCAGTGGTGGAGGACTGGCTACTTAGGATACATTCAGGTATGTTCAGTTTGTTAAGTTGGGGTCTTTCCTACTGGTGAAAAATTCTTTTCCATGGTAACTGTAAACTCCATATTTGTGTATAGTATAAAATTACTTAGAAATCTGAAATGCAGTGGAATTTCTATTTTTTTTCAAAGATTTTATCTATCTATTTGACACAGAGAGAGAGAGATCACAAGTAGGCAGAGAGGCAAGCAGAGAGAGGGGGAAGCAGGCTCCCCGCTGAGCAGAGAGCCCAATATGGGGCTCGATCCCAGGACCCTGAGATCATGACCTGAGTTGAAGGCAGAGGCTTAACCCACTGAGCCACCCAGGTGCCCCTGGAGTTTCTATTTTTAAAAACTATGTTTTAAGGAGCTAAATTATTTGAGAATCTCCTAAGATGTTTTCTTCTTCTACTACAATTACTTGATCTTCTAAAGATAGGAACTGGTTGCCTATTGTAAGATTCACTGGAAAAAACCGAGGGCAAAAAGTGTGGATGAAAATAGGAAAAAAAAAATTCAAGTATCCAAGATAGGGGCAGTCTCTGTTATATTTAGTCCATAATTGTCAACTTATTGTTATAGAAGACCCTAGGAGCAAAATATTTATGCTTTCACTGGGATGTATATCGATGTGTAGATTTACCTGAGTTTAAAGTGAGGAGTCACTCTCCTGATTTGCCTCCACTGGGTCTGTGATGATGATCATGGACGTCACTCTAACCGATATTGAAAAATGGAAGTGTCTGGGGTGAGGGAGTAAGCCAAGGAGTACCGGGGGACATGTGTAATGCTGACTGCTGGCTTCTGCTTTCTAAACCCGATGCGTGGTGGAGACCCTAGCAGATATGCCCTGGGCTGCAGGGATTTGGGGTCTTGGATGGCCTTGCCTGGCAACTCAGGGAGACACTGGTGGAGTTGTGTAGAATTGACTGGCAGGGACCTGTGGGACTTAGGAGTTAATGAGTCAGTGTATGCTCCACTTTTGTAGACACTACGCATCAGGCTTGGTTTATTGTCTTGTGGATAGTCTGGATTTAAGAAAGGGATGGAGAAAAAGTTAATAACAAGACAAAGTGTCTGAAGCTATTGCATTTTATGTAGCTCCAAGTATTGAGACACGATTCTTCTAGTATGCAAGATTTAGCAAAGGAGTCTGGTTCATCTGATTCAGCAAACAATTCATTCACACTATTGATAAAGGAATGACATTGCCTAATTAGTCTTCCTGTTTCACTTCCATCTTCCCTGTTACTCCAAACAAAAGCACTGAATGACCTTCGTGTTGGAACAACACTGATTCAGAACAGCAGCCATATGGTGGTTCCAGACAAGAGAGTTCGTACAAAGGCAACTGAAGTATTTTATGAGAAGAAATTTGCTCTACAGAAACGACAGTGCTGAATATGATATATTTTATTATTATTTGTACATGTTTTTAGAGATCTGGTGGTTAAATGTTTCCTAGCATACTGTTGGATGTATGCAGAAAAATTTGCAAACCAGGAATAAAATAACAAGAACATCATTAAAAAACTGAGGCTCCAGCAGCCAAAATGGACGAGGTGGTTTTTGGGGGGAAAGCTCCCCACTCGTTATGCTTCCATGTGGGGGGATCGTTGATGAAAACAACACTCCTGACCCCACTCCTGAATGGAAAGGAAGTGACTAGCCTAACTTGAGAGGCGGAGAGGAACTGCTAAGTGTGACCAGTCCCTTCCAGTTATCTGTTGGCAGAGGACACATGTTCTGATCTACAAACTTCCTGTAATGAAAGAGGTTGTGTCCAAGCAAGATGTGTATATGTCTCCAGCTCTGGCAGAGACTGGGTAGACTGAGTGTAGCATCTGCAAGCACACATTCTCCAGAAAGCCAAGATCAAACCATCCTACTCCTGTTCCTATCTCTTGCTCAATTCGGACTCAGGGGTATTATTATGAGGCCCAGTAGTATGGACTGTGGACTGAGCAGAAATTTCCAGTTGCCTCTGGAAGCCCATTTTCCCTCTTTCCCCAGCTTTTAACAAGGGACATTATTAAAAATACACCTGAATAAAAGAATGTGTTTCCAAGTTTTTCCTACAGTTGGGTATTGCCAGTTCAAGGCAATGATGCATCTAAGTCTCCTCGGAGACGAGCTTTGCTGGTTGGAATCCCTTTGGGCTTTCTCTGTTTCCTCCTGTTCCAGCCTGACATCAGGATCTAATACTTGGAGTGCTAGCTGTTATCTCGAGCCATGAGATGATTCTGGAGATAGGAGCCTGGGTCCCTGATGACACAATGAAGCTATCATGCCCAAGCCGGCCTACCTCACTCCAGAAAACATTTATATGAGAAAGAATTATAAATCATTATATTTATTAATTATTATTATTTTGGGTTTTTCCACAATAGGAGAAGAAGAACTATTTTTGAGCTGACCTTAATCCTAGGTCTTGGCTCTTTGGGGGGAATATGGCAGATGTTCCATTTTGAAAGCAAACAAACAACATAATTTCTATTGGATGGCTTTGCAGAGAAAGATGTACTGTACAGCACGTATAGTTTCCAAACCAACCACCAGTTTCAAAATCGTTGTTATAGGTTGGGTTATCATCAGCCAGTACCACCTGGTGTTGCACAGGCTGAGGGTGACTCTCAGATGCGCTCCTTGCTCACAGTGTGGCCCTAGTCACTCATCCGCTCTGTGCCTCAGTTTTGTTTTTGTCACAGGGAGAAGATTATTGTTGAGAGGATTAACAAAGCCGGCCCGCAGCACAGAGTTGGTGCCATAAAAGCATAGACTGATGGCTTCTCCATGCCTCTGGTGGCAGGCACTTACTTCTTCATGCCCTGAAGGGGGAGAGGTCTTCAGATGAGAAATGGATGCGGACTTTCATTTGGGGTCTGTGGTCTGCTCAGGATTTGGGGCACATCTCCTTCCTAAAGCTTCTTTCCAAAGACACTTTCGGCTCAGGCTCAAATCCAGTAACCAAGATTCTTCTTCTCACAAGAACGAAGTGCTAAGTCACGATAATTAAAGATCCCGCAGCCGCCAAATGTGACCTTGCAAAACTGAGAACAAATCTGTTGTGCATCCAAGAAGCATATACTTACTTTTCATTCTTCCTCTCAGAGCTGGGAAACATGAGTCAGAAACTGTGAAACTCACATAGGATTGAGCATTGAAACGTGACCCCCTGGTCTCTCCAGTCGGGGGCCTGATTCCTGCAGCTCCCTGAGCAGAGCACAGGATGCAGGAGCTCTGGTGGCCGAGCTGGGTTCTAGAAATCAGTCCATGCTAGTGCCTCACAGTGTCAGGGGCATGTAAGCCCTACAATGGGGAGTGTTTGCTGCCAGACAGGAGGAAGAAGTTTGCAAAATGGCAGAGAATGAAAACAGAGAGATTTCCCGTGAGGACACGGCAAGTCAAGGGTATTTTGTCATTTCTTCTTCTTCTTCTTAGGAGAGTGAACCAATTCTGAAATAATGGGTTTCTGTCCTACCTTATAAGCTGCTATGCAGGGGAGGAAAGGCACTCTGAAGATTGCTGTTACCAGAAGGTAATTTCCTATTTCTTTAAAACAATCCACTGAAAGAATGTACTATTGCTCCCTAAGAAAAAATGCAGCATTGCTTTGAGGACATGTTTTCTGTTCTTTCCTTGTCCTAATAAAGAAAAGCTTAATTGCATTCCACCTGGGAGCCATGCCTTGCCGAAATCATCACCCTCTGGCTTGTTTGTGGTTTGTCCATCTTACTCTGCAAAAGATGTTTCTTTTTCTACTCACATTTCTCCTTTGGAAGAGTGTCCCACCAAAACAGGTATTTTGGGTCTTGTGAATAAACTCAGTATTTGGTCAGAAATGTTCTGACCCAGCCCACATTCTCCTATCCCACCCAATTATTTGTAGCCCTGTAAAGAAATGGTCAAAAAGACTTTTTAAAAATGGATCATTATCATGGCTCTTTGCAATGCTAATGTTTGAAGTATGACCTTTCCACCTGTCATGGTCATGGTTGCTGAGAGATGACAACATGTCAGCAGAGCAGTGCTTTTTGCAAGGATTTCTGAAGCGTAACAAATGGAGGGGGTAATTTAGCAGGGACTGGTACCAAGCAGAGGCAGTGGGAGCAAAGGAAATCTAGACTAAGAGAGCTCTTGTTCAGAGACTGTGTGCTCTGTGCTTCTCCTGCAAAGTTACTCATTAAGCAAGGTGCCATTTGACACCATGATGCATTGGTTTATCAGTGTCCATCACAAACCGTGGTATCACCTAACAACATCTCAATCTTCCGGAAATTTGCATTCTTATGACACAAGGAAGTACCCTCTGACCTACTTTCTTGCAGCAGAAAGATGCAGGGGTGTACTGGAGCCCCTGTCAGCAGCCAGGGAAAGAGGTACACCCTGCAGCTCAACTCACACTCGTGGGATGTGACCTACTTAACCTGAAATTGACAATGGTGGGAGGATTTACACCACCGACATTGGCAAACACTAGAAATCAGGGCTCTCTCCCCTGCCTCCACCTCCAACAGCTTTTGCTGTTTTACACTGACCAGAAGACCGCCTCGAGGAGTGAGTCACCATATTGATGCTTTTCAGGAGTGTTCCCACAATACAGGGACACTGAGGAGGTGGTGAGTTGACCGAGAGCATTAGCTAATCTTATTCATAACAGTAAATCCTCCGGATATGAACTGCACATCACTGTGTGCTTGACAGGTGATTCAGCAAAGAGTCGATGCATATGTTGCTTTCTCAACTCAGGGATACAGGAGGGTGGACATTTCTATTAATAAACTGCTGATATTCAAGATTAGTTGCAAACATTACTCTCCTCTTTTAATGGCACAAAATGCATTCTAATACATTTTTATTTCTTTTCTTCCTCCTCAGCTCTGCTGAAACTAGCACTGAAAAAGAAACAAAACAAAACACCAAGCAGCCTGGATAATCTCTAACCAGACAACCTGCCCGTCATGATCATCTGGCTCGATTCCTTCCTTTTACGGAGAAGAAAGAGAAAACCAGAATAGAGAAGTGGGTGTCAAAGGCTTGGAGAGGAGTCAACCAGGATATGACTTAAAAGAGTCCTATTCTCAAACCAACATTACCATTGTCAGTAGTGACCCCAGTAAAGAGTGGCCAAACTTCCTGGGTGCCTAGAACTCTCCAAAATTGAGCAGGAAAGCCCTGCCTCCTGCTCCTGATGGGGGAGTCCCTTGGTCCTTCACTTAGTCCAAACAGAGGCGGCAGTAGAGGGTGTGGTCCAAGAATGAGGCAACAAGGCTGGAAAACAGAGGCAGGGACAAAGGGTGCGAGAACCATGGAGGCGGATATTCTCAGACAAGATGAAGACATATCTCAAGCCCACTTCTTCAAGTACCTTTTTTTTTTTTTTTGAGAGACAGGAAGTGTGAATTTTGGGGGGTGGGGCGGAGAGAGAGGGAGAGAGAATCTTAAGCAGACTTGGTGCTGAGCACCGAGCCCAGCACAGGGCTCGGTCTCACAACCCTGAGATCATAACCTGGGTCTAAATCAAGACTTTGACGCTCTATTGACTGAGCCACCCAGGCGCCCCTCTAAGTACTTTTTTTTTTTTTTAAATCCCCCTCCAACATTGACTGGGAAAAATTTCAAGCATATGGAAAGTTGAACAGCCATATACCCACTGCCTGGATTCCACAATGAATATTTCATGCACAGATTTGAATCTAAATTTATTTCAGTGTTACCTCATCAGCAAATCAAAACTTACTGAATACAGAATTTTCATTATTTTATTTTAAAATAGACTGGGTGAAAACATGAATCAGTGAGCGTCTCAAAGATCACCAAGACATTAAGGGACTAAGATGGCGGCCCCCTTCTTGAATTCTGCTGCTCGGGACGGAAACCCATTGCGCGTGCCTTACTCTGGACTCTGCAGATGTGATGGGGTGTCTGGTGCTGCTCTCACAAATGTCATATCAGAGGGTGAAGTGTGAAGGGGATTAGGAACAAAGAGCCTGAGCCCCAACCTCACACCATCCAGGACAGGGAGTGGGCAAGACCACTGTCCTGATTCCTAGGGGGGCTGAATGGGACGGGACACTCTCAACCTGGGCTGCATCTCAGAAGCTGTAATCACCTGGTTAGTGATTAGACCAACCGAGGCGTGGTCTCTGGGGGTGGGGCTCAGGAATGGCTCTCTTTGAAGCTCTCCAAGTGATCCTAATATACAGCTTGGGCGTCAACAACTCTATGGGGTGATCTCCTGGGCCATTGATAGCTTGAATGCTCCTTCACTTTCTCTGTCTTTTTCCTTCCCACTCTGTCCCTTTATTCCCTTTCTCTTCTTCCTTCCTTAATTTTTCCCCTTCTTCTCTCTCTCTCTTTCTCTCACAATTCAGCAACAACAATAGGAATAACAATAACAACAATAGCTAACTTACTTGAGTGCGGACTCTGTGCTGGAAACTTTCTCATATGCCCCACATATATTTCACCCATAAAACAACCTGAGGAATAGACCTCCTGACCCTAGAGAGTTGACCCAGGACCTACTGATAAATTCCACTTTAAATAGATTCTATGTTTTGCTACAAATATATGTGAGAGATGTAGAAATAATATTTTTAGCAGATTCATTGGATTTAAAATTTATATTAACATATGCCCATGCAGATGATCTAAGGCAACCAGGCAATAAATACTTATCTTGAATTGGGGAAAAATAAAGAACAGAGTGTAGGTAAATGCTAGGATTCATTTAATATCTGGCATATTCTCCCCTTTTGCCTTATTTATAATCAAAGATCAGAGAACTAGAGGGTTTAAGACTGACTACTTTGGAACACATGCCTTTTATTCCATTTTCCTACCCCTAATTCAAAGATCTATCTCATCGTGTAGGATTTTTTTTTCTTAAAAAATATCTTCCTACAAAAATTTTTAAAATTTAAATTCAATTAACATACATGCATGCCAATGTTCATAGCAGCAATGTCCACCTCTTGTAAGATTTTTAAAACATCCATTTCACCGTAAAAGTACTGCATCAACATTATCTTCTAACATGAACAGTTTTCCCTACCCTGCCCTCCCTGGAATTCTTCTTCTTCCTCATTTTTTTAAGGGTCTTCATTTATTTTTGGGAGAGAGAGAGAGAGAGAGAAAGAGAGAGCACAAGCAGTGGAAGGGCCAGAGGGAGAAGCAGGCTCCTCATTGAGCAGGAAACCGGATCTGGGGCTCGATCTCAGGACCCTGGGATTATGACCTGAGCTGAAGGCAGACACCTAACAGACTGAGCTGCCCCTTCCCTAGAATCCTTAATGCCATTTACCCATACTAAAAGAAGATCAGGGAAGGGAAGTAATAAGCCTAGAGCCATGCAACCAGGAAGTAAATGGAAAATCTAGAAGGAAGGAGATCGTAGATCTCCTGAATCCAAGTGCAAAACCTCTTTGCCCAACCATAGTGGAGGACCAGATGCTGGTCCACCTCAGAACACAGGGCATGGGGCAGCCTAAGTACACTCCTGGACCTGGGGCTTGCTCCATTTGGGGAGACTCCCCAAGACATCTCTGATGGCCCCAATTCCTCTGCTGCAAAATAACATCCCTCCTGTAAGCCTGCTGCATATTTGAGACTGCTTGGCAGGACCGGCTACGTGATTTCTGGACCCAGAGCAAAACAAAAATGTGGGGCCCTTTCTCCACATCCTCTCCAACACATGTTGTTTCCTGTCTTGCTAATTTTGGCCATTCTAACTGGTGTAAGGTGGTATCTCAATGTGGTTTTAATTTGAAGTAACAGCCCAACACAAGTATACAGAGTTGTATAATTATTACCACAAGAAGTTTCAGAACATTTCCATGACCTTGAAAGGACTTCCCACCCCCACCCACTTATAGTCCTTTCCTACCCCAGTCCCAGGCAATCGCCAATTGACATTCATCCTTCTAGATTGGTCTTTTCTGGACATTTCCTGTACATGGGATCCCGCAGTAGGTACACTTCCATGTCTAACTTTATGGCCTTTTCTCACTGAGCATATTTTCCAGGTTCATCCATTCTATAGTGTGTACCAGTTCTTTGTTCCTCTTTGTTGCTGAGGAACATTACATTGCATAGGATTTCCACATTCGGTTCACTCATCCACCGTTGGTACACATTGGCATTGTTTCCACTTTGGGGATATTATGGACAATGCTGCTATCAACATTTGGGTGCGGGTTCTTGCAAGGACCTATGGTTTCACTTTTCCCAGGTAGGTCCCTAGGAGGAACTGCTGGGTCACATGGAAATTCTGTTTAACATTTTGAGAAACTGCCACACTGTCATTCTAAATGGCTTCACCATTTTCCTGACGTCTGTCAGAAGACAGCACAGAAGAGGAAAGGGGGAGGAGTGGTTAGGATTCAGTTTATGATGCAAGACAGGAATGTTCCCCTTCAACCACATGCAGGGCAAAGCTGGGAGGTGAGTGCCAGCTTGATACTCACTGGCTGGAGAAACCCCAGTGGCCAATACAGTGCTGCCCTGCAGAGGACCTGAGGGTCCTGAAGAAGCTGTCAGCTGCCGGGAGAGGTCGACATGTGCCACCTTAGAGAGTTAAGCAAATACAGAGGCTGAAGCTCCTCCTTCTCTGAGATCAGGCAGAAGGCAGAAGGCTTCCTGTGGCAGCCTGTGCAGCAGCATGAGAAAGGGGCTGCTGAGCTCTGAGTCTGGGACACCAGATGGGGACCTTTGCAACCTATTCCACTTCTCCATCCCACTGAGGGAAGGACTGATGCCCCAGGAGTTCAATGGCCCCCTTAGCTGGTCCCAATACTCACCAGATGAGGGACCCTACCCAGAAAGGAGGCTGAATGGGCACTCCACTGGGAGGGGCCAAAGGGAGACATGGCATCCTTCTCCAAGGATGTCCTCCGTAGGAGAGGAGGCCATAGGGAGGCTCTGGGGGAACAAGGAGCAGAGCAGACCATCCCCCCGTATCAGATACTGTTGCTTGCAACTTTGCACGCTCCACCATCAGAGGGTTCTGAATATTACCGAAAACCTTTGAATAGCAGGCATGGAACTTAAACATCTGGTGTGGAAGAACCAAGAGGCAACTGAACAGGAGCACTGAATATGTGTGCCCCAGGGGCAGTGGGGGCACATCTGCTTTCTTGCATGGAGCCTTGTGTGTGATCCCGCCCTGTCCGGTGCACTGTGATGCGTGCTCATTATGGTATTGGGGACTACTTCCCTGAACATAGTTATGGGGAGAGGCTGAACCAGCCTGTGTCTCCTTATCACTTTCCCTTGAAACAGAAAGTGGGAATTGTCTTTAGAGTGTGGCATGATTTCAGCAAACCTCAACCACAGAAAACATCTATGGGAACTTCTCCAGGGGAAAAAATGAAGCAATCATAAATAGTGTCTAAGAACTCCTAAATAGCCCTAAGATAGTTACAAAATGAAAACATTCTAGCAGTGGGAGAAAGCTCTAGATGCTCTAAGTCTTTTCTTGTTTATATGAAGGACAGAGGAGTATGGTTAAATGGTTTTCCTGCCTGAGCAGCAGATTGTCCTCGTTGAGCCACCGAGAAGCTGAAGTGAGAGAAGATGGCGGAACAGCACACACCTCAAGATCATGGTGGCCACAGCCACTTGGGGTTGGTAAACACAGTGTGCCTTCTCCCCTCACCCTGTACTCAACATTCCCCACGTGCAGAAGACTGTCATCATGGGTTTTCAAATGATGATCCTCAAACCACTGAAAAAAATGTTAAATTGGTCTGGTGTGGTTTGTTGACTAAGAGACGGAACTATTTCTTTTTTTTTCCTTATTATTCCTTAAGATTTCTTTCCAGAATTGCTAGTGAAAAACATCTTATGTGTCCAGGAGGGTAGGAGAAGTTAGTTGTGTGAACATTTTATTCATGGGAAGGTAAGGATGGACTCAAAATCTCTCTGTAAACATCACTTGATGTCATCCCTTGAAAATATACCAGAAGGAAGGTGGAAGTGCTACTTTCCCCCAAGAGATTTGGAGGAAGAATCAGGGGCACCTGTTGAATTCTGGTCATGCTAGCGGTGAATGGACTCTTGGCACAATGTCCTCAGTGGTGGAGGACTGGCTACTTAGGATACATTCAGGTATGTTCAGTTTGTTAAGTTGGGGTCTTTCCTACTGGTGAAAAATTCTTTTCCATGGTAACTGTAAACTCCATATTTGTGTATAGTATAAAATTACTTAGAAATCTGAAATGCAGTGGAATTTCTATTTTTTTTCAAAGATTTTATCTATCTATTTGACACAGAGAGAGAGAGATCACAAGTAGGCAGAGAGGCAAGCAGAGAGAGGGGGAAGCAGGCTCCCCGCTGAGCAGAGAGCCCAATATGGGGCTCGATCCCAGGACCCTGAGATCATGACCTGAGTTGAAGGCAGAGGCTTAACCCACTGAGCCACCCAGGTGCCCCTGGAGTTTCTATTTTTAAAAACTATGTTTTAAGGAGCTAAATTATTTGAGAATCTCCTAAGATGTTTTCTTCTTCTACTACAATTACTTGATCTTCTAAAGATAGGAACTGGTTGCCTATTGTAAGATTCACTGGAAAAAACCGAGGGCAAAAAGTGTGGATGAAAATAGGAAAAAAAAAATTCAAGTATCCAAGATAGGGGCAGTCTCTGTTATATTTAGTCCATAATTGTCAACTTATTGTTATAGAAGACCCTAGGAGCAAAATATTTATGCTTTCACTGGGATGTATATCGATGTGTAGATTTACCTGAGTTTAAAGTGAGGAGTCACTCTCCTGATTTGCCTCCACTGGGTCTGTGATGATGATCATGGACGTCACTCTAACCGATATTGAAAAATGGAAGTGTCTGGGGTGAGGGAGTAAGCCAAGGAGTACCGGGGGACATGTGTAATGCTGACTGCTGGCTTCTGCTTTCTAAACCCGATGCGTGGTGGAGACCCTAGCAGATATGCCCTGGGCTGCAGGGATTTGGGGTCTTGGATGGCCTTGCCTGGCAACTCAGGGAGACACTGGTGGAGTTGTGTAGAATTGACTGGCAGGGACCTGTGGGACTTAGGAGTTAATGAGTCAGTGTATGCTCCACTTTTGTAGACACTACGCATCAGGCTTGGTTTATTGTCTTGTGGATAGTCTGGATTTAAGAAAGGGATGGAGAAAAAGTTAATAACAAGACAAAGTGTCTGAAGCTATTGCATTTTATGTAGCTCCAAGTATTGAGACACGATTCTTCTAGTATGCAAGATTTAGCAAAGGAGTCTGGTTCATCTGATTCAGCAAACAATTCATTCACACTATTGATAAAGGAATGACATTGCCTAATTAGTCTTCCTGTTTCACTTCCATCTTCCCTGTTACTCCAAACAAAAGCACTGAATGACCTTCGTGTTGGAACAACACTGATTCAGAACAGCAGCCATATGGTGGTTCCAGACAAGAGAGTTCGTACAAAGGCAACTGAAGTATTTTATGAGAAGAAATTTGCTCTACAGAAACGACAGTGCTGAATATGATATATTTTATTATTATTTGTACATGTTTTTAGAGATCTGGTGGTTAAATGTTTCCTAGCATACTGTTGGATGTATGCAGAAAAATTTGCAAACCAGGAATAAAATAACAAGAACATCATTAAAAAACTGAGGCTCCAGCAGCCAAAATGGACGAGGTGGTTTTTGGGGGGAAAGCTCCCCACTCGTTATGCTTCCATGTGGGGGGATCGTTGATGAAAACAACACTCCTGACCCCACTCCTGAATGGAAAGGAAGTGACTAGCCTAACTTGAGAGGCGGAGAGGAACTGCTAAGTGTGACCAGTCCCTTCCAGTTATCTGTTGGCAGAGGACACATGTTCTGATCTACAAACTTCCTGTAATGAAAGAGGTTGTGTCCAAGCAAGATGTGTATATGTCTCCAGCTCTGGCAGAGACTGGGTAGACTGAGTGTAGCATCTGCAAGCACACATTCTCCAGAAAGCCAAGATCAAACCATCCTACTCCTGTTCCTATCTCTTGCTCAATTCGGACTCAGGGGTATTATTATGAGGCCCAGTAGTATGGACTGTGGACTGAGCAGAAATTTCCAGTTGCCTCTGGAAGCCCATTTTCCCTCTTTCCCCAGCTTTTAACAAGGGACATTATTAAAAATACACCTGAATAAAAGAATGTGTTTCCAAGTTTTTCCTACAGTTGGGTATTGCCAGTTCAAGGCAATGATGCATCTAAGTCTCCTCGGAGACGAGCTTTGCTGGTTGGAATCCCTTTGGGCTTTCTCTGTTTCCTCCTGTTCCAGCCTGACATCAGGATCTAATACTTGGAGTGCTAGCTGTTATCTCGAGCCATGAGATGATTCTGGAGATAGGAGCCTGGGTCCCTGATGACACAATGAAGCTATCATGCCCAAGCCGGCCTACCTCACTCCAGAAAACATTTATATGAGAAAGAATTATAAATCATTATATTTATTAATTATTATTATTTTGGGTTTTTCCACAATAGGAGAAGAAGAACTATTTTTGAGCTGACCTTAATCCTAGGTCTTGGCTCTTTGGGGGGAATATGGCAGATGTTCCATTTTGAAAGCAAACAAACAACATAATTTCTATTGGATGGCTTTGCAGAGAAAGATGTACTGTACAGCACGTATAGTTTCCAAACCAACCACCAGTTTCAAAATCGTTGTTATAGGTTGGGTTATCATCAGCCAGTACCACCTGGTGTTGCACAGGCTGAGGGTGACTCTCAGATGCGCTCCTTGCTCACAGTGTGGCCCTAGTCACTCATCCGCTCTGTGCCTCAGTTTTGTTTTTGTCACAGGGAGAAGATTATTGTTGAGAGGATTAACAAAGCCGGCCCGCAGCACAGAGTTGGTGCCATAAAAGCATAGACTGATGGCTTCTCCATGCCTCTGGTGGCAGGCACTTACTTCTTCATGCCCTGAAGGGGGAGAGGTCTTCAGATGAGAAATGGATGCGGACTTTCATTTGGGGTCTGTGGTCTGCTCAGGATTTGGGGCACATCTCCTTCCTAAAGCTTCTTTCCAAAGACACTTTCGGCTCAGGCTCAAATCCAGTAACCAAGATTCTTCTTCTCACAAGAACGAAGTGCTAAGTCACGATAATTAAAGATCCCGCAGCCGCCAAATGTGACCTTGCAAAACTGAGAACAAATCTGTTGTGCATCCAAGAAGCATATACTTACTTTTCATTCTTCCTCTCAGAGCTGGGAAACATGAGTCAGAAACTGTGAAACTCACATAGGATTGAGCATTGAAACGTGACCCCCTGGTCTCTCCAGTCGGGGGCCTGATTCCTGCAGCTCCCTGAGCAGAGCACAGGATGCAGGAGCTCTGGTGGCCGAGCTGGGTTCTAGAAATCAGTCCATGCTAGTGCCTCACAGTGTCAGGGGCATGTAAGCCCTACAATGGGGAGTGTTTGCTGCCAGACAGGAGGAAGAAGTTTGCAAAATGGCAGAGAATGAAAACAGAGAGATTTCCCGTGAGGACACGGCAAGTCAAGGGTATTTTGTCATTTCTTCTTCTTCTTCTTAGGAGAGTGAACCAATTCTGAAATAATGGGTTTCTGTCCTACCTTATAAGCTGCTATGCAGGGGAGGAAAGGCACTCTGAAGATTGCTGTTACCAGAAGGTAATTTCCTATTTCTTTAAAACAATCCACTGAAAGAATGTACTATTGCTCCCTAAGAAAAAATGCAGCATTGCTTTGAGGACATGTTTTCTGTTCTTTCCTTGTCCTAATAAAGAAAAGCTTAATTGCATTCCACCTGGGAGCCATGCCTTGCCGAAATCATCACCCTCTGGCTTGTTTGTGGTTTGTCCATCTTACTCTGCAAAAGATGTTTCTTTTTCTACTCACATTTCTCCTTTGGAAGAGTGTCCCACCAAAACAGGTATTTTGGGTCTTGTGAATAAACTCAGTATTTGGTCAGAAATGTTCTGACCCAGCCCACATTCTCCTATCCCACCCAATTATTTGTAGCCCTGTAAAGAAATGGTCAAAAAGACTTTTTAAAAATGGATCATTATCATGGCTCTTTGCAATGCTAATGTTTGAAGTATGACCTTTCCACCTGTCATGGTCATGGTTGCTGAGAGATGACAACATGTCAGCAGAGCAGTGCTTTTTGCAAGGATTTCTGAAGCGTAACAAATGGAGGGGGTAATTTAGCAGGGACTGGTACCAAGCAGAGGCAGTGGGAGCAAAGGAAATCTAGACTAAGAGAGCTCTTGTTCAGAGACTGTGTGCTCTGTGCTTCTCCTGCAAAGTTACTCATTAAGCAAGGTGCCATTTGACACCATGATGCATTGGTTTATCAGTGTCCATCACAAACCGTGGTATCACCTAACAACATCTCAATCTTCCGGAAATTTGCATTCTTATGACACAAGGAAGTACCCTCTGACCTACTTTCTTGCAGCAGAAAGATGCAGGGGTGTACTGGAGCCCCTGTCAGCAGCCAGGGAAAGAGGTACACCCTGCAGCTCAACTCACACTCGTGGGATGTGACCTACTTAACCTGAAATTGACAATGGTGGGAGGATTTACACCACCGACATTGGCAAACACTAGAAATCAGGGCTCTCTCCCCTGCCTCCACCTCCAACAGCTTTTGCTGTTTTACACTGACCAGAAGACCGCCTCGAGGAGTGAGTCACCATATTGATGCTTTTCAGGAGTGTTCCCACAATACAGGGACACTGAGGAGGTGGTGAGTTGACCGAGAGCATTAGCTAATCTTATTCATAACAGTAAATCCTCCGGATATGAACTGCACATCACTGTGTGCTTGACAGGTGATTCAGCAAAGAGTCGATGCATATGTTGCTTTCTCAACTCAGGGATACAGGAGGGTGGACATTTCTATTAATAAACTGCTGATATTCAAGATTAGTTGCAAACATTACTCTCCTCTTTTAATGGCACAAAATGCATTCTAATACATTTTTATTTCTTTTCTTCCTCCTCAGCTCTGCTGAAACTAGCACTGAAAAAGAAACAAAACAAAACACCAAGCAGCCTGGATAATCTCTAACCAGACAACCTGCCCGTCATGATCATCTGGCTCGATTCCTTCCTTTTACGGAGAAGAAAGAGAAAACCAGAATAGAGAAGTGGGTGTCAAAGGCTTGGAGAGGAGTCAACCAGGATATGACTTAAAAGAGTCCTATTCTCAAACCAACATTACCATTGTCAGTAGTGACCCCAGTAAAGAGTGGCCAAACTTCCTGGGTGCCTAGAACTCTCCAAAATTGAGCAGGAAAGCCCTGCCTCCTGCTCCTGATGGGGGAGTCCCTTGGTCCTTCACTTAGTCCAAACAGAGGCGGCAGTAGAGGGTGTGGTCCAAGAATGAGGCAACAAGGCTGGAAAACAGAGGCAGGGACAAAGGGTGCGAGAACCATGGAGGCGGATATTCTCAGACAAGATGAAGACATATCTCAAGCCCACTTCTTCAAGTACCTTTTTTTTTTTTTTTGAGAGACAGGAAGTGTGAATTTTGGGGGGTGGGGCGGAGAGAGAGGGAGAGAGAATCTTAAGCAGACTTGGTGCTGAGCACCGAGCCCAGCACAGGGCTCGGTCTCACAACCCTGAGATCATAACCTGGGTCTAAATCAAGACTTTGACGCTCTATTGACTGAGCCACCCAGGCGCCCCTCTAAGTACTTTTTTTTTTTTTTAAATCCCCCTCCAACATTGACTGGGAAAAATTTCAAGCATATGGAAAGTTGAACAGCCATATACCCACTGCCTGGATTCCACAATGAATATTTCATGCACAGATTTGAATCTAAATTTATTTCAGTGTTACCTCATCAGCAAATCAAAACTTACTGAATACAGAATTTTCATTATTTTATTTTAAAATAGACTGGGTGAAAACATGAATCAGTGAGCGTCTCAAAGATCACCAAGACATTAAGGGACTAAGATGGCGGCCCCCTTCTTGAATTCTGCTGCTCGGGACGGAAACCCATTGCGCGTGCCTTACTCTGGACTCTGCAGATGTGATGGGGTGTCTGGTGCTGCTCTCACAAATGTCATATCAGAGGGTGAAGTGTGAAGGGGATTAGGAACAAAGAGCCTGAGCCCCAACCTCACACCATCCAGGACAGGGAGTGGGCAAGACCACTGTCCTGATTCCTAGGGGGGCTGAATGGGACGGGACACTCTCAACCTGGGCTGCATCTCAGAAGCTGTAATCACCTGGTTAGTGATTAGACCAACCGAGGCGTGGTCTCTGGGGGTGGGGCTCAGGAATGGCTCTCTTTGAAGCTCTCCAAGTGATCCTAATATACAGCTTGGGCGTCAACAACTCTATGGGGTGATCTCCTGGGCCATTGATAGCTTGAATGCTCCTTCACTTTCTCTGTCTTTTTCCTTCCCACTCTGTCCCTTTATTCCCTTTCTCTTCTTCCTTCCTTAATTTTTCCCCTTCTTCTCTCTCTCTCTTTCTCTCACAATTCAGCAACAACAATAGGAATAACAATAACAACAATAGCTAACTTACTTGAGTGCGGACTCTGTGCTGGAAACTTTCTCATATGCCCCACATATATTTCACCCATAAAACAACCTGAGGAATAGACCTCCTGACCCTAGAGAGTTGACCCAGGACCTACTGATAAATTCCACTTTAAATAGATTCTATGTTTTGCTACAAATATATGTGAGAGATGTAGAAATAATATTTTTAGCAGATTCATTGGATTTAAAATTTATATTAACATATGCCCATGCAGATGATCTAAGGCAACCAGGCAATAAATACTTATCTTGAATTGGGGAAAAATAAAGAACAGAGTGTAGGTAAATGCTAGGATTCATTTAATATCTGGCATATTCTCCCCTTTTGCCTTATTTATAATCAAAGATCAGAGAACTAGAGGGTTTAAGACTGACTACTTTGGAACACATGCCTTTTATTCCATTTTCCTACCCCTAATTCAAAGATCTATCTCATCGTGTAGGATTTTTTTTTCTTAAAAAATATCTTCCTACAAAAATTTTTAAAATTTAAATTCAATTAACATACATGCATGCCAATGTTCATAGCAGCAATGTCCACCTCTTGTAAGATTTTTAAAACATCCATTTCACCGTAAAAGTACTGCATCAACATTATCTTCTAACATGAACAGTTTTCCCTACCCTGCCCTCCCTGGAATTCTTCTTCTTCCTCATTTTTTTAAGGGTCTTCATTTATTTTTGGGAGAGAGAGAGAGAGAGAGAAAGAGAGAGCACAAGCAGTGGAAGGGCCAGAGGGAGAAGCAGGCTCCTCATTGAGCAGGAAACCGGATCTGGGGCTCGATCTCAGGACCCTGGGATTATGACCTGAGCTGAAGGCAGACACCTAACAGACTGAGCTGCCCCTTCCCTAGAATCCTTAATGCCATTTACCCATACTAAAAGAAGATCAGGGAAGGGAAGTAATAAGCCTAGAGCCATGCAACCAGGAAGTAAATGGAAAATCTAGAAGGAAGGAGATCGTAGATCTCCTGAATCCAAGTGCAAAACCTCTTTGCCCAACCATAGTGGAGGACCAGATGCTGGTCCACCTCAGAACACAGGGCATGGGGCAGCCTAAGTACACTCCTGGACCTGGGGCTTGCTCCATTTGGGGAGACTCCCCAAGACATCTCTGATGGCCCCAATTCCTCTGCTGCAAAATAACATCCCTCCTGTAAGCCTGCTGCATATTTGAGACTGCTTGGCAGGACCGGCTACGTGATTTCTGGACCCAGAGCAAAACAAAAATGTGGGGCCCTTTCTCCACATCCTCTCCAACACATGTTGTTTCCTGTCTTGCTAATTTTGGCCATTCTAACTGGTGTAAGGTGGTATCTCAATGTGGTTTTAATTTGAATCTCCCTGATGGCTAGTGATGATGAACACTTTTTCATGTGTCTGATAGCCATTTGTATGTCTTCATTGGAGAAGTGTCTGTTCATGTCTTCTGCCCATTTTTTGATATGATTGTCTGTTTTGTGTGTGTTGAGTTTGAGAAGTTCTTTATAGATCCTGGATATCAGCCTTTTGTCTGTACTGTAATTTGCAAATATCTCCCATTCCATGGGTTTCCTCTTTGTTTTGTTGACTGTTTCCTTTGCTGTGCAGAAGCTTTTGATCTTACACAGTTGGTGGGAATGCAGTTGGTGCAGCAACTTTGGAGAACAGTGTGGAGATCCCTCAAGAAATTAAAAACAGAGCTTCCTTATGACCCTGCAATTGCACTACTGGGTATTTACTCCAAAGATACAGATATAGTGAAAAGAAGGGCCATCTGTACCCCAATGTTTATAGCAGCAATGGCCTTGGTTGCCAAACAGTGGAAAGAGCCAAGATGCCCTTCAACGGACGAATGGATAAGGAAGATGTGGTCCATATACACTATGGAGTATTATGCCTCCATCAGAAAGGATAAATACCCAACTTTTGTAGCAACATGGATGGGACTGGAAGAGACTATGCTGAGTGAAATAAGTCAAGCAGAGAGAGTCAATTATCATATGGTTTCACTTATTTGTGGAGTATACAAATAACATGGAGGACATAGGGAGATGGAGAGGAGAAGGGAGTTG